>NC_045750.1:21055022-21066593 GCF_008692095.1 Etheostoma spectabile | reverse complement strand
TTTGAATTACATGGCATTTTAACATGGCCTTGAATTCATTTAATGGAACTAGATTAAATAATCTTACAGGTCTTAATTTTCATACGTCCATTATGCTCATTTATTTAAATTGTAGTTCTTTCTTATGCTAGTCCAAGTATAATTTTAGTGTGTTACGACTACAAAAGACACCAACATGCGACTTTTGCAGCCAATTAGCTTTGGTTTTATTGGCGCGATTCTCTTTTGGATTGTACCACAGCCATAAAACGGATTTTGTTCTTCAGCTATGGGGAAGTTCGGGCTTACTTGGGTTAGGGTTAGGGCTTAATTGATCTTGTGTTAAAGGTCGTGAACTTCCTTCAATATGGTCTTAAAAAGGTCTTAAAAAGTCTTAAATTTGACTTGGTGAAACCTGCAGATGTCCTAAACTAACTCTCTGCAAGAAAGCGTCAAACAATTCAATCAATTTTTTTAGGGCATTCAGCCACGCATGACTGCGACACATTCCCTGATTTCAGCTCCTCGACTGTGAGGATGTGCATCTTTTCTCTCTTTTATAGGATTATAAATGAGATATGTTGTTTGTTTTGGATGCGAGGCTCTCACCTGTTTCCCTGAGAACTTTCCATTTTATAGATGAAATCATTTAACAGAGACATCATGAAAAAGCTTGATGCATGCAAACCCACAATCGGCTGCACCAGCAACCGTCCGTCTGTTCCCAGCGTCCCGGACTCCGAGTTTTTATTAACTTTCGGAATAGCAGAGGAAAGCTGTGAAGCTCGCTTCTAAAACAGGAAATGGAATTGACTTTTCGCAAATGTTAGTGTGTGTGTGTGTGTGTGTTTGCATTAAGGAGTCAGTCAGAGAGGCAGAGCTACGCAGCACTTTAATATCCCCAATAACGTTGGAAAGACGGGGACATGTGTTTGAGAATCCCACATCAAACGAGACGGAGTGTCAGCCGAGGGTTATGCATATATTTCCCCCGTTGTTCCCATCCAACAAGTCGAAGAGTGGAAGCGTAGCAGACAACAAACAGAGCGAATACTTGAGTGAATGCAATCCGTACTTGTATGAAGTACTTGAAAGCAATACATGAGCAAAAGCATCCAGTGGTGGAAGAAGTATTTAGATCCTTTACTTGAGAAAAACTACTTCCACCCCACTGTAAAAATATTCTGTTACAAGTAAAAGTGCTGCATTGAAAGTGTTACTTAAGTAAAAGTATGCAAGTACCTTCAGGAAAATATGCTTAAAGTATTCAAAGTAAAAGTACTCGATGCAAAACTCACATTTTAGAAAGTGGAAATGATCCTGACATGGAGTTAATCAACTAGATGTGGATTGGTATACAATATGATAACACATCAAATTTTATAACTACATTTCTTTTGTGTACATAAATCTTAATTTGTAAAGTAACTAGTATTTAAAGCTGTAGAATAATGTAGTGGAGTAAAAAGTGCAACATTTTCGAAGTAGAAAGTGGCATGAAAAAAACAGGCTCAAGTAAAGTACAAGTACCTCAAATTTATACTTAAGTACAGTACTTGAGTGATTCTACTTAGTTACATTCCATCACTGCCAGTATCTTACCGGAAAATGAAAGGCCCTTTTTAGAATATGACTGATATTTACTGTGCTTGAGTATCAAAAGTCACTTTCTGATATTAAAAGTACTTTGTTATTAAAAGTCAAAGTTAAAAAAAGAACTTTGATTATGAACTTTCTTGTGGCTTCCTTATAAGAAAGCATAATATCCAGAGTTTCCACAACTTCTTAAACATCCAATACAAAGTCTGACATTAACAACGAGTAAAACAAAAACAGAGTTTGAATTTTTTTTCGTGGGGAAGAATCTTTCACTGTCATATACAAAAACATTCCTCATAGTACGGAAGATGCTTAGGGGAAATGTAGTGGAGTAAAAATATGCATTTTATTTTGGAAATCTAATTTCCATATTTCCAGAAGTATGAATAACAAAGTCAAGTACAGATATATGAAAATCTAATTTAAGTACTGTAACAAAGTATTTGTACATGTGTTGTAGGGCCGGGTAATATATTGATAATGTATTGATATTGGAATATGAGACTAGTTATCGTGATATATCGTGAAATGACATAAATGTTGTCTTTTACTGATTTTAAAGGCTGCATTACAGTAAAGTGATGTACTTTTCTGAACTTACCAGACTGTTCTAGGTGTTCTATTATTTGCTTTTTCCCCACATTACTGATGATTATTTATCTAAAATCTAATTGTGCAGGTATTTTGTTAAAAGACCAATTGCCAACTTGAGAATATCGCCGCAATATCGATATTGAAGTATTTGGTCAAGAATATTGTGATATGTGATTTTCTCCCTATTGCCTAATGTGTTGCATTCAGTGTTGGGGAGTAACTAGTTACATGGAACGGCATGATGTCATTTAATTACAAAGTAAAGGTAATCCGTTCCAGTTACATGAGTCAATACATTAATCTATCAATATAATAATCTATAAAAAATGTGTGTGATTGCATTGGAGCTTACGTCTGAATATTTTCTATAAAACGCTAAGCTGTTTTCATGTGCACAATGTAATGTCAGTCACAGCCATAAAAATGTGACTCTATTCTGGTGTTTTTGATCGGGTCTCCTGTTTGAATATGCAGCCTCATAGATTTCAGTAGAAATTTTGAAAAGCATACAAAAAAAATGTAATTGTATTAAGTTACATAACTCTGATGAAGTGATCGTTTTCACATTGTTTTCTTCGGGTAACTTGTAATCTATAACCCATTACTTTTCAAAAGGAACCTTCCCAACATTGGGTGCATTACTGTAGAGCCCCAGAGGTGACATTGAGGGATATAAAAAAAGAAGAAGAACAAAAGCATGTACTGAGGACAAACACTAAGCTCGAGATCTCGACTTTCATGGCGGGAAAAAAAGAAGAAGAAGAAAAAAAAGAAGCCTAATGGAGATACACACTAAACTAGAGATCAAGAAAAAAAAAGCATGTCAAAGTCAGGATCTTGCAAAAGTGTTTGTCCAAGTATATATTTTTTTAATTTTAAATGTATATTTTTTCTCCTTGTCAAAGTCAAGCTCTCGCAAAGTCAAGCTCTCTCATTTTTTTTTTTTTTTCCTTCATGTCACCTCCGGGGCTCCGTACATTGCAACAGTGGATACAGTCAAAACAATTACAAGAGAAACTTGGGAATGAGTGATGTGATCAGCTCTGTTTCTGTGCCGCACGTTGTTTTCCTACCAGGGCATCTGGAGGAGATTAGAGTCCGACCTGACATGGCGGCCTCAGTGAAACATGACTCAGGGATGAATGGAGGCTTTTAGACCAGTGTCTGTCTTCCCACACGTTGTTCTGCTATTCTTTATTTGTCCGTCACCCAATAAAACACGCACGGCGTCATCTGATACCCACTCTCTCGCCGAGCAGACAAGCTTCTGCCAATCCAGCTCTTCTTCCGCTTTCTACAAATTTCTACTCATTTGCCACTTATCAATAAAAATGATTCCTTTTGTTTGGTTTCTAAACATGTAGGAGAGCTAAGCCAAGATGTCACTGGCGGGGTTGTTAATGTCTGATCAGCTGTCCGTGCAGACTATACATCATTGTATATGAATGTAATTTGTAAGGTCAGCAGAATGTCTGTTATGTCTCTTGTAGCAGAGCAACTTGGAGCGCAGAAGCGGGACCGTGAGGGAATGTAACAGAATAACACGAGTTTAGGCACAGCCGAGACCAAATTATCTGCAAAAAAGAAGTCCGTATTCAGAGCCCTGTGTTTTGATACCGTCTACGTTGCTGAGGGTTGGACTCTTATTAGATTCAGCCTGCGTTCCCACTTGCGGCACAGACGAGACTGTCTGGGCCCTCTGAGCTCTGGGGAGCAGGGGCGGGGCTAGAACGGGGGCATGGGTGGCACTGCCCCCACTGTAATGTGCTTGCCCCCCCCCCCCCCCCCCCCCCCCCCCCCCCCCCCTCGATCCAGATCCATTGGGCTAGGGTGCTGTCAATTGGGCAATTGGGATTTCCATTGGGTCAGAGCACTGTCACTCAGCTACCTGTTCTGCCAATTTCTCCAGCTCTTGTCACATGACAAATTAACGTTTCCATGACAACTATCTAAAATTCTGATTGAGCCTATAGAGATGGTCCATTTTATGTGGATACACAATATGTTAAAAATGAAAAGAAGTGAAAGTAACAATGACTGGGATGTTTATTTAGCAGAATTGCATTGTGTTGTTCTGTCCCATCCATTAGTTCCAATATTTCTAAGAGAAAATGTGCCAATGTGACTTAAAAAAATCCTGGAATCGCTCCTGCCTCTGACAGCCTTTATCTAGTTACACTATGCCCCCGGAGCACTGGGGGAGCGCCTCCCTTAGGGACTAATGCATGTCACGATGCCACGGGAGTTGGAACAAACACTCTCCACCACCACTCAGTTGGCCACAAATCCAGCAGGAAAAGAGGGGAGGTGACGAGCATTAGAGCTGTATTACTGCACTGGCTAACCCAGGTCACTTAGCTGACAGATATATATATATATATATATATCCTTCAAGCATTGTAAGGACTTCCTGTGGCTGTTTTATACCGCACTTAGACTTCCACATCGCTCTGAAAGCTGTTTTGTTGCCTCCATAATTGCCAGACTAGATGCTGCCGCCGCCGCTGTCAATTTTCTTTTTTTCTTTTTATTGTGAGAAAATATGCGAGCCACGGTATACTGACTTGACACAGTAATGTCGAGGCGTATCTGTTGGTTTGCGTGCTCAGCCTTACAACACTTTTCTAGTGGCCCTGAGGATGTGTATATACGTGCGTGTGTGTGTGTGTGTGTGTGTTTGCGTGCGTGCGTGCGTGCGTGCGTGCGTGCGTGCGTGTGTGTAAAAGAAAGAGAGAGAGATTCAGGAATCCGACATTGTTTCCAGTTCTTCAACAAGTCAAAGGCAAGACTGTATGGCGCTGTTTTCTTTCAGAGCGTGCCGCTGTCCTGCCAGTTTTCAATTACACCCTACAACCCCCCCCCCCCCCCCCCCCCCCCCACCCGCCCCCAGCACAGCGCGAAGATTTGCTTCCTACTGCGATTTATTACAGGCAAATTGAAAGACTCCAAGGTGTGAGTCAGTTTGTGTTGGCTGTGAATGCAGGCTGGTTCTATATAGTACTTCTTTCTCTCTGTCTCTTTACATTGCCAGAGCTCCAGCTTTAGTTACTTTATTAATACAGATTTTTGCATACAAAACACATGTACTATACAATATGATGCTTTATTATAAATTAAACTACCCAACAATATACAAGTCCAGCTGAAATGATGAGCTGATTCAATACAGAAAAATTTGGATTGTTTCCAGTTTGTAAAACAGGAGGATTTTTCTACATTGAGTACTTTTGCTTTTAAGTACATTGTCCTGATGATAGTTACATACTTTTACTTAAGGAACATTTTCAATACAGGATTTTTTTTAAAGTGTGTTAGTAGTACTTCTACTTAAGTAAAGGATTTAAAGACTTCTTTCATTGCTGCCCATCTGGGTTTGTGAGAGCTGTAGTTATTGTAACCAAGGCCTCAGGAAAGAGAGTGAGCGGAGAGAGAGAGAGAAAAAAAAAGAATTGCAGCATTTCCAAAGCAAAGAGAGAGGATGGCAGTGGTCCCATTAGTTGACCCCCCAGGCGAGCTCTCCGGAGGCATATAGGCTTACCGGCGTCCGAGCCCTAAGAACATGCAGCGGGCAGCATCAAAGCGCAGCGCCGGGGTAGCCGATAGCTTGTGGTGACATTGTGCTGTGTGAGAGAGCACTCTCAGCCATCATGAACCATGGATCCCTCACATCGTCTATTTATAATCAATTTTCCATTCTCCCCTTACGGTGTGAAGGGAAAGAAAGAGATACAAAGAGGGTACAAAGTGGAGGAGAAGGGAGATGGTGGAGGACGGCTAACACTGGAGAGGAACCAACAGGGACTGCTCACATAAATGGAGACAGGGGCCAGGCGAGTGAACGCAACAGCGCTTTAGTGAGGCCAGATAGATAGATAGATAGATAGATAGATAGATAGATAGATAGATAGATAGATAGATAGATAGATAGATAGATGGATAGATACTTTATTCAGTTGTTTGAAGGAAATTTTAGGCATCCAGTAGCAACACAACCATAACACAGCAAACACATATACACACATATATCACACATACCTAAGAATAAAAATTAAATTAAAAATTAAAAATCACTCACAAAAATGCAATGAGCATGACAAGGTGAGATACTGTTGTAGACTGTGCGTAATGATGATAGTGCAAAAGTGAACGGTGCAGGGATTGAACAGTGCAGTAGATCATGATAAAAATATTGACTATGACTATAAAATATAAACGTAATAACCTATAAACTGACTGACTGACTAAGAACATTATGTAGGGAATAAGTTATAAGATTTAAGACGTAGGTGTTATGACCATAGTCCAGGTTATGTATGAGCCAATAAGTAAGTTGTACAGAAGACAAGTGATGTGATTGGGTGGTGGGGGAGGCTGCTCGTGTAGAAGTCAATTTCTCCCCTCACCTCTAAAAACAAGAGGATAATGGGTCATTGAGCGGGGGTGGGGGGGGCAATCTTTTCTGTGGCAATACTGTATCAATACACAGATGCAGAAGTGTCTTTTATTATACAAGTTGCACATACAAGTTTTTGTCTGCATGCAGTTTTCCATTGGGGACATCATTTGAAGTTGGAAAAAAGGTAATACATTGCAATGTATCGCAATATGTATAAAACCACATTAATATCGTAGAAGTATCATCATATATCGCAGGGCTTTAGGTGATTCCCACCCCTACTGGGTCTTACCTCAAACTGGCCCCCCTTTTCAAATTAGCCAATAAACTATTTACAGGCACATACATCAGCAGTCAGGCAGTAAGTGAGTATTTTTTTTCTCCCCTATATACCCAGGGTGTAATTTTCCACGTTTTTGTGTGTGTTGACAATGCACTCATGAGTGGAATTTGTTTTAATTTTTTTGTTGTGATTTTGTTATTAGTTTGTTTTGAATGTCGAAGGAGCAACACTGTCAGGAAGAATGCGGCTAAGACATGAACAGAGCTGTTGCTGTGAGTTAGGGATGCAGCAATCCACACAGTTTGATACAATTCCAGTTTTGTAATCTACAATACCTTTTTCCTGTGATTTTTTTTTTTTTTACAGAATGAGCTGCAGACAAATAACTAAAAAATATGACTTTATATCTACTGTATAAACTACAAAACAGCAGATGTTATCAAAAGTGCAACTGAAATAATCTTAAATAACAAAAATGTAATGAAAAAAAGGATTATTAGATTTTATAAAGAAATCAAAAATCAAAATAACTAAATACATTGAAAAAAAAAGGTTTTTCAATAAATGAACTAAGAAGACGTGGTGACGTCTGAAGTCAAACAAGTGAGATCTACGCCTAGGATACGCCCTAGACCGTTTAAAAACTGCATCACGGTTCATTTTTTTCCCAACCGGTGGTTATCTTCACACATTTATATCGATTTTGTTAACCGATTCATGATGCGTCCTTACATCCCACGGGCGCCGGCAGTCCACATGAGTAAAGAAAAGTCAAAGATAATCAGAAAGAAATGCCCAAAACACTGAAAAGCGTTAAAAAGCAACAAAAAACGTTGAGCAAAATGACAAAAAAAAATAAAAAATAAAAAACTAAAGTGACAAATGTTGGAAAAAACAACAAAAACGTTTTAAAAAATTGACAAAAAAAATGTTAAAAAAACAAGAAAAAGACGGAAAGAAATTACATAAACGTCAAAATAAAGTTGGTTAAAGTCACAACAACGTGTTACGTTACACGCTGATATGCTAAAGGAAGTGGAGTTCAGCCCGGGCCCATGGCTGAAACCGGCAAATATGACCAAACACAGAGACAATAGGGGTCAAGTGTTCTCCTTTTCCCCCGCCTCGCATCATAAAACCCAGCATACCCAACACTCATTCAAGGACAGATAGATGGGGAAGGTGGCCTCGCGCTGCGACACCCACTTCCCCCGCGGCGACAGTGATAAGTCTGGAAGTGTAACTAGTATCAGAAGTGATGCAGGTTAAAGGAAATGAATGGCGGGACTGACCTTTTGACTGACTTTCTTGTTTTTCTGCTACGTCAGGTCCACGGACACCATCAGATGTACACTCCGAAGGGGCATTGCTGCGCCCGCTGGGTCACGCGGGGATTTGTTAATGGTGAAGTTATAATCGGTAACATTTGCCGGTAATTTGCTGCTCTGTTTGGAACAGCATGAGAGCTTTTTGCTGCGTTGATGTAAACGCGGTGTGACAAGAAGACCTAGTTGTGGTGCAGGAGAAGTGATGCATGTTATTTCCTCTACCTGCAGTATTACGGTTTATGGGTTACAGTTACAATTCTAACTGTCCCGATTGGTAAAAAGCAGCAGGTAGGAACTAAAATGATGGTCGAAAACAAAAAATAAAAACAAATGGAGCAAAAGACAATTGGCAGAGTATTTGGTTGGTCTATTTTTGAGGTATTAATTAATCGTTTTAGTCATATTTTACATTCAACATGCGAACATTTGCTAATTCCTGCTTCTCAAAAGTAAGGATCTGCTGCTTTTCTTTGTTTTATGTTCATGTAAAATGACAATTTTGTGTTTTCTGGTTGTTGGCTGGACATACTTGAATAGCCCATGTCACATTTGACACATTGTGATAGGCAAATGTTTTGCTATTGTTGTCATCTTATAGACAAATTATTTATTTACTAATCAGGAAAAAAAATGTTAAGGCCCTTTAAAAAATAACCAGTGACGTAACCACTAGAAAAGGTTACATTTTTACAAGAACATACTGTATGCGTGTGCTTGTTGACGGAAATGAGCCAAGGAGACATTTGAAATAGATCCTAACACAATACTAAATACTAAAACAAAGTCCAAACACTCATTTAGTTAGTAATTAATTAGTAGACGTTACAAGGGCAGTTAAAAGGGCAGAGTTGAGAGGGGCTTAAGTGTCGTAAAGTTGAAATTCAAGCATGGGAACAAGTTAAAATCAAGTCTGTGTACTAAATTGCGCCGGAAGTGTCAGTTGAAGTGAAAGTAAAACTGACAATAAAATACTTCTGTTCATCAGTTTCATTTCCTGACACTGACAGGGTTTGACATGTCTGTTAACATAACAAACTGGTTGAAACTACTTCTTAAAACTAATTTACCAAGGCGTATTGGATAGTTTAATTTCACAAAACAATATGTACACTCTCAGAAAAAAAGGTACAATACAGGTCCATTTTTGTTCCCTAAGGTACAAACTTAGCAAATGTTCCCTTAAAAGTTAAAAAATGTATCTTGAAGGCACACTTACACACCTTTAAGGTAACTTAATGGGACACAATTTTAAGTACTTTATTGTACCTTTATTTGAGGTACATTTTTGATCCTCAAAGGTATACTGTTGTCCCTATAGAAGGTACAAACACGTAGGGTACAAATGTGCTTCTCTGACTCAAGGTACAACAATGTACCTTTGCGGGTACCACCCCAGTGACAAGCTTTTGTTCCTTAAAGGTACTGTTTTGTACTTTTTTTCTGAGTGTAAGATAAACCCAAGATGTAATGAAGACATTGATGAGTCTACACTTTCCAGCCAGGGGAACGGCAGTTTGACACAAACAGGAGAACTGGGTGGTTACTTGGAGTAATGAAAACATCTGTGATTGAAAAGACAAAATAATAGAGCAACTCGTTTACAAAACCTCAAAAAGTCAGGGACAGACATTACAAGGAACAAACATGTCAGAGTATTGGACACATGTGAATGATTGACAAGAGATCTCAGGGGTATCGCAGTGTAAAAACAGTAGCTCGTCTTCAAAGCTGTGACTAAAATAAAAACACTTTTCTTCTTTTAATTCAATCAATATTTGTCTGCGCTGACAAGAAGTGTTGTCAATGCAAAAGTCTGTCAAATCAAAGTTTTAAAACACCTTGTGCAAAATGAATGGCTGAAAACTCGGCTTCGTTAATCTCACTGGCAATTTAAGAAAGAGAGAAAAACAGAGGCGTTCTAAAAGTTGGGAAACTATTGGAATTAACAATAATTAAAAAATGTGCTAAATGCTTGTTTGAAAAATGAGATCTGCTTTAAACAGAATGTGCCACAGAATTAAGACGTCCCGCCTACCTGGCTTTAAGGTGACTTAATACCAGCTTGACCACAATTTACTGAGCAATATGTTTATCTTACATGGAAGTAAAAACTTTGGGGATTTTACTTAGAATTTATCCCACCGACTATCCTTCTTTCTTACTTTCTTTCACCTCAAACAAAAATACAAAAATAAGATATAAAACACAATAGGTGTGTTGCAACACAAAAAAATTTAAAAAAACACCTAATATCTATAAACATATAGATATTGTCTAAATTGTCTAAACACTGTCTTCAATTCGTCCAAAAAGGAGAGGGGCGAAGCCGAAGTTTTTTTTCTTTTCCCACCCCTCAATTAACACTTCATGGACATATTATACATGTAAATATACACACATACTGTATGTGTATATACACACTGTACCTCAACAAGTAACAAATATACATTCATTTAAAACACTTCTTTTTTTTTTTTTCGTTCAAAATGTTGTAATAATAATGATAATATGATTATGGCTGACAAGCCGGGGACGAACCAACAGCTCATCATTAAAGCCACTAGCTACTCTATACAAATGTAAACTGCTAAGCTGGGGAAATGTAATTAAATAGAAAAAACACCAGTCTGGTGTACAAAACTCCACATAACACTGCTCCTACACCTTTGAACTCTTTTATAACCCATCATCCCAACAGCAGTCAGATCAGTAGAAGCACCGCACAAGGTGACCTTCTAATTCCATTCAGGAAAAGCACATTTGGCCAATTATCATTTTTTTATTACAATGATCATTGTTACGGAATTACAAAAATGGAATTTATTGCCCACTACAATCAGAGATATAGATACATATCCCACCTTTACAACACACCTTAATGCATGGCTGTCCGATAACTATTACTGCACACAAACTGTCAAAGGTGATGTGCGTTTGATGTGACACAGTCATTGTTCATAGTCATCTCTGCTGCCTGTCTCCGTTATGTCTTGTACATGCTTTTAATGTGTCCTCTGAGACTTTTCTCCTTTCTCTTGTCTCCTTTGTATTGTCTTTTCTGCATGGACTGCCTTAATGCCATTGTCATTATCTGTTGTTTGTTTTTGTGCCACTTCTTTGTGTTTTAACCCATTTTGCTTAGGCCGGCTGTCATTATAGATGTAATGTAACTCATTTTAATACATTAACCATTGTATTTTAGGATGCCTATTGTCAGGTGGCCAGGCACTACAGCTGGAAATTAGCCTTAGAGGCTAACACTGCTCTTTTTACTGTACAGTTAATTAAGGGGGACTGTCCACAACATTATAAACTAAACTAAAACTTCCCACACTATTACAATTTCCTTTCAAGAAAGCGTGTGGTGGCGCTGTTCCATGGCTGCCGCCCGG
>NC_045750.1:21052841-21055012 GCF_008692095.1 Etheostoma spectabile | reverse complement strand
CAACCTAAGTCAAATTCCTCGTATGTGTCTTCATACCTGGCAAATAAAGCTGACTCTGATTCTGATTTAGATTCATTTAAAAAAAAAAAATCTGTTGATTTTTTTAGACAGATGAGTTGAGTGTAAAAGGAGAAAAAAAAAGCGTGTACTCCATCTGCTAACACTCGTCGTGGCCTGGCTTCCTGGACTCAGAGCCCCCGCTCTGCCTAGACTCTAGAATTATGTGACTGCTTGATGAGTAGTTGTGTCGAGTTGGAAGGTCCTTGGCAAGAGGCCTTGGGCACTACTGGAAGACTATCAGAGTGCAGAGTCATTAGAAATCCCTCATTCTCACATCGCTGTGTAAACGTCCCGGCGGCCTCCAGCTGAACGGACCCCGAGGAAGGATCACCACCGTCGGGCTGAAATTGAATCGCGCGCAGAGGACGAGTGCTGTGGGAGCTGAGCGGTAGGGGGAAAAAGTTATGTGTTCCTATTTAGTGCCTCGGCTGTGGAGATCACTAAACCGTTTTGAGGGAGAGTTAAGTTTGGGAGTTTTTACCCATTAGCACTGCGGGTTTTAGGGGAGTGACAAGTTGCCTTAAAAGGCTTAGATGACAATGGAAAAGAGAACTTCATATAAAATGTACTTAAACCCACATCAGGATGACTATATTTTTATTTTTTGTCCCACATAGTAGTCCCTGAACACAACTGTAATGGAACCATACTGTTGGAATGTTTTCCTAAGGGTATTAAAAAAAATGACGCTAAAGAACCAACATCTGCAATAGGAATTTAACTTAATGTCAGAGCTGAAGCAAATGCACTCTGTATTTAAAATTATTCTGTACTGTATTATCACAGTAAGAGTTTTGGAAATGAAAAAAATGAGTTCACGGATATTAAACCAAATTTAACGTGATTATTTGAGCTCAGTCACATCAATTGACAGGATTCCAGAAAGAAAGAAACCAACCTACGTATGAACTGATTGAATCTAGTATGTTTGCCTTAAAATTAAGGACCTCTGCAAAATAAATATTATATTATAAAATGTATTATAAAATGTATTGTAATCTTTATTTAAACTTGACAGCTTGACACTTAAAGACATGATCCACTAATCAGTGTTTGGCAAGTAACTTGAAGAATGTAACTTATGTAACTTATTACTCATAGAGTAAAATGATATGCTTTACAAATTAAGCAGCAAATTTGTGACATTACTCGGTACATGGTTTTTGTTAATCTGTCAAAAGTGCCTTTAACTACCCCAAAGCCTTGTAGAAACCGTAATTGAGGCATTTTATCCAGTGTAATCACCAAGCCAAGTTTCCAGGCTATACTTATTGAACATTGACTTATTGAACATTATTTAACATAGCCCCCAAGGAAGCAAAAAGGAAGCCAGTGCAGAAGTGCCAAAAACTAGGGGTGAATTTGTTTTTATAATTCACCTATTTAAATTACTAACTATAATTCACCAGCGGATAATGGCCAGTAGCTAACATTAGCAAACCAGCTGAAAGTGGCCAATAGCTTACATTAGCAAACCAGCTGAAAGTGGCCAGTTGCTAACATTGGAAAACAAGCTGAAAGTGGCCAGTAGCTAACTTTAGCAAACCAGCCAAAATTGGCCAGTAGCTAACATTAACAAACCACCTGAAAATGGCCAGTAGCCAAAATTAGCCAACCAGCTGAAAATGGCCAGTAGCTAACATTAGCAAACCAGCTAAAAATGGCCAGTAGCTAACATTAGCAAACCAGCTAAAAATGGCCAGTAGCTAACCTGCTGAATGTGGTCAAGAGCTTAGGGTTTCCGGAGACAGTCCCCGGTTTTGGTAACCTGTCCCCGGCTGGATCTGTCCCCAGAAATGTCCCCGGTTTTGACTGTGACTGACAGACCCGAAATTGGAATGAAAAAAAGAAAACACTGACCAAACGTAAAAATAATAATAATACATTTTATTTAAAGATGCCTTTCTTGGCACTCAAGGACGCTGCACAGGGAATTCATAAATTAAGAACCGTAGCCGATAGTCGCACAGCCTACCCACGCAGGCTCAAGACAGCCAGAGCCAGTGCTGCTCAGAGCTCAGAGATGTTTTAGATTCCGTATTTTACGATGCTAAAATTACTGATTATTTACATGGAGTCTGGTGGATTTGGCAAATGCAATTTCGCGGACT
>NC_045750.1:21050196-21052831 GCF_008692095.1 Etheostoma spectabile | reverse complement strand
AAATAAGAATTTTAACCCTTGTATTGTCTTCACTTTTGGGCCCCTCTCGTATCCCTCGGGTCAAATTGACCGTGACTTATTTGGGGTTTTAAAAACAATTCTGGAATAAAATTTTACTTCATAATCTTTTAACAATAATTGTCTTTATCTCAATTTCAAAAAATGAGATAACAGACTATATATGTTTAGGGAATGCAATCAGTCTCTACTAGAACTACTAAGTGTGATTCGTTTTTTCTCACAAGGTTTTAATATTGTTAAAAATCCAGTATGTGATCGTTCTTATCTTGGAAAAATATAAGTGGTCATATCCAGAATAATTTTCTGAAATGAGTCAGGAATACGTGTTTATCAAAGAAAATAAGATAAGGCCATTGATTTTTAGGTAGAAAAAATTATACTTGTACCATTTTTCTTCTTATAAAAATTTGAAATGGGTCAATTTGACCTGAATACCATACAAGGGTTGATTTTTAACAGAAAGGTTGACCTCCTTAGAAATCCTTTCCATAATGTTGTCAGACACAGAATATTAATCTGAGTCTGTCAGTAGCAAAACAAGCACTTTAATGAACATAAATACAAGCTGGACAATTATCCTATTAACTTACATTGTAGGTTGTTTCTCTGCTGCCGACTGCAGCAATCTTGTTTATTACTGCATCAATGTCAAAGGAAAATCTTTCCTCAATAGTTTTTATTGTATCCAATACTCAATGAGCTGTTGCAGAAACAAGCCTGAACCAGTAAAGCAAAAGCTGTCAGATAAATGTAGTTCAATAAACATTACAACATTTCCCTCTGAGGTGTAGTGGAGTACAAGTATGAAGTAGCAGCAGGGGTGATTCTACGATCAGACCTTTAGGGGGGGCTCAGCCCCTAATGAGAACATCTCTAGGTCTAGTGTCCCCGTTTTAAGTTTACAAAAATAAAAACATGACGTGTTTTGGAGGTATATACACTCCTGAACTGAAAATGTCCCCGGATTTTGTCTGAGATATGTGGTCACCTTACAGTATCTAACATTAGCAAACTAGCTGAACGTGGCCAGTAGATAACTTTAGCAAACCAGCTAAACGTGGCCAGTAGCTAACATTACCAAACAGCTGAAAAGGCCCAGTAGCTAACATTTGCAAACCAGCTGAACATGGTCAGTAGTTAACATTACCGAACAGCTGAAAATGGCCAGTAGCTAACATTAGCAAACCAGCTGAAGGTGGTCAGTAGCTAATATTTGCAAACCAGCTGAACATGGCCAGTAGTTAACGTTACCAAACAGCTGAAAATGGCCAGTAGCTAACATTAGCAAACCAGTTGAAAATGCCCAGTAGCTAACATTTGCAAACCAGCTGAACGTAGTCAGTAGCTAACTAAAGCAAACCAGCAAAAAGTGGCCAGTGGGTCACGTAAGCAAGCCAGTTAAAAGACACATGTGCATAAGGCAACTTTTGTCAAATGGCTAAAGTGTCACGGTTGTACACACAATTTTCTGAAGACGTGGGCAACAACAAATTTTCTTCAACAGTGGGATGAAATGACTTGTTGCCATGGTACAAACTTGACCTGAATGACTTGATCATATAAATATTAACTGTGCATCTAATTTTTGTACTTATTGTTATGCTCTTTCATGATTGAAAAAAACATAGCCTAGCCTTGCCAGTGCCAGTTGTGTGATGAATTTATTTTATAACTCCACATTCCCATTTATTCATATTTTGTCTAAAGTGTCAAGTCACCCACAGAAGCACACCACTGTAGAAACCAAGATGTTGGTTCTACTGCCTCCCAGAAACCAGACTTCTGCCCTCAAAACTTGCAACGAATGTCTAATTCAATTCATCCTTCACAGTAACACACATTTTTAGGTAACTTCATAATACCACAATTACTGCGCTTACAGTCATCAAACCCACATTCATGCAACAACAATAGAACTAGGATTGGAATATGCAGACATTGTGTGTAATTGCTTCCTACTTCATGTTTGGTTTTACCTCTTCACTAGAAGCACTGAAACTATGTGTATCGTTAAAGTGCTCAGTATTGGCAGAAGTGAAAATAGTCCTCATTAAACACGATAATGAGCTGCGCGATTAAGGGAGGAAAAAAAATACAATACACGTGTTGTTTAAAAGTAATGGAGTGTGTTAGTCAAGGCAGCCGTATGCTTTATGTTCTGCAAGCTGTTTTTAATGGATTTCTGACAACACAGGATCTTTTTGACTTCCGGGATTGAAGGCAGCAGCAGAGCAGACAGCGAAAGCTTCTGACTGTGGCAAACACATGGCACAGCTTTGAGCCTTTTTTTACAGCAATAATATGTCGGAATAAAAAGAGCACCTTGCCTCCACACAGACCTGTACTCTTTATTGTGTTGCCTGACACAGAGGGTACACAGTGCAGCACTTGGCTTTAGTTCATCTTGAGAATGAGAGCTGTATTTCACACATAGGCCTACAGTATGTGTGTGTGCCTGTGTGTTTGCGTGCATATGTGCGTGCATGCTTGTGTGTAGTGGTCCGAACTAGAAACAAACCAATATTTTTTGGTTGGCATGAATGAAGGAGGCTAATTGTAGAGGAAGAGGAAGTGTGTGTGGTCTGCAGTGGAGAAAGCATGAGAGGAAAGAGAG
>NC_045750.1:21049483-21050186 GCF_008692095.1 Etheostoma spectabile | reverse complement strand
AGAGAGAGAGAGAGAGAGAGAGAGAGAGAGAGAGAGCACCTAATGCTGTTTGTAATTAAATTCCGTCAAAAAGCCTTTTCATTCAGGAAGGCCATGTTGAGAGATTAGCAGGGCAGGGGAAGGATCTGCTTCACCCCCATTGTTGGCAGGAGCAGCAGCCAAGAAGGTGACACAGCTCTCCTCTCCCGCTTTTACTCCTATCAACATTTACGATCAGTGATCTCAGACTTTTTTTTTACAGCCTCTTTTCTTTTCTCCTGCACTTGCCTCTCTCATCACCTTTAACACACAGATATGCGCTGAACACCTCTGGGATTTAATGTATTTCTACCTAAAAATAGCCAGATACAGTATGTGTATCACTTGGGCACCAGGGTAGCTCACCTGGAAGATGCATGTAGATAGCATGTGCCCCATGTACAAAGGCTCAGTCTGTCACAGCGAAATGCAGGTTCAACTCCGACCTGACACCATTTGCTGCGTGTCATTCCCCTTATACACACAGCATATACTTTGTCTTACTGTGTAAGACGGACACTGAGACATACACATACTGTATGTTTACGCATTCACTACATTTGGAAACACAGCTGCCCCCTGTTTTCGTTTGAAAACTCTGGGATTGCTTTGAATTCTAGAAGGGCACAAATGGAGACCTTTGGAAACGATGCATGAATGGATGCATGTCAGTCAGCCTAATTAG
>NC_045750.1:21034034-21049473 GCF_008692095.1 Etheostoma spectabile | reverse complement strand
TAAAATACCTTTCAGTAACAGTTCCACCTGGCTGTCAGACCAAGAAAATAAATCCCTGGTCTTATTTTTCACTATTGTTTGTCTCCAAATTATGTTCTGTATTTTCAACTTATGCATCCATGATTGCGTCCTGTTTACACCAGCACGCACATGCCCAGTGTATATGAATGGTCATGTGTTAGAATTAACAGAGCTTTAACGCAAGGTAGTACCTCATCCCAGGCAATTTACGTACCATCCTAAAATGGCACCAAGCCTGGTGAGAAGTGCTGTCTTAAAGCTACAATAATCAATATTTTCATATAGATCCAGACAGCTGGCTAGACTATCTGTCCAATCAGAATTTTCTGTTGAACGACTAAAACAACCTTTGAACGTACACATGTTTCGCCAAAACAAGTTCCTTCCTGAGTCTATTTTGCTGCGGCACTGTGGCTCCACTTGGCGCTTAGCACAGCCCAAGACAATTGTGATTGGCCTAAAGACATGCCAAAAAAACAAAGCATGTTTTTCTCCTATCCTGAATTCTGTGGGGACTAGCCAGACCCTCCTCCACAGCTCTGTGGAGGAAGGTCAACAATAGACCAACTGACTATGTATGATCTCCTGACTCTGCACCTTTTGGTTTTACATTCTTTACTGTTTTGATTCACCCTTCCAGCTCTCATCATCCCCATTTCTAGTAGCAGGCATGTTAGCAAATAGCTAGTGCAGTGGTTCCCAAACTTCTTCACGTAAAGGACCCCTACACTGGCACAAATTAGACCACGGACCACCCTTTGGTTAAGATTTGGTCCCAGGGGTCACCCTCTATAGGAATTTTTCTTTTAGATGTTTCATTACAGAAAGTGTAGGAAATCCATGACCAAAATTAGGGCTTGGCAATATATCAATGTTTTATCGATATTGCGATATGAGACTAGATATCATCTTAGATTGTGGATATATTGTAATATTGTAATATGGTAAATGTCTTTACCTGGTTTTACAGGCTGCATTACAGTAAAGTGATGTAATTTTCTGAACTTACCAGACTGTTCTAGCTGTTCTATTATTAACCTTTACCCACTTAGTCATTAAATAATTTCTGGGGAATATTAATCAAACATCTCATTGTGTAAATAACATTTTGTTAAAACACCAAAAATCAACCATACAATATCGTCGCAATATCAACACTGAGGTATTTGGTCAAGAATATAGTGATATTTGATTTTTTCTATATCGCCCAGCCCTAACCAAAATAGTCACACATTGTCTTTGTGTTACTTATGAATAGAATTTTAGTGGGAAAAAACACATTCCCCTTTTTGCTGGGGACCCCCTTAAACCCCTCTAGGGCACCTAGGGGTCCCTGGACCCCACTAGCAAGTGAACATAGTAGCTAACTTTGGATTTACACGCAACTGGTAAATGTATTTATATAGCGCTTTTCTAGTCTTAACGACTACTCAAAGCGCTTTTACATCATACAGGATACATTCACCCACTGTGGCCGAGGCTGCTGTACAAGGTGCCACCTGCTCATCAGATACACACTCACACACATTCACACTCCGATGCGCAGGGCAAGGGATTGAACCACCAACCTTCCGATTGGTAAGCAACCGCTCTACCACTGAGCCACAGCCGCCCCAGCAGCACCTTCAGTCAAAGACGGATGGCACCACAGTCGGAGCGGTGTAGGAAGTCCTTCATACCAGCTGCTATATGACTCTATAATGCACAAAGTTTCCTTTATTTGTATTTTTAAATTTTAACTTATTGGTATGGGTATATTTGAGTAAATGTGTGGAGTTATGTCTGCCTTGAAGCTGCTGTGACACTGTCATTTCCTGCAAAGGATTCATAAAAAGATCTATCTATAAGCTTCATACTGGTGTCAAATGAATGGGAACAGCTAAAAGACAAGAAGCTAGCTAACTTTACACAACCACAAATATGAAGTAAACACACCAAAGCGCTTATCTTAAAGATGGACAATGACACGGATGACAGTCACAAGCTCGAGGGAGCAGGATCTCCACAAGGAGAAGATTAGATTAGACGACGCAATCATCAAACTGTCAATCATTGTCACTCAGACCACTGTTTATCTCAACAGGTGATAGCTCTCCTAACCAGCAAGTCTGTGATTTAGTCTGTGAAACTTAGGGGGGTTGTGGGCAGATCAATACCAAAGTATCAATGGTACCAAAGTCTTATTTTCGATAGATAACGACACTTGTATCAAAAGCAGAAAAAGGATCTGTCTAATGTTAGATTGTGCTCAGGGACACTTAGTTCTTAGTGTAATAACTATTTTCTTCTTTGTGCTGTTGTGTGCACACATGCAGCGACCACCTTGTTAGTTCTGAGAAGGTACAACGTAAGCATTCTAACCCTATCTACTATATCACAGTTTGCCCACCTAACAAGACACAATTATACCACCGCGGCACTCCCGTACCTACACAGGCACACACAGGCACACACACACACACACACACACCCTGCCCGCTTGTTATTATTTCTGGTAAGAGGAAACTGAATCTTTCACCCAGTAGGAATTATGCAAAAAGAGAGGACAGAAGAGAGAGAGAGAGAGAGAGAGAGAGAGAGAGAGAGAGAGAGATTGTGTGTGTGTGTGTGTATGTGTTAGAAAGAGGTGCTGCAATGAGAATCTGGAGGGGCATTCCTGATGTCAGCACTGCTTTGTACCCATAGGCTGTGTGTGTGTGCGTGTGTGTGTGTCTTTGTCTTTCTGTCCATCTGTGTGTGTTTATTGGTCTGATCGGTTTATGTTGCTTGTGTATCTGTTTGTCTGTGAGCACATTGGTCAATGTGTGTTTGTCTGTCAATTGTGTGTGGACGCGTGTCTGTCAGTGAGTTTATTAAAATCTTTGATGGTTGCACTTCTGTGCCTGTTTCTGGTCTGTTGATGTGTGTGTGGGGTGTGTGAGAGTGTGTGGTGTGTGTGTGTGTGTGTGTGTGTGTGTGTGTGTGTGTGTGTGTGTGTGTGTGTGTGTGTGTGTGTGTGTACAGCAGGAATAAAGCACCCCATTGATAAGAACAAGTTCTTCTTGTTAACGTATCAGTAGAGCTGGACCTAAGCCAGCGCTAAAGTCCCAGGGGCGTATTTCTACCCAACCCCCCGCTATGACACGGCAGTTACTATTCTGCAACCCCAGACAGACACGAACACACGCACCACAACACACACACACACACACACACTCTCACACTTGGGTAGATAGCCAGGGAACATAACATGTGTTAACACTCTCTTTCCAAGAGATACATTGAAGAGGACATTGAGCAATGTTTCGTCTTACATCTCTCCAGCGGCCGCCTGCTCTGCAGTCCTCTAAAATGCTTCCATGTGCAGTCTCTGCATTCCAACTACCTTTCTGAGGCATTTCAAGACTCTCCCCAAAGACACACGATACCCAGGGGAAAGCAGATAGTCATGAGAAATACCTGCTAGCCGTTCACAGTTTTAAATACCAGGAGGGGGAATTGTTATGTTTTATTTTTTTTTCCCGCCATCCTCTTTTTGGTCTGCTTGTTTTTGCACATGTGCCATCTATTGTTTTCCTCCTCTCACACCCCTGGGAGATGGAGCCAAGGCTGTTTTATGACAGTCATAATCACCACCCCCGGCGGCTGCATATAGGGACATCAGCTCCAATCGACGGTTGCGGGGCACACCTCGTTGTCAAATAAAAGTGGCTGGATGAAGGTCGGTGGGAGAACAAAGAGGTTCAGTGTGCGGAATATGCACCTACAAATCCCAGCGTTCCGGCGTGTGCATGCTCTGCCTCTCGTTTGTTTGTTTAACCCTTGCAGAGCACGGTTGGTGTTGTAGAGCCAGTGTGCCCGCTCATTTTTTTTTGACAGCAAGGTCTAGGGCTGCAACCAACCATTAGTTGTTTGCTCTATAAAGTGTTGTGTTTTCCGAAGCCCAAGACAAAGTCTTGTTTTGTCCACAGTTTTTTTTGTCAAAAAGAAGTTATTAGAAGATATTTTGATTTAAGAAGCAGAAAAAGAGCATTTTGACTTTTTTGCTTCCACAGCTATTTAAAAGGATTCAGTGATTATTGAAATAGTTGGCAATAAATTTAATGGTCGACAGCTAATCAATTCATGCTTTGAGGCTCAGGCCTTTATTGTGGTGTTCACAGTAAATCTGCAGACAAACAATCCCAACGGTGGGTCGGACAAGTGGTTTTGGCATGACAAATGCACGTAAGCAGTGCATGCTGGGAGCTCAAACACACCATTTATTGTGAGAATTACATACATCAAGATTGTACTTAATGTAATGTAATGTACATAATAAAAAAAAACAGGTCATCGCATTCAAGGCTCATAAAGGACCATGTTGTCTCTTCTTGTGGATAGATCTGACAAATGCGAGGGCGTTCGGGGATGAACACAACCACAGTGATAGTTAAATGATAGTCTAAATGTATCGCTGCCAGCCTCAAATGGCTTCAAGTGCAGCCGCATAGAACATTTGCATGAAGTGATTCACTAACTTGCCCCCTCAACACAAGCTGCAATGTGAAAATTCAAGAAACAGGATTAAAAGAGCATAAATGCGCTTCTTTTTTAAGACAAGCTGGGATTTTTTTTTTCCAGATGGCTTTGATAGAGATCAGAGCGGTGTTGCCACCAAAGCATGCTCTCCATTATTAAGATTGTTTTAAGCTTTACCTCTTAAAGTCAATGCAAAGTGACAAAAATTCAAAAGGGTTCAGACAAAGAAGTGGGTATGGTCTTAGAAATGGAATTGTCCCCATGGGCAAACCACATAATATTCATATCAAACCTGATATATCTACCGCTTGAGTTTCTAACCATGCAATCAGGGGCTCTGCCAAGCGAGGGAATACACCCTGATCAGTCGGATGATAAGAAGGGACCAGCGGGGCAATGCGGCTTTGCAAAGGGACGTCTTCTTGTCAGCTATCAGACATCTTGATGTTAGCTCATAGTCTACAAACGCCTCCTGTGTTGCAGAGCTCCCGAATCTCATTTGACGGGAACAAAATAATCCCACGAGCGGTCCACTCTTCTCTTGATATAATAGTCTTCTCAGCTGTTTGGAAGCACGCATTTTCAGTTGTGAAATCTTGTTGAAAAATGACCTTTTAAGGTGGCTTACTTTGAGGAATTTAGTTGCAGAAAACTTGCTCTAAGTATATTTACAGGGGAGTTTTACTTGTATGGATATTGCTTTTTCAAATATTTTAAGAGCGAGCAACATGGCTCTATAGATGCCATTGTCGTCTGGCGGTGGGTCCAGCGTGAAATATATCAACAACTACAATTTGTACAAAAATTCATGGTCCCCAGATGAGGAATTCTGCTGACTTCGGTGATCCCCTGACATTACCACCCGAGCCACCATGAGGTCCACCTTTGTCGCTTTTTGTGAAACACCTCAACAACTATCGGATGACCTGGCATGGAAGTTGATGAACACATTCATGTGCTAGCTTTGGTGACCCTTTAACATTTCATCTAGCACTGTCAGTGGGTCAAAATTTCAATTTGTCTTACTCTTTTATTCATGACCAAATACTTGCTTCACCAACATTCCCATCATTTTCATCAGTACTTTGTGTTTAGTGCAAATTAGCAAATGAAAATTAGCTAAACTATGATATGTAGGTGTTGGTTACTGTGAGAATTTTAGCATGCTGATGTTAGCATTTAGCTCAGCGCATTACTGCTTTAAAGTTTAAAGACTTTTTGACTGAACAGAATTGTCTAAAATGTAATTTTTGTTTTTTAACCAAAATTAACTATTGATATAGACAGTAGAAGTTGAGGTGAACCGGAAATACTCTAGCTTGTTTTAATACAAGTCTGCAATGGTGTCGACAGAGAGCCAACTGCATATTAGAAGACTTATCTATCTATCTATCTATCTATCTATCTATCTATCTATCTATCTATCTATCTATCTATCTATATATATATATATATATATATATATATTATATATATATGTATATTTATATACCAGTACTAATTTTATTTATCATGTTGTATGCAAAAGGTTTTTTGGCCTACACATTTTGCTTGTCCATATTAAGACCAGAGCATATATATATATATATTAATATATATCTGGCTCTACAAAATAAAAATAAAAAATACTGGCTCTGAAAAAACACATTTTTTCAATTTAATTCTGAATTATATATGCAGGTTGTTGAAGGCTGTTGCATTGTTAAAAGGCTTATAATTATACTACCACTGTGTGGCCAGTTGAAAGAACAATAATTAAGTTTCCGGTGTTGGTGCCTAGAGGAAATACAAAAAAAAACAATATTTCCATGGTTTTTCTCTGTGTAAGACCCTTACAGGATTACAACAATTTACGTCGAGATTCATGAAGGGAAACAACTCCTCCTCATGCGTGTTGCTCCCGCTGCTTCGACAATGCCCGATATTAACAAGACAACCATGCTGTGTTGACATGACAACCTGATCTAGCCGGCTGTCAGGACACTTTTTTTAATGTCACTTTGATCAACATTGATCACTCTTTCATATACTTTCCTTGTAAGCGTTACCAAAAGCACCCTCAGCGGTGTTCCCTCTGTCCCTATCTTTTAGTGCTGTTATTCTGGGCAGTGGGTCTTATAAATAACTAATAAAGACCAAAGCTGTGACGCATTCATCTTCCTGCTAGGTGGCATCAGGGACAGGTGTGCTGGCTTAGTCCTACCTTTTGTACGACGGTACAATTAATCTGCTTTGTGCCAAGTTAAGAGCAAAGAGTCGACTGTGGGACAAGACAAATGAAAAACCAAAAGGGAAAGTCATGAATTTTACAGTGAACTCAAAGCGATGAACATCGAACCTTGGCTACCTTTACACTTTCTTCTTTGTCTCTCTTTGTCTTTTTTTGTGTTGAGCAGTACTTCCTTAAAAATAAGCGGAAAGAGTGAAGTCGTCGGTTCCCGAAATAGAATCCAAGCGAGTATAGGTGAGGCTAGCGTGTGCTGAGAGAGAGAGACAGAGAGAGGGAAAGAGGGGGATATTAGCCATATGTGATTCATTTACAACAGCATGCTTCAATTAATCTGGGCAGGGTGGCAGGCGCCAGGGTTGGGCCCCGTGCCACCTGAGTGAGAGAGGAAGAGTGATCTGGTGCTCGGTGAGGGATGAGCAATGAAAACAGATCCCTCCGAATCGATACGCCTTACATTATCGCTCACACCAAACTCATCCCCTCCACCAACCCTGCTCTCTTCCTCTCCGGCTGGCTGACTGGCTCTCTTCTTTTTGAGCCTCTTTTGTTCTCCCCCTTTTTTGGGACTTGATGAGGCCAATAAAGGTAGAACATGGCGCTCCAACTCATCGGGGCATCCCAAAAGCACCCTGAGAGGAGCGGTGATTCTCATCGAGGCGTCCACCTAGAGACACCCTCTGTGTTTTTGTGTGACCGGGGCGGCACGCTGTGGCAGTAAGTGAAAGCAAAGGGAGGGAGGGGGGCAAACTGGCGAGGGGCAAAAACCACAGTGACCAGATGGAACCGCAGATTGTTTAAAAGGGGCTACTGCCTCAGCAAAACCATAAGGGGCAAAAATGCTATTTGGCAAAATCTCATTTATGTTTTTCACGACATGGTGAGCAGCATCGGAGGATCATTAACAAATGATAAAGTACTAACACTGTTAACATGTGATGCGAGAGAAGAGGGGAAAAAGAGCCAAATCCAGCAGCCTCATCTGCATCTGTGTTTCCCGGGGGCATGTTAGTGTGAGGAGTTTTATTTCAACTTGTGAGCAATATTCCAAAATAAGAGCAAATGAATACTTGCCAAACTTTAATGCCATAAAGCATTAGGTTACAGTAAAGCATGCCAAGGCTAATACTGTGATTGTTACTAGAATAAATATGCAGGAAAAAATTGATGATGATGAACTAACCAGAGGAAAGAAATGTATATTGAGACAATGTATAAGAATATTAAATTACAACGCTTGGAGTTACAGCTTATAGGTACAGACAAGCAATAGCATCAGTATGGCAAAGGATGAAACACTGTTGCTGAGCACTGTCTGACAGTGTAATTATATTTTTAGCTGTCTGTTTTGTAAGCTCTTTCACCTGGCTTGTGATGTAATCTGGATTTATCCAAATTCCTGCCTCATGCATCAAGGGGATTTTTCACATTGAGAGACAATGGGAGGGCTGAAATAGGACACTGTCCTCACCTGAAAAATACTCCCATGCAGAAGTTGTTTGTTCAATCGGCAAGCGCCCACTAGTGGCCGTAGTAGTTAGAAATGGGAGCAGAGCAGGAAGTAATCTGGCTAAGTATAAGAGCGCCAACTTTACAGGTCAAACTACTAAAAGACTTTCAGACTTTGTATACAGTTTTGGTGCCTAAACATAACCAAACTGTGACCGTTTCACAACATTAACGACGTGTTTAAACTGCAACTTTTAACTTTCTCTGGTTTAGATATTAGGATGGAAAACGCTCCTGTTGGTCGTATTTGAGGGGAGGAATTAGTGCTGTAGTACTCAAGTTCCGTCTCAGATCGGAGTCTGGAATTGAGACGTTTTTCTATTGTCTCTGACTTGTCTTTGTGTATGTCATGACATGGCACTTGGCCATTGGTCTTGCTTAATATTGTGGTTGGTCTTGTTAGTCCAGTAGTACATGCTTTTTTTCTAAAGTTATTTCCTCCTTTCAAAATCAAATTGATGAAGTCTGCTTGTTCAGAGAACGGTTACTAGTTTAATTAAAACTCCCTCTAGAACGGTCATTAACATTGGTCACCTGGTAAAGGCCGATGACCTTTTTTGTTCTTGACTGTCTCTCATTTGGACAAGGTCTTGGACTTGTTTTGGACTCAAACCTCTTTGGACTTGGACTTGGCTTGGACTCAAACCTCTTTGGACTTAGTCTTGGCTTGGTATCGACAAGTCCTGATCTTGGACTTGTCTTGGACTCAAACCTCTTTGGACTTGGACTTAGCTTGGACTCAAACCTCTTTGGACTCAGTCTTGACTTGGTATCGATAAGTCATGGTCTTGGACTTGTCTTGGACTCAAACCTCTTTGGACTTGGACTTAACTTGGACTCAAACTTCTTTGGACTTTATCTTGACTCAAACTTCTTTGGACTCAGTCTTGACTTGTGATCAACTAGTCCAGTCTTGGACTTGAACCTCTTTGACTTTGACTTGACTTGGACTCGACTAGTCCTGGTCTGGGACTTATGTTGGACTCGACAAAGGTGGTCTTAACTAGAGCACTGGTAGAAATAAATTACCCAACTCATTGTATGGTTTGGACCGGACTTTTATTTTAGCTGCTTTTTTAACATTAAAAGACCAGGGGAGGGCCGAAATACATAACACAAGCCATTCAAACATCCATTACAAAGTAGCCTGCGGCCATACTGCGAGCTAAAGTGTCTCTTTGCTTCCCAGGCAATTAAAGCTTTCCATGAGGAATACAGATTGGCACGGTATTTAATCTGAAAGTGAAGACACAGGAGTATAGTAGTCGAGTGAAAACTAACAACGTCCCTCCTCAGAGTCTGTTTTAGATTATCTAATTTCTCATTTAAAACATGATGATAATAATAAAAATAAGGACAACAACAATTATCTCCTCTTTTTATTCAGAGTAAATAAGCAAGACTCGTATCTGTCCGTGTAAAACGGCATCACGCACACTATGTTGTAATTATCTTTAATTAGAATATAGTAATTAATAAATGTCTCAGGTCACGCAAGTGTAAATTGTTGTGAGACGCTCTCCACTCGGCGCTAATGAAGTCCTGCAATAATAAATCAGCTGCGAGGAGAAGCCGTCAGAAAGAAAAAGGCTGAGGGGGACCGTGGCGTTTTGGTGTTTTCAGGGCTTAGTTAATTAGTCGGAGGGGAAAGCCGAAGATAAACACAGATTGTCATCCAAGCACAGGCTGAGCCTTTAAACAGCTGCCCACAGCTGGAAGGTCCTGATCAAATCAAGGTGCTGGTAACACTGAACTGTGCAGGGTGGGACAGACTTTTTCAGTACGGCGTAAAGATTTGAATTTTTCTGTAATTCTTTGAAAAGAAGTCATCCATTTTGTATTACTTTTTTTAAAAATGCTGTATATTATTACCCATTTATCTGCTTGTTTAAGCAACATGATATGCTTTTCAATTGTTTGTTTCAAGACATCTGTTCTTATTTAGTTGTCAACATCTGTTGAGAGCACCGGCCTCTGAACGACTGTACAAATTGTATTTGATTAATGTTGAAAATTCTCATAAAGCAACAAATGGATAAAAGAAATGAGTAGCACTTGATATTCTCTTAATCCACAATAAAAACATTTTTAATATCATTTCAAATTTGCAGAAGTGATCACAATAGTCACTGAACAGTCTTAATAAACATCAACGTCAAAAACAGTTTTTATCCAAAACATGTTTAATTATATTTTGGCAGTTCCGATAAGAGGCTTGTTCATTTTCTCACAAATGTTTGTAATGCTAAAAATTAATTTTAACACAAATATTTGTAATGCTAGATGTCTGTTATATTTCGGAGTCTGCAAGCTGGAATAACTCTGATGTCATCATCAGGGTTTAATGGTGGACATGGAATTGTTTCATACAGTAAGGCTGAGTACCCTTTATGACGAGTAAGTCTCCTAGGCATGTATCAATATAAACATGTTTGTCATAATTATGATAAAACCCCTTTTACACCGTATATTTTTAACAAACATGTCATATTACAAACGTGCAAATGTCCAAAAGGGCTGGGTAACGTTAAAAAGATGTGGATGATGGTGCCGATACCAGGAATTTGAATGATACTTTATTTTATTAAAATCCATTTTAACAATTTGGGAACAGCATGCTGCATTCTTATTGGCTCACTGACAGTGGGGAGATTTACTCCATAGGGATGGAAATTTGGTGTTGACTGACAAGGCGTTTTACTGTGGAGGCAATTTCGGTTGGTGCCTTTGAGTATTTTTAAGCTGAAAATGAGAAGCTTTGAGTTGGACTCCCTCACATGTCAATGTTTTAATTGAGATTTCATTGTAAGTGCATATTTGGTTTTCATGTGTGTGTCTTTGTACGTATGTAATGATGTGATGTAATTTTGATGCCTATCTTGGCCAGGTCTCCGTTGCAAAAGAGATTTTTAATCTCAATGGGTATTACCTGGTTAAATAAAGGATAAATAAAAAAATAAATAAAATAAAAGTTTCAAAGGTCTGTAACTTTATTGTGAAAGCATCTATATACGTGTGTTTAGGCAATCCTGAAAAATAAAAAAAAGCATTTCAGTTTTAGTGGAATAGCCTAGAGCAGTGTATGTCCACCTTTCTTTTTGTTGGTGAACTCCAAATACACAACCCGCTGTGTATGCCAATGAGATAGACTTTTGTTCCAGACTCTTTTTTTATAAGACTTTTCCGACCTGAAGAGGTAAAACTAGTAAAAAATAGGGATGACAGATATGTATTTTCTAGTGCCAATGCCGATTTTTTTTCCATCAGCCTTAGCTGATGACCAATACAGGCAGATGATTTTCTTGAGCCGATATTTGGATCCCATTCTGCTTTTGCTCTCTCAATTTACATCATAAAAATGACACGATGACAACAAATGTTACAAGTCTCAATTCAACCCTTCTGTTGTAAATCAACACTTTTGTTGACGCTTTTTAGAAACTTTATCAACTTTTTCTTACATTTTTGTCCCTTTTTTCAACACTTTTGATGCTTTTTTAAAAATGTTTGTCACTTTTTTTTTACGTTTTCAACACTCCGTAACACTAACTTATTAACTTTAGTTTTACAGTTATTTTGGGAATTTATGGTCAATAAACCTCATTTATAGGAAATTATGTTTGAATTAGAAAAGCAGAAATGAGGAATTATTTTGACTAAAATAATCACAGATTGGAATATGTCAACTTTTACTCAATACTATTTCAAAACCACTTCAATTTGTTTTCAAATGCTATAAAATTAAATAAGATACCCCCAAATTAATGAAATTAGACATTTGTACTTACCAAAGAGCGTTGTGTGGAATTAATCATGTTACTTTTGGGAATGAAAAAGAAAATTGATATAGGACAACATGAGGACAACATGAGGGTTAATAAAAGAACATGTGTTCAACTTGACAAAACAATATTTAAGAAATAGTAAAAGCAGTTGGGGTAGAAAAAGTAAAAAAAAAGAGTTAAGTGCAGAAAATACTGAAAATAGATATTTAAGCATAAAATTTAAATTCTGAAAATAGGTTCTAAAAATAATTATTTAAGCATAATTAAAATAATTACACTATTGCACACAGTTGCAACAAGCAACCAGCATAATAAAGTGCATACTGTAGTATACTTAATTTTAAAAGTAACCAACTATTTCCAACCTAAAAGTAACAATTGAAATAAAGTGCTTGATTTGTAATTTCAGACTGCCATTTCAGACTGCCATGGTTTCAGTTTTTCCACATGAAATAAAATGAGCATGTATAAGGCTAATATGCCGCTTAATATGCAAAGACAACACAGCAGTAGGTCCAAATGAAAATGTAAAAGAAGCTGTCAGATTTGTCCAACATACATCAACAGAGGAAAATAATGTGATGTCAGATGCACATTAAGAAAAAAAACATTCTAAGGGGAAAAAAGGAAATATTACAGAAAACTCACGACACAAATTGTGTTTTCTTTCATGTGTCCTTCCCCTTTAATCCCCTCGCAGTGGGGTCCCGACCCTCAGATTGGGAACCTCTGGACTAAAGCTCATTCAGAAGTAAATGTTGCCCGGCCAGCGGAATAATGCCCAGTTGGCATTATTGGCGTTACGCTGGAGACTGTCATAACCCTGATGTATTAATGTCTGAGGTGCTGTGATAACCGTAAATACAATTTTTTGTATCATTGTTCAAGCCAAAACTATGATTTTAATATTATTATATGCATTCTTTTAAAGATACATATTGTTGTCCTCATTTCAAAGGACAAATGAAGACAGGAAAGGGGGGAGAGAGGGGGGGGGTGACATGACATGACATGATGACTCAAACCCGGGGCCGAATGGGGCGCACGCTTAACCAGGTCAGCTACCAAGGCACCCGGTAACTTTTTATTTTGATGAACTGTGCATGAATATATTGATATTGAGAGTAAAACTCAACAAACTAGAGGAGTTGTGTTAGTTGTTCTTGGTAGGTGGAGTATAGTCACTCCCTTTTGACTACCAGCTGATTGAGGCAGTAATCATATCAGCTGGTCTGTACATGCCGAGATGTCATTCAGTCTTTGTTGTTTGGTTTGCAGCCATGGGTCTTTTTGATCACTGAGCACCGCTAAGTGACTGTGAAATTAAGTTGTTTTTAATATATATCTTGTATTTCACTTTTTCTGCTCTGCTATCAACCCTTGCACGCCATCTGGTTAGAGCAGTTCATTATTTGTTTGTGGAGAAGAGGAAAAAACGTAACACGATGAAGTCTGAATGATTGAGGATAATAATAATAAATCAGTGGATTCTGAGTCATGTTTGACCGCGTCGAACCAAGACGCATTCCAAAGGGCAAAAAAAGGAAAGAAATACACTGTTTGAAAGTTGCTCCTTTAATTATTGTCCTATCCCTCTCATCTCCGTTTAACTGACGGAACATCTGGTCCAGTGCTGATATGCAACTTAATACATTTACTCAAGTACTTTTTGAGGTATTTCACTTGAGTCTTTCTTTTCATTCCACTCCCTACTTCTACTCCACTACATTAATCTGACAGTTTTAGTTACTAGTTTCTTTAAAAGTTTCTTTTTGCACACAGAACACATATGATGTTTTATTATTAAATTAAACTAACCAACAATATACAGGTCCAGCTCAAACGTAAGCCAATTGAGCACTTGGTTGATTGACAGAAGGGTTTTCATAGTTTCCGGTTTCTAAAATGTGAGGTTTTTGTCAGCATTAAGTACTTTTTTTTTTACCACTTTGAGTGCATTTTCCTGATGATAGTTTCATACTTTTACTTTTCGTCCAACATTTTCAACGCAGGACTTTTAATCGTAACACAGTATTTTAACAGTGTGGTATTAGTCATTTTACTTGAGTAAAGGATCTGAATACTTCTTCCACCACTGGTCTGGTCCTTCCAGTAGTCATCAGGAATCCACCATGATGAGCCCTGAATCAGGGTCTGGATATCGGTTTGAACAATCCCTGCTTTAGTGACTCATGGGCCGACAGTATTTGTACAGTTTAGCCTGGGAGTCAGGAGCGGCCCTGAGCCCCCTTCCACCCACCCAGAAGACTTCCTCTTTGCTCAAGTCAGGAGGGGAAATTTAGCCCAGATGTGGCTTCAAACAAAAGAAAAGCTGCCGGGATTGGAGGTGGGATCAGACCCATCTTTTGCGTGACCCCGAGACCTGCTCCTTCCTGGCATCTGCCTATTTTTCTCCTCTTCTATTCTTTCTCTGATGCTCTCTTGTAAATTGCTGTCTCGCGGGACCTCTTACTTGGACTCCTAAACAGCACGGCTGTTTTTCACAAGTCAGTGCTGTGTCATTCTTAATCTGGCTGTGTAGTTTCATCATGTATGAAAGGATAAAAAAACAATGTGCACATTTTCACCAAATAAGGTAAAATACAAAGTTTGTGAAGATCTCACAACACACCCAAAAACACACACACACACACACGTGCGCGTTTAAGCCTTTTAATGCTTAAAACAACCATACATGAAGTATTTCCCATTTTTCAAGTCTGCATTTTATCTTTTTCTCATACATATGTGACCAAATGTAGACAACGTGATGACAACACTATTTCCAGGAAAATCCCCAGTGAGGATTTAGCTGAGAAACTGTTTAGCTATAAAACATAAATGGTAAAGGTTTTGGAACTAACTCACACAGCACAATGGAAAAAAAACAACCAAGGGCTTCTTTCTAGTCTTATAACACAGGGAGACACATCTCTGCCTTTTCGTATTACAAAAATGAATCTTGAGGAATGTTTTTCCCATGTGAACAAGCAGGCATGTCATGACATTGTTTTCTCGACCCTCTGTTTCCTCCACTTCGTTGACCCATATAGGTACACAGCACAATGATCTATTCCCAAGAAACTGTCTGAAGTCAGCCCAGGGGAAATGGAGGAAATTACCTAAATGGGAGTACAAATGTTGATTGAAAGTCTAAATGACGGGACTCGAGCACGGCCCCAATCTGTGCCTCTAATGCAGACCTGGGCATTTTACGGCCCGCGGGCCACATCCGGCCCTTTGTGCGTCCCTGTCCGGCCCGCGTGAGGCTAATCCTAAATTACAAAATAAATGAAAAAATATCTATGTCGAGTGTGCAATACAACGATGCTGCTTTTGTTTTGAAAAGCGCTATTTGTATTACTTCCGTGTGGACGTATGCGCGTTCGTGATTGTG
>NC_045750.1:21033960-21034024 GCF_008692095.1 Etheostoma spectabile | reverse complement strand
AGATAAACAGCGGCAATCACAAATTACAAAACAAATTTAAAAAAAAACATCTATGTCGTGCGTG
>NC_045750.1:21033884-21033950 GCF_008692095.1 Etheostoma spectabile | reverse complement strand
GTGCTGCTTTTATTTTGAAAAGTGTCATTTATGGACGTCTGTCCGTGCGTAACCTGTGAGTGAAGG
>NC_045750.1:21033621-21033874 GCF_008692095.1 Etheostoma spectabile | reverse complement strand
CGAGTGATGCCCGGTTACCCCCGAGATATCCTGTTACCCCCGAGATGTCCGCTCACGCTAAAAAAAGAAAAGTTGATGATGAATGCCGTGTTTTCAACAAGACATGGACTGCCAAGTATTTCTTTACAGAAATTAGAGGTAAAGCTGTGTGCTTAATCTGTGGTTCACAGGTTGCTGTGTTTTAAGATTATAATTTGAATCGCCGCTACACGACGAAGCGCGAGGATAAATACCGGAATCTGAGTCTGATGAA
>NC_045750.1:21033352-21033611 GCF_008692095.1 Etheostoma spectabile | reverse complement strand
GGGAGGAGTGTGAACAAGTTAAAAATAAAGTGCAGTGATTCAATGATTGTTTTTTGTTTTCTTATTTTAATTTCACATAGCCTAATACAATTATTTAAGGATTAAGAGTTTAAATAAAACCATCAAAAGCAATCGGCTTTTGTATAAAGTTAAGTTAGGTTAAATTAAATTATTATTTTTATTAATGTTTATCTTACGTCATATCAAAAATAATACTGAGAAAAATGTAATTGAAATATTGTCGATGTGGCCCTCCAGC
>NC_045750.1:21031510-21033342 GCF_008692095.1 Etheostoma spectabile | reverse complement strand
TTGCTCATGCGGCCCCCGGTAAAAATGAATTGCCCACCTCTGCCCTAATGCCTTATCCCTACATTTGAGTCAAAGCAAAAATGTATACCTGGCAGTCTTTGAACAAGGATCCAAGAGTCTGCAGCCATGCTAGCAGCTCTGTGACGCTGCCCTCGGTAGACGCTTAATGTAGTTAACAAACAACAACACTGGCAAATTGCAAAACATCAACACACAGATGGTTGAACACAGTTGACAGCTAAACCCTGCTACAACGTGACGTTGTAGTGAATAAATATAAAGACAAACGCAGCAATAATCTACTTCACACTTTACTATACATGAAAACGTGACTAACTCTATAAGTAGTGACATGTAACTCAAAACCTAACCAAACACTTCATAGCTAGCTGCTAGCTTAAGTGTTGACGCTAGTGCAGTATTCCAGTTTTGTTTGGTGACTCATTAACGGTAACTACATTCTAACCTGTTCAACTTATTCTCATGAACAGGTTTGTAAGACATCATGTGAATAGTTATGCACACTAAAACGTATGATATCATATGAAAACAAGGAGACTACCGGCTACAGAGCTCTGTGACGCCGAGTGGCAGTAGCTAGTTGTTTAAGCTGCTACAGAGCTTTGTGACGCCGGCTAAAATCCTCCGTCACGGCTTGGCCGTATCAGAGTTAGTAGATGTGTTTAGCCGCTCCAGAGCTCTGCGACACCGGCAACGGTGTGCCGCATGGTGCTCTGTCCAATCAGCGGTAGTTGGTGGTTCAGTTACCCCGAGAATAGGTGACTGTGAGCCAGGCACAGAGAACAGAGCTGCCAATCATTTCGGCAGAGATTAAGGTTAAATTTAGGCCACGAAATAAGTAGTTAAGTTTGGGAAAAAGATTATGATTTGGATTAAAACAATCACAACCAACACGCACCCAACATATAGTTCATGAGATCAGGCTAGCCTGTTTAGCACGTATAATGTTTACCATATTCACCATCTTACTTTAGCATGGCATGCCAACATTTGGTAATTATCATTAATTGGAACCAAAAAAATACAGCTGATGCCAATAGGAAGTCATGAGCTTTACATGCAAAATTTTAGACCAATTAAAAAAGTGAGGAGATCATTGAAGTCATTAGGGTTCATCCTCTGGACTACATGACTATAATGCATGTTTCACATTTCATGGTCTTCCATCCAATAGTTGTCAAGCCATGTCTTTAAAAACAAAATTTCGACCTAGAGTTATCTACTGGATGACGTCAAATCTGGCACCACGGAGGAAAACGTTCATCTGATTACACTGCCCACACAAAGATGACACAGAGCAGAGAATAGAAGTATCCCTTTAAGCAACTGGCTAAAATCTCTTTATCGTGCCACAGACGTACTATTTTCTCATCCAGATGGTTAGAATAGTCTTTGCTTCTAAAGTACAGCAGTAAATGTTGTTAAGCAATTTGTTTTTTATTTATTATTTTGGAACATTGAACACTCAGCTCTGTAACTGGAATATTATGGTAATATATGTAAGATACAAAATGAGACTACACTTGACCGTGATATACTGCTATGCATGCACTGAACTTACAAACTGGAGATAAATAAGACCTTCCAAAGGCGGATTGCTCCTTTAATCCACATTTATTTTATGTCAGAACAAAATGGCCTCCACTTATCTTAACAATTACACGTTGCTAAGCAGTTCTGAGTCTGAGGTATTAAATCAATGATGACATGTCAGAAACAGCAGTAATCCACAATCCTCTCCTCCTGTCCTCTTTTGAGCAATTTTAAACCTCAGCACCCATTTTTTCCCCTTCTGTCTCTGCCCCCCCCCC
>NC_045750.1:21030314-21031500 GCF_008692095.1 Etheostoma spectabile | reverse complement strand
CACCTTCCCCTCTCTCCCTCTTTCCCTCTCACTCTGCTTCTTTCTCCCCCATCCCTCCCTCAGCAGAACTACAGGGGCTTGCTTGTTGTCAAGTCAGTGTTTTTACAGCCTGGCATTAGCACAGGGCAGCATTCAGTCAGGACACTGCATTCACTTTGCCTGCCCTATAATTCACATGCTCATGTGAGCACGTGCTGCCTTCGCTGCCACTCTTGAACTGACCCTGATTGAGCATCGCCGGCCTCTTGACGCCCCGACAGACCGTTTCACTTCTTCTGAAAGCAATTTTAAGGCTCACAAGTAAATCTCGTAGGCTATACATTTTTAATGCACATAGAACACCCCGTGTGACCTTAGGAAGGCTCGCAGAGAGCGTTGCTGTGTTGACATTTCTCACATGAAAGGCAGTCGATTTGTTTGACCTTAATAAGGAAGGACGGTGAGGTTGGTTAATCAGTGGTGGAAGTATTTAGAGCCTTTACTTAAAAAAAAAGTTTCAATACCACACTGTAAAACATACTCTGTTACAAGTAAAAGTCCTGCAAGTATCACTAGGAAAACATACCTAAAGTTTAAAAAGTAAAATCAATGTGTTTTGTGTGCAGACATATTAATTTTGTAAAGTAACTAGTAACTAAAGTTGTCACATGAATGTAGTGGAGTAAAAAGTAAAATATTTCTCTCTGAAATGTAGCGGAGTAGAAGTAGAAAGTTGAATTTAAAAGAAAGACTCAGGTGCCTTGTTAGCTCACCTGGTAGAGAGGGCACCCATGTGGTCCTTTGCTGAATGCCATTCCCCATCTCTCTCTCCTTTCATGTCTTCATCTGTCCTATACAAATAAAAACCTAAAAAATGCCAAAAAAAGACTCAAGTAAAGTACAGCTACCTCAAATTTGTACTTCCACCACTGTCATTAATCTAACTTTTTTCAAAAAGAAAGACTATACCTGCACATATTTTTCACCTCCGCAGATGGTTTATTCAGTTGGCCGATGTTCGTCTGTAGACACGTGTCTTGAGAAAGGTCCCTGGGACCGAAACATAGACCGACCAAATAAACCAAATGCAGAGATGAAAAGTGTGTGTGGGAATTTTTTTTCCTTTTGAATAAGGTCTTCAAGGGGAATTAATTTCCTGCTTCACAAAGGAGACAAAGCAAGTTTTGTGAGTGTGTGTGTGTGTGTG
>NC_045750.1:21016356-21030304 GCF_008692095.1 Etheostoma spectabile | reverse complement strand
TGTGTGTGTGTGTGTGTCTGTTGCTTTAGTCTAATTATTGATGTCTTCTTACAAAATGTTTTATTTGCTCTTTTTGAACTGCATTTTTTTCCGCGTCCGTCAATATCTTTGAACAGAAACAGAGAATTAAAAAAAAAAATCCTAGAGTGGAAGAAAAAACTAGTTTTAGTCCAGAGTGGCTCAGGAGTTGTTGCACTCCTCTGACTCCCTTGTGTCCTCTCAGCACATTCCTCAAGTAAAATATACAGTATGGTGTTGGCTCACTAGTTTCCTCAGCTGTGAAGATGCGCCACTCTCTTCTGGGAGCCATGCTGGGACATTAGTTGCCTGTAGATTGATAATCGACGTGGGAGTAATATATAATTACATCGCCTAAGAAATTAATGAATGCATTGATCATGCGCTCTCAACATAATCAGCATATTTTTCTTTAAACCGCTGCAATCTCCAGGGGGAGGTCCTGCTCATGTCACGGCTTCTGGGAATCGCAATATATCGCAATATGTAATTCTTTCAACGATCCATGCCAATACTTGTGGGAGTATTTTTTTTAAAAAACAAACTGATGTTGTTGGCACCTTTGAAGTGCCTTTCAGTGTCCAGATGTACATGCAAGCAGGGAGAAATGTGATAAGCTAATGGTGTCTCCGGGGGACTAGAATGAATATTACCTAGGGATAAACATATCTGCATAACTGTGTGGACTTTATCCCCCTCTTCCTCCCTCCTTTAACACAGTTTGGGGCCCAAACAGGAGCAGATGGACATAGCAGGCTTTGATGTGCTCGGGGGGTCATGAGTATCTGCACTTTTATCAAGGTACACAAGCGTGCAGAGTAAATACGCCACACCAAAACTCTGGGAAGGTTTCTGGGCAAGGCAGAGAAAGGGAAATTCCACTTTGAGATTCCAGAGAGGGTGTAGACTAACACAGAACTTAAAGCTACAGTTCACTTTTATATAAAAAAAAGCAGCTTTTGTCATATTTGCGGACAGTCATTATCCTGACATTAGCACATGAGACAGATAATCTGTGGGAAAAGGCATGGTCCTCTGCCTAGTCCTGCTGCTCCTAATTCCATTTGCAAGATCCCGCCTCACCAGAAAGAAACAACCAATCAGAGCCAAGGAGTCTGCGAGTGTCAAAGACTGCTCGTGAACTGCGATTTAAACCGTGTCACTGATCAAATACAAATCGCGACTCTGTCACTGCATTGCCTATTTCACGCCTCAAATGTTTTTCAGAAGCATTTAGGGTACTGTTTGGCTGAAAAATGCATGAATGTACAGTAAAACCTGGATACAGCGTTGGAGGCGGAGCCCTGTTCTTTCCTATGAGAGTTTCTCAGTGACACAGGAAGCCAAAAGCATTAAACTTCTGAATATAAAATGTCCCGGTTGGTAGGTTGGTAGGCACCGCTTTGGCACTGTGAGGCCCATAAGCACTCCACCAACTTGAATGGGGATTAAATGATTGTAATCTTGCAGCTCCTCTAGATTTTCCAAATGTTATTGGACCGGAGTGATCAATGTTATTTATCAGACCAAGTTCTAAAGGTGAAACAAGTCATTTTGCAGTGGCGGGGATGCCCAACAACTGTTTTCAGATGTCTCTTTGGCCATGTCAGTCTATGGGTTAAAAGACTTTTTGGGCCCCAAAGCATCCCGTGACTGACACAGATGGCCGCTACATTAAATTTGGCTTCAAAGCTAGGCACACTTTCTGGGGGCCAGGTAAGGTGGGGTGGCAGGGGAACGTATTGTTTTTCACAGATTACCTAATGTTGGGATATAGTGACAGTTTCTTTGTTGTTATGTTGCACTCACAAGTTGTACATTACAACTTTTGTTTAACAAGTTCCCCCCACACAACCTACACCAAAGGGAGAACATATCTGTTACACAATAAGAGCTAAAAACAAAAAAAGCTAATTATGAAAATATCAACAAATGCGGAAAGAAATGTATATACTGCATATATAATAAAAGTTACTAACTTTCACTTATCCTTACTGAACTTAAGAGCAAGGCTACCAGACAAAAAAATCCCAATATACATTTTTTTTATCTTAACCCTCATGTTGTCTTCCCATCAAAATTTTTGATTTTTTTTTTTTTTAAATCAGCACTTTTGTTGAACCTTTTACACTTTTTCTTATGTTTTTGTCCCTTTTGACACTTTCTTTCAGTGTTTTCAACACTGCGTTACACTAAATTATTAACTAGTTTTACATTTATTTTTGGAAAATATGGTCAATAAACCTCATTTATAGGAAATTATACCTATTGTTTAAGTTAGAAAAGCAGAAATTAGGAATTACTTAGACTAAAATTAAAGAAATGTATGTTGATGGATAGTCACAGACTGGAATGTGTCAACTTTTATTTAACACTATTTCAAAACCACTTCAATTTTTTTTTTAAATGCTATAAAAATTAATAAGACATTAATGAAAGCAGAGATTTTTACTTGCAAAAGAACGTTATGTGGAATCACTCATGTTATTTTGGATAATTGGGTAGTTAAAAAGAACATTAATATAGGAAAACAGGTCATTTTGACCCGAGGACAACATGAGGGTTAAATTAAGTCAACTTTTATTCAAAATGTAAAGTCTTTTTTCTATCTAATGTAATCACATTATTTGCCATCTAACTCCGGCTCAGTTATTTTGCAAGACAACAATGAACAAAATCATATTAACATGCTGGATAATAGCGTGAGCCTTCTATCGCCTATTTAAGTGTCTGTCATTTCATCCCTATTTGCATGCCAGAAAGAGACATCCCATAATGCTGCACCGGCCAGGAAAAGAGCGCATTACTGCAAAACATGTCCATCAAGGAGAAAATAAAAATAGGCCGTTTCCTCTAAATTCACTCAATCAATAATTCATGACGCGCACAGAAGCTTGATTTATGAAGGAATTAAACGTTGTGGACTGGGCCTCACAGCAGCCGTCCATCTCGGGGACGTGGCAGCCAAAATGAAACATGAAAGGCAAACACTGGGAACAGCCCCGTCATCTCATGGTGAGTGGACGCATCAGAAGACTTCAATGGCACGCGCTCTGGCCCGCCTGATTGGACAAAATGACATTGGTGATTTTTGAGCGGGAGCCACACCATTTTTTTTGGATCGTTTCCACGAGTTATCCATGTGGACGTGGGTCACCAGGAGTCAAAGAGCTACATTAATACCGTTTGGCAACGGAAAGCGCAGATCAAAGGCAAAAACGTGCACCTGCTGACCCGTGGGGATCATGTGACTGCTGTGTGCCTTTCTGACCCGGGCTTTAGTTATAAACATGGGAAACACAGAACATGACAGCTTTAGTATTTTTTTTTCATTAGGGCAAACTGAAATGTGAGTCCTCTCTTCTGTAAGTAATTTGCATGCCTTTTCCTGTGTGAGGGAATATGCATCTATATGTTACTGTGGCTATTGTACAGATTTTTTCTATCACAAGAGGGTTAAACAGTTTTTTGTGTCTTCAAATCTCTGGGTGGCATTTCCCATGGCAAACGATGGCTGACATTTGATAGCAAGCGTTGCTGGGAGACCGCAGAATGTCCACATAAGATTGACTCTGAGCTGTCTGACCTCACATAACATTCAACATTTGAGAGAAACTATTGCGATGTTAAGTTTGTAGTTCACTCGAAAAGTAGAAACTAGCTAGCTAATGGAAGCTATTAGTCTGGCTTTGCAACATTAGCCACATGGTGTTGTCACTTGGTACCACGAATCCACATCCTATCACCACAAAATAACACACGAAAACATGCATTCGTTTTGTTTAAAAGCACATACATTCCATTGATCTAAATCGATATATTGATTCAATCAATTTTCCACAGTCCAATATCGTTGCAAATCATCATCTTTAAGATGCGCCTTTATTTTGAAATTCCAATTCTGTTTCAGATTTTTACTTAACAGAATGTGTTGCTTTTCATTTAAATGTATGAAGGAGCTCAGTGATAAACTGGTCAAATTAGTTTTTAGTTGTGTTTGTGAGATGATATAAATGTAATGGGCATATGATATGGTCTCATATCAATCGCAGGCCCCTGAATACAATCAAAATCGTATCGATATCAGCAAATATCACATCCGTCCCCAAGAAATCCATATAATATGGTATAGTGATACAACTTGTGACTTATATCGCTAGTGAGTACACAAGGCGAAAACCGACACCAGAGATTTAACCAGGCTCATATCTGAGCAAAGGTGAATTTTAAATCAAGACTGTTTTTATTGAACATCAGCAACAGTGGCCTCAATTGCGGGATAGTGGTGTCACACAAGTGGAATACAAGTTATAAAATACACAAATAGATTTTCATAATATTCATTTCAATTAAATTTTATTTATAGTGTCAATTCATAACAAGAGTTATCTCAAGACCCATTACAGATCGAGAAGGTCTAGACCTTTACAAGGACCCAGCAGTTCCAGTAATTCCCCCAAGAGCAAGCAGTGGTGAGGAAAAACTCCTTTCAGGAAGAAACCTCGGTCAGACCCAGGCTCTTTGTAGATATCAGTTATACTGCAACATCTATCCAAAGTTTGCTAACATGGTCAAAAATCAGATTGTAGTAAATTGGGCAAAAAGCGTGTTTTATTGCTAAAGAGTCCCAAATTTAATTTGTACGTTTGTAAAGTTAGACCAGGCTGCAGTCTAACTTTAGTGGCATTTCAACAAAAGCTAATAAGTGTGTGTCTGTGGGTGTGTGCGTGTGTGTGTGCGTGTGTGTGTGTGCGCGTGTTAGATTCGGTGTGAAAAGGACTGAGTTGTCCAAAGAGATAGCGAGGCCTGCGACGAGTGGCAAACGTGTCCGTTTGCGCGCGTGGCCGTGGTGCGCGTGAGCGACTGGAAGAAGTGTGGGCCGGGCAGGAGTGCACTGCTGAATCAGTATTAGCTCGGAGAGTGTGGTGGTCAGATGAAATGACTTTGGCTGTCTACATGCTTCTCAAATCACCGGAAAGGAAGTATAGGGGGAGTAAAGATGAGACTGTGCATTCCACTCGGGGCTAATTATCCCGCTGTAATTAAAAAATAATAAAATAAAAAAGGTTAGTGGTCTTTAAAAACATCTTACAGCAAGGCCTGAAATATTCCAAGAAAATATGGATAATAAGGTCCTCCAGGTATTCTTTGCGACCCCAGTTATTATCGCTGTAAATAGCTGGGAGGATTTTAAGGACTCTGTCCTGTAGTGATTTTTTTGTATTTATTAAGAGTGTGACTTCGAGGCGTATTCCTGGATTTTGTGATCTAAGATACATCGGTGAAAACATATGTTATGTTAATCTGAAAAGATCGATATGGCTGTGTTTCCCCTCTACATGTCTCTCCAACTATGTCCTGGGTCGTCGAGAAACGTCCGCTGTACATTTGGCGAGCCTCTATCCATTACAACAACCTTCGGATTCAAATGCAAATGAAAGCTCGGACCTAGAAGGTATGGGCCGGCGAAAAGCATGCAGAGTGTGTTGAGAGACAAACTATTTTCTGCAGTGTGAGGGCAGCAGCAGGGAGGATCTGTGGCTTAAAGCCATCACGGAGCTGCTGGAGGAGATGCATTCTTTATTCTGAGGAGGAGGTACAGGAGGGAGGGAGGGAGAGAGAGAGAGAGAGAGAGAGAGAGAGAGAGAGAGAGAGAGAGAGAGAGAGAGAGAGAGTGGTAAGCAGAGTACACACGTCGCACTATCAACTGAATCCATCTAAGAAAACAACTCGCTGGGAGTCCGGCTCTGAGCTGCGTACTGTATATACTAAAAAGGCAAGTTTGAGCTCGGTCTCTCCCCCACTCAGACAGCGCACCGGGCGGACGCAGCTGGCCATGGCCCGGGGCGGACACTTCGGCGAGTGCGTCCTCACCGTTCGGCCAGACTGTGGAAGGGGAGAGGTGGGCGCTGCGATCACCCTGCCACCGTTCTCTTCGAGTTAAAAGCGGAGAGGAGCTGCGTTGTGGAGCGCCCGGGAGCTGGGGAAACAACACCACCAAAAGAATAAAAAAAAATTAAATTAAAAAGTGCGGACAGCGGTGCGGACGGACGCGCAGCCACAACCGAGCCAAGGAGAGGAGGGGGGGGGGGACCCCATGAAGGCAAATATGCTGTTTCTTAGCCTCGCCGGGTTCACGCTGCTCATCGGAACCGACTCGCACCAGCGTTACCGAACGGAGCTTTACGCACGGGCACACAGCAGGACCGCATGAAGAACAGCGGCTCGGAGAACGGGGAAAAGTTGAACGCGGCAGAAGGTTGTTGTAATGGATAAAGGCTCGCCAAAGGTACAGTGGATGTTTCTCGATAAAACCGGGACATAGTTGGAGAGAAATGTAGAGGGAAACACGCTATAACAATCTTTCTTTTTCCAGATTATATTCCTAATTACCTTTAAAATACGGAACATATATATATATATATATATATATATATATATATATATATATATATATATATATATAAAACCAAGCACCTACAATCCGATCCAAACATATGTTTTCACCGATGTAATTTATAAGCTCCAAGCGTCCTGCCATCAAAGACAGTCATACGCTGACATCAATCCACCAATTCCCGTTGACTTTTATTTTTTTAATTAATGAAAATGGTTGGCCAGTTTATTTGTTGGTTTGGCTAATTACATGTTCCATCGAGTTTTAAAGATTACTGCACTACAAGGCGCACCGCTCCACATTTCCCATCCGGGAGAAAAAACAAACAAAAAAACTTGACTTTAATATATATGTCTTTTTTTAAGGGCTTCTTTCACTCTGAATGCATTGCACGGTTTTTAATTCCTTCAATTACCCCCCTTTGAAATAATCCATTCAAATGAACAGCGTTCACTGGTCAGGCTTTGAAGTACGTCTGATCCGCCTCTTATTGAAAACCCGATCCATTTTAAACTTTTAATTGCATTTCTGTCGCTAAATCCTAGTTCTAATCCGATTGTTCTGGCCAGATATCACAGCGTTCATCTGGTGGGGGAGAAACTGGGCTCTCTTGGCTGGAAATGAAATCAAAAAGAAAGAAAAGAAGGGGGAGGTAGTCTATCACGGTCCCCTTTTTTAATCTATCCATGTCCACGGTTTATCAAGGTTGCTGTTGTGAAGACCAACTTGGTGTTGTGTGTCTCTTTGAGCTGTTGTTTGATTTCTTGGTGACATTTGATGCATGCAGCTATAATAATCTTGATGCTGCTGCCTTCTGCTGTTGATTCTGCTGCTGTGGCAGCACGTTTTATCGCCTCATGTGGTTGCTTACCCCCCCAAGCTTATTTGATTAAATTTAGCTCTCTCAATTTTGAAAAGTAGATCACAGATGTGTGTCAAAGGATTGTCTCTTTCCATCTCTGCCAGGAGGAGCCCATGGCAGGCTCCATGTCGTCAACAAACAAAACAGCACAGGGGAGGTGAAGAAGCAGGGTGACAAAGGCAAATAGGTGGATGTCCTTTACATTATTATTTGACAATGTATGAAATATAGTTCCCTGTCATGCCAGCTAGACATAATGTGAAAATCTAAAAAAAAAAATATATATATACATATATATGTCATTTTCTGAATAGTGTGGCTAACTGGCTACTCCTGCTCCTTGAATGCTTGTGGCCATTCCTGTGCTTAACATTTAACCCATCGTTCCCATTATTGTGTCATCCAACATTGACTGAGGGTGGAGCTTCAGTTAAGCTAAAAGCCACCGATGACAGGCAGTATCTTTCAATCATGTGTGTTGGGGGGGGGGGGGGGGGGGAGAGAACAAACTTTGAGAATCAAAAAAACTTGAATAATGGATCTAGGGGTCTACTGTAATCCAATGGCCTTGGTGCTTTAGTACAGGCCTCTCCATGCTGAAGAATAGCCTGCATCGATCGTTTATTGCAGGTGAAGGGACTAAATTATTTTCCAATCCCATTTTATTTGACAGCTCGTGTATGTCACTCTAGCGAGAGGAGGAGCTGATCCGCAGGGTCTCTCGATTGCTCCTCTTTTGTTTCGTAATTCCACTCCTCACAGCCTCACATCTTTAGTTTGGTGATGGTGTGTTCAGGCCTACACGTAACAACGAGCTCCTCCTTAGGCAACGGGCAAGACAAACACCTCTGTTTACTGTAAGCACTTGTGTGTTTGCTCCTGGGTCTCTGCGCGCAACTTCTGCTTAAGCAGACAGGTAAAAAAAGACGTCACTTGTCTTGTGTTCCGTTTTTTTTTTTTCAGGAAATGTCTTGTGCATCCATGTTGGCACACAAAGAATTGATGTCTTCATTAGCCGTGTGTCTTTTTTTTTAGCATGTTTTCCATGAAGCAGCGTTGATGTTGCTCAGAACTCGGTGAATTTGTGAGTGTGTGTGTGTGTGTGTGTGTGTCGTTGCAGAGCTCTATTCCCTCCTTTGATAGAGCGGAAGGGATAAAAGCCTTCTTTATGTCTGTGAAACCGGATGTGCAAGAGCTGTTCTGAATATTTATCAGATGGCTTGACCTTTTTTTTTTTTAATAGACAGAGCATAAATTTGACATCAGCAGTGAACGGTATGTTTTGTGACTGTCTTTTTGTTTGGGGGGGAAGAGAGTGGTAGAAAGATGGAAAGACAGGTGGTGTGTGTGTGTGTGTGTGTGTGTGTGTGTGTGTCTGTGTGTGTGTGTGTGTTTGTATTTCAAATACAGAGTCATAGAGGGGAGGAATAAGAAGAGAGGGCCCTTTTTTCCAAGAAACAGGCCACCCCTAAATATACTAATCCAGCATTTCTTTGTTTTCCCACAGATCTCTGAATCCAAATGTCACCCCCCTTGGACTCTACCCTGGTCGGGGACCAGCAGTGTGTGACGAACAGGCGAGTGGAGCCTGCGGTGGCTCTCTACTGCGTGGCTTCAAATTGGCCCTGGCTGAGCTCTGCGTGGAGCAGCGAGTGAAGAGTCCTGCCACGGTCTGATGTCTCAGCATGGATGGAGTCAGTCAGAGGACCGGCTACCACTAATGAGACCGTCACTCTTCAACTGAGGACTAGCATTTACAGGATTACTCCCACGGCTTCCTTCTCCTTTTTCAGCTAACTACATCATTACCGAACTCTCCTAGTTGGACTTTTCGTGGTTCTGCTTTTTGGTGGATATATTACGTCATTGCCTTCCTGATTTTCACATTTCTTTATTTCCCCTCCAATTTTTTTTTCTTATTGTTGGTTTTTCTTTTCCTGTTTTGTTTTTCCACTATGGAGTTTCTGGCTGGACCTTGGAATAAAGATTGGGCATCATTCTTGCAATTTTGGTTGACTGTTATCCTGAGCCTCCAAATGCAATTCAGCCCGGGTGCCTCTTGCCCGGAGGAGTGTCGTTGTGACAAACCGTTTGTGTACTGCAACGAACGCAGCCTGACATCAGTGCCTCTGGGGATACAGGAGGGTTTCAAGGTCCTCTTCTTACACAACAACCAGATAAACAATGCTGGCTTCCCTGTGGAACTTCACAATGTGGCCACAGTGGAGACTGTGTATCTGTACGGCAACCAGTTGGACGAGTTCCCCATAAATCTACCCAAAAACACCAGGGTCCTGCATCTCCAGGAGAACAATATCCAAACCATCTCCAAGGCAGCCCTGGCCCAGCTGACTCAACTGGAGGAGCTGCACCTCGATGATAACTCCATCTCCACAGTGGGGGTGGAAGAAGGTGCCTTCAGGGAGGCGGTGAGCCTCAAACTCCTCTTCCTCACCAAGAACCACTTAAGCAGCGTTCCCATTGGCCTTCCCGAGGACTTAAAAGAGCTGCGGTTGGACGAGAACCGCATCGCTCACATCGCAGAGGAGGCCTTTCAGAATGTGACCCGCCTGCAGCGCCTCCTGCTGGACGGGAACCTGCTCACAGATGAGGGCATCGCACCAGGGACCTTCCAGGAACTGGCGACCCTCCGTGAGCTGGCCCTGGCCCGCAACTCCCTCACCTTCCCCCCTCCCCTCCTACCCAGCCAGTCACTCGTCAAATTGAGCCTGCAGGAGAACCAGATCGACCAGATTCCCGTGGCAGCCTTTGCTGAGCTAAACCGGCTGGAAAAACTGGATGTCTCCAGCAACCAGCTTCAGACTCTCACCCAGGGCGTGTTCGATGGCCTATCGAGCCTCAAGCATCTCATAGTGCGGAACAACCCCTGGCGTTGTGATTGCGCTGTAAAGTGGGTGGTGGTGTGGCTCAAGTCCTTGCCCTCCTCCATCAACGCCCGAGGGTTTGTGTGCCTGAGTCCGGACATGGTGCGCGGCATGGCAATCCGAGAGCTCACGCTGGAAATCATAGAGTGCCCGGTCGACGCCGACCAGCCACCCTGGCCCACCCTCCGCTCCACACCCTCTCCCCCGCCCACAACCACCGCCATTACCACCATGATCTCCACCCTCATCACCACATCCATCCCGTACTTCTTTGACTCACCCTCCCCTCCCTTACCCCCAATCCATAACAACCCCCCTGGGCCCCTGCCTCCTTACGAGGACCCCCTTCAGATCTCTTTCCCCGTGGTCAACTCTACCAGCATAGAAGTGAGCTGGGCTTCCTATTTCACCGTCACGGCCTACAAGGTAACTTGGGTCAAAAGGGGCCAAAGCCAAATAAACGAAGGAATGAGGGAGAGGACGGTTAGCGGGGACCGTCGGCATATTAGCCTCACCAACCTGGAGCCCCGATCTGTGTATCGGATCTGCGTGCATGTGCTGGACACCCTCAATTCCTACAGGCCCGGAGAGGATACTATATGCTCCGAGGCCAGGACCAAAGCTGTTGTGTCTACCAAGGTTCCGGGTGAGCAAGCTCCTCATGAGAGCATCAACTCCACGCTGCTCATGGCTGCGATCATAGGCGGGGCGGTGCTCATCATCCTGTTAACGCTGCTCAGCCTGTTCTGCTGGCACATGCACAGGAAGAGCCGGTCGGCCTCGACCAAGTGGAAATACAACCGGGGCAGGAGAAAAGACGACTACGGCGAGGCTGGAACCAAGAAGGATAACTCCATTCTGGAGATGACCGAGACCAGTTTCCAGATAGTGGCGCTGAACAATGAGCAGCTGCTCAAGGGAGATTTCCGCATTCAGCCCATCTACACACCCAACGGGGGCATCGGATTTAGAGACTGTCACCTCAGTAACAACAGCATAGCCTACTGCAAGAGCAGCAACGTGCCCAGTACAGAGTTCTGCCACACGTGATGCAGCAGCAAATAGTACAGCCGCATTCACACGCAAATACACACACACACACACACCAGAAACGCTTGAAAGTGCATAATACATACACCCACACACATACCGTTTGTGAAGACCACAAAAAACATAGAAATTCTAGTGAAATATAACTGTACTATATATATTTCCAAGTTCTGTCTACGATGTAATTTATACTGTGGATAATAATGTGGGATTCTCTGCTATCTTTTTTATTCTTAGGAAAAGAGATGTTTCTTTTTTTTTATAACCAGCAGGGTTTTGAACGTTGTTTTAATGGTCAGTACTGTACATGAACACGGATTTGTACAATCACGGCACCCTGGGTGTAGCTTCCGACGGATGCTGTCAGCCTTGGAAATGTTGGGGCGCTCACAGGGCTGGGATCTTTTGCTAACCACAGAAGCAAAAAATAAAGGCCTGTTTATTTTTTATTTTCTTTTACTCTTTGAAACACTGCAAACCCGCCCCGGTACAACAGAACAGTAGTAAAGACAACACAGCACAGGGGGAAATCCAAACACTGCTGATTGGAGCGCTGTTGAAATATAGCACTGGTTCGGTGGTATGTTTAAAAAAAAAAAAAAAAAGAACTGAAGTGCACTTTCTTATTGATGGAAAAGAGGCAGGAAATGAGCAGAGGTGGTGATCGCATGGATGCAAGGGATTGTGGGTGTCAGGAGAATGTCATCGGTGCTGCCGCAAAGCCTGGGCTGAGATTTCCCAAAAGTGCCTATACGCTAAAAGCATCTTTGTTCGACTTGTTTACAGTGGCGCAAAGGTGGGCTTAGTCAAAAGACACTTTTATTAGGAAAACTCTGTAAAAAAAAAAAAAGGATGTGTCGTTTTCAGCACATTTGTGTGTGTTTTGCCAGCGAGGTGTAATTATTAACATGGGTTTAAAAAGGGTACAAAGGATTATTGTCCCTGAGGTGAGGTGCATGGCCGTGCTGAGACTTGCAGATCCTTTTTGAAGAAATTCCCTAATTGGTTCTGCCCCCCCCCTCCACATATACACACACACACCCTGTTTTGGCAAGTAAGGCCACAAGAGGGCAGTTTCCCTCACCGCCGTGGGTGGGACAGAGACAGAGGAACAGAGGGCAAGACAGGCCAAGACAAAGGGGGGGGGGGGGGGTGGGAGCCGCATGGATCACTTTACCTCCACCATTCCCCTGGAGTCCATTACCCAGACAACATTACTCATGCTCAAACAGCAATGTTTGGAGTATTATTGCTCATCGAGCTACTTAATGATGTGGAATCATTTAAAACTAACAGTGTTTTCCGTGTTTGGTGGCTAAATGATATGGATTTTCACAACTGTGGTCTATCATGTAGTGTGTGTGTGTGTGTGTGTGTGTGTGTGTGTGTGTGTGTGTGTGTGTGGAGAGGGATTTTGAGAAAGCACACACGCACACAAATGATAATTATACACCCACTTATTTCAACCTTGTCCCGGCGTTCATTAGGCGTTTTGATAAATTAGGAAATTACAACAATGGGATCGCGCTCCGCCCATCATCCTCACAATGCTGAGCGCCTGTGACTGAGCAGCTCATCTAGCGTCTCATCATTTACCCCTTTTGTGTACATTTAAGGAACTGTCTACTTCGTTTATGCTTGGCTCGCCTGAACAATGCACCTGCTCACTTCACACCATTAATCCCTGGAATGATGATGACGATGATGAGAGTGACGACGATACGCAACCCTATCTACCCTCATTTTCTGTCTTTCTCTCCCTGTCTGTCTTTGCACTTTTGATCCCTGCACGGGCTCCATTAAAACACTTTTCCCTTCAGCTCGCAGGCTGTGGTGGCAGCTCTTTGCGTGCGAGGTGCCAGTGAGAGGTCTTCATTATGCACTTCTTAAGAAGACTATTTGATTTGACAAGATTTTTTTTTGAGGGGCCAAGCTTAAAGATTTCCCACCCTCGACCCCTGCGGCCCCCTTTCCCCCTACCTCTTTTTCCCCCGCTCTCCTCATAATCCTCGACCAAAAAAGGGAGAAAAGTATGTAGGCCTTATTTTCACTTGGCTGCATGGAGCTCACGCTGGGAGAGCGAGCGTGTTAACTCTTTGCGAGGCGCACGGATTCAGCTGCTCGGACATACTGTACACGGTAGAGAATCGACACAAACTGGGCCAAGCATTTGAAGTGAAGTGTTTTTTTTAAAGGGCTTGGAATCAAGTTATTTCAGAATGTCGTGATTATCTCTGAGAGGATTTACCTCCTGCCGTCGGGATATCTGAAAAAAAAAAAGATAAAATAAAGTAGCTGCAACTAACGGTAATTCCAGCAATAGCTCCGATCATTATCCCCTGGACTTTATATTAAAGGTGCTGCGCAGACTTCCACAGCCCCATGCAGTGTTGAAAATCTGTTCAACCCAGACATATAGTAATTCTAAACATCAGCTAAGTTTCCATCCACTTGTCAATCAAATTATCGGAAGTTTTGTAAAAAAAACTCCAAATAAAGCTGGTGAAAGCATATTTCCATCCAGCGGCTTTAAAGTGAAGAAAAACCTGTGCGTAATGATTTCACATTCTGTTTTGCAATCAAATTGGTATATCAAATTGTTTTTTAAGGTGTTTCCGTTAATTTTCACCCTGCATTGCACAACATTTAAGCAAAAACAAATTCTAGACAAAATGGATTGCGCCGTCTACCAACAAAATGATCAACATTGTACAAGTTGTAGTGCTTATGTGCCAG
>NC_045750.1:21016219-21016346 GCF_008692095.1 Etheostoma spectabile | reverse complement strand
ACATATCAAGCTATAATAAGAAAACCACATCTCTATCAACACGCTGCTATGATGATGCAGATTCAGCTTGGCTTTTATTGTCCCTCCGGCACCGCTGCTAGACTCTTTTTTGAGACATGTCTCGCTG
>NC_045750.1:21016100-21016209 GCF_008692095.1 Etheostoma spectabile | reverse complement strand
TTCCATTTACTCCGGAGGACGTCCCATGGCTTGTCGTAACCTTTGTTGGCCATTTTCTTTGCGAGTTCCTGATAAATTTTATTCAAAAAGTCTCTTGTCTCCTCGTCCG
>NC_045750.1:20991634-21016090 GCF_008692095.1 Etheostoma spectabile | reverse complement strand
TCTGTCTTTGTTGACACCCGCCATGTGTGTAGACGGAAATACTGGGCAGAAATGAACTAAAACTACTTCTTTTTGTGGCAGGTTGCAACCATAAACTGACCTAAACCTTAATTGCAATTTATTATTTATTTGGAAAATAAAGTTTCCATCAACGTTTATCACATAAGCGGTAAATCGATCAAGGTAAAATCCGATGAGACCAAACTTTTTCCTTTGAGTCGATATTCATGACATTCCATTGAATATGACTGTTTCCATGAGGCATTTTTAATTCAATATCACTTAATTCGGATAAAAACGTGTGGATGTAAACGTAGCTAATCTGTCTCAATTTGGTGTCACGTTTTAAAATCTCGTTTTCCGTAAGACAATTGACATATTTGTGACATATTTGTTGAATGTCCTATATTAGAAGCTAATATGTTGAAAATACAAAATATCTTTGATTCAGAAAACATTTAAAGCAATAGTTCAGTTTTTTGGGAAAATACTCAGATTCACATTCTTGCCGTAAGTTCTATGAGAAGATTGATACCACCCTGATGTTTGTTTGTGATGAAGCTACTGCTACAAAGCTGGCTAGGTTAGCTTAGCATTAGGACAGGAAAAAGATGTAAAACCACAGAAATGTCACTTTTACGCTTTTTGTACGGGAACAAACACAATGTAGTGTGTTAATGAGTGAGCTTTACAAGGTGGTAGGTTGATTTTGTGAACTTTGGACAGGGCCAGGTTAGCTGTTTTCCCCCTGTTCCTTTATGCTAAGCTAAGCTAACTGGCTGCTGGTTGCAGCTTCATATTTACTGTACATACAGTACATGGACGTTATCAATCTTCTGTGTGTCAAACTATTCCTTGAAGTGAAAAGTAAGTTATGATGTTAAAAAGTTGCTTTGCATTGCAACAAAATCAATGATTGTAATGATAATGGGGGGGGGGGGGGGGGGGGGGGGGGGTGGCGTCTTGTTTTAAGCAAAATAAGATTTGAAGACTCGCTATTTCAACACATGACATGTTTAGATGGATCATTTTTTATGTTGGGTTTCTTAACAATAAGATCTTCTGTGGTTATCAAAGCATCCCCACTTTTTATTTGAACGTTTATTTATATGTATATTTTTTTTACTAATATCCACAGCTGATCATAACCCCCACGCAGCAACACTTGAACATTTTACGTCAAATATTGTTTATTATTCTTTCTTATGCCCTACTTTAAGTCACATGCTGATCAAACTAGAGGGGGGGGGAGGGTGGGTCAAACTGTTGCAACATATAGCATCTCGCCTGTCTGTGAATGTGTAACGGAGACAGATATTTGCCTTACCTTTTATGCAGAACTGAATGATTGCCTCGAAAGAGAGAGACAGAGAGAGGGAGAGAGTTAAGTGGGAGGGAGAAAAGATGAGACATTAAAAGACGGCAGCAACAGTGCTGAAAAGAAAGCACATTTCCTCCAACATACTGCTGCCGCGGCGGCGGCGACAACAATAACAGTATTAACAGGAAGAAACAACACTAAGCATGACGCACGGTAGCTAACCAGAGACTGTTCATCCATAGTGCCAGACTTTAAGCAGTGCATGGCTAATGATTCACCCAGACAGAGGGGGGGGGGGGGGGGAGCTTTGGTGGTTGTTTTGCAGCATACATTACTCTTCATTTTCGACTCGCTTGATGAAAGAAACGCGGCCGCCGCGCCGTGACCAGTGGAATTACACAACAACGCATTACAGACGGCTAGCGTCGGATTATTACTGTTTCTGGGTGCCGGCATGTCATTTCCCCTACAGCCCGTTTGAATCATGTTCAAAATAATTGTGTTTAATCTCTCCGACGGGTCAATTCAGACAGAACACACACACAAGTGGTTGAATAACGTTTTCTTCCTGCAGGCGACAACTTCACTGCAAATAACTATTAGCCAGTAACATTCATTCAAGGATTTTTGCATGTACTGTATTTAGCTTCATAGCCTTGTTTTATTTTTTTTCTCATACAAGGTTTGGGATTTTTTTTTTTTTTTTCTCATGCAATTACCCCAGTGGTGGTTGAGGTACAATACAAGCAACCGTACAGGAAGGTTTAGAGAAAGAAGGCTGCAAATTTACAGTGCATGTAAAACAGCCGTCCTGGCTCCTCATCGTGTTACGTTAGCGCCATCCACACTGAGTTTTCTTAGGAACCAAAGTTAAATTTTCTGTTCTCATGATGAAATATTGATGTTGTTCCATGTATGTGCCTTGAGGTTGAACTTACAATGTAAAGTCCTTGAAGACCTTTAAATGTTTTTGCACAAACTGTAAATACTTAAGTGAAGCTTTTTGAAAATAAAAGAGCCATTGGATTTGAGCGATCACTCCTTTTTATTTAATTTGATGTTAGACGTTTGTATTTGTGTTTAATGAGTGATCCCGCATTCTTTGTCTTTTACATGGCGGTTCTGTGTGCTGGCAAGCTGTCATGCTTTCTGAGGAGAGGGTTGCACACGAAACACGGGTCGAGCTAAATCTATTTTAGGTCAGACACTATAATTCGGGATCAAAGATTTGTGCTGTACCACACGATGCCAAGTAACCCTCTTATTTCTACAGGAAGCTTGAGACGTCTTAGCGTAGCCACCACGGCTTAGCGTTCAGCTGGGAAAAATCCAGGATACTCTCTCATTCTACTTGTATGGCACAACTAAGTCCCAGAATGGGCTCTTCCTCCAAAATCTCTGTGTTCTACCAAAGTCTAACTTTTTTTCCCCCCCTCCCATGACCGCATCCCAATGTTGCCTTTGCAACCTCCAGCCCAACCCTAATTTGCTATGACAATTGACCACACGCATTCAGCATTCTGAAACACAAAAGGGTGTGTCACTTTGAAATTCCGAGCAGAAAATTTGTGTTTTTCTCAAAATCCCCACATGTCAAAATGTGATTTTATTGTTGTAAAATTGTAGGATTTTTAGGCAGGCCAAGTGGCTGAGGAGAACTGAGACTTTGGCACTAAATAATTGACGTTGCTGTTCCCTTCTCCTTATGTGTTGAGTAAAGATCTGGAGTGTGTGATCTCACACGTGTGCTTTCATCAGTAGTTGTAAGTCCATCACTAAGTTGGTAGAGTTCTTACTAGTCTCGCATTGCCGGACGTTCTGTACCTCTGCAGTGCTGTGACAGCGATGCAGTACGGTTCTGGCTACACCACCATCTTTTTTTGGGATAGGGGGAAAAACACCTTGACTTGTTGGTATTTCTTTAAAGCTTTAGTGCCTACATTTTTTTAAATTAACGAACGTCCGAATCATTAAGCCCATCGCCAAATGAGTTGCTACAAAGCTAATTAAGACTATCAGCTCCACACAACTCTCTCACTCTCTGTATTTCTCAGTATGACTATGTTCAGAAGACTGTGTTGTCCGCCGATTTACCTGCGCAGAAACTCCAGTGAAGAGTCAATCATGTGATTTTTTAATTCTTCCTCATGGGGCGACAAACTACGCCCTATAGCTTTAAACCAGTCACTACCGCTCGGGGCGGTGCTTAGCCTTGATAGCAGAGATAGCGAGAGGGGAGGGACATGGCGCCAGATGTCAGGCTTTATCCCAGCGATGTACATCTGTTGAGCCAGACTAATGTCTACCATGCACTAGAAGACTGAACAGAATAAAGTCTCACACCATCTCACATTTGAAGACAACCTGACATAATGTCACTATGGGATTTTACTGCCAACACTTATGGAATCGCTTGAAAAGTCGTTTGGTGTGAGGTTGGCCTAAGTTCTTAGTAACTAGCTTGTTATCGAAATAGTTATGCCGACCTTACACCCAACGGCGTTTAAAGCGATTTAAGAGACAAATTTCCAACATCGAAAGGAAATCAGGAGAGTCTTGCTAGAGTTTGGGCCGGCTCCCGTCGTCTCGATTGTTTTGGTCTGAGATGGTCATGACATATTTTAACCTATTCTGTAAATGTAGTCCAACATGGTTATATTTTAGAATGTATTTGGTGTATTTGGAAAAGCATACATGGAGAAACGTGTTTCAAAGTTACTATTCATGCAGGTGAGGATGAGTGGGAAATTATGCTAACCTGCACTTAATACATTGAAATGGTGAGGTGCTTTTTTATTGCTTTTCATATCATTTTGTTTTATGAATTGTTTACCCCCGGTTAGTCACTGATTTGTTGATTCACCCCCCGGAAAAGAGGGGAGGGGGGGGGGGGAAATCAAAGAGTGAATCAATGCCCAATCTTTTTTTTTCACCCAGTGTTTCTATTATTAGGTCGGTGTTGTTTTTTTTTGTGACGTGCAATTTTGAATCTTCACAGTTGACATAATTAAAGAGATTTCATCAGTGTGAGGTCAGGTGTGTCAGCCAATTCAATAGTACCTCTTTTATTCTTTAATGCAAATGGGTCATAAGTAACAACCAGTGTCGGATTAAATACATCTACCCTAGTATTGTACTAAAGTACAAATCCAAGGGATTTGTAGTATTTTCTTTTCGTGCTATGTTTTACACTTCTCCACATCAACCCAGTGTGAAATATTGTACTTATAACCAGTGGTTAAATTTGCTTTTGTTGGGAGGGGGAGCCCTTAGTTACGATGAATGGTTAAAATGACTTCATGAGTTTTTACACCAAAAGGTTTTTTTTTCCCCAGTATTAATGTGTAGGTTTGATTAGTTATTCCAACAAAGAGAAATACTTTACAATTCACTTACTTTATTATTTTTTTTTTTTTACCTTTAGGCTAATGATGATGAAATAAACAGGCAAGTGTGAACATGTTTGAAAATATTGGTTGGCTAATATGTAAACATCTTTTTAAACAAGAAAATTATGTTGATTTAAGAGAATCAGGGACACTTTCTATATCACCGTGACTCATAATGTTGCCGGGGTTTTTAGCATTAAGCCCTTGATTTTCTACATTTTTTGGTGAATTTTCATGCACCTATTTCCATCTTTTTTTGAATCAATATGCCTGAAATATCTTTATATAAAAAACATTACAATCCAAATATAAAAACATAATGGAATATATTGCAGTAAGGCTCCCAGGCATTCTGTATTGTTTTATACTTATTCTCCTTTAGATTGACTTTTCTAGAGATTGGCATAGATTAAACAACCAGCAGTGATACACATTTAAAACTAGCTGCACCCGAATCAGCCACAAAAAACCCATCATGGTAGCAGTGTTTTACAGCACGACTTGTGTCCTAATATTTGTGAATATTGTGAGTCCTTTAGTTTGTCATCTTTGATGCGGCTGAATTGAATCAACCATTTGTTTTTTACTTTGAATTGTTCGCTAAACAGGGTTTTTATTTTTTAAATCCCTCCGTGCCCAAAGAAAGATTAATTTTCTGCTTAGCGCATGCTCTCCAACGGCTCCACTCTGTGATCCTTGTTCAAGAATCTCCTAATCAGCCTCGATATGGAGGACAAATTAAAGGATGCATTTTAAAGCTACATGTTATTTCAGGGGCTACAAACATTGACATCTGTTTTTTTTTTCAGCATCGAACTGCCTGCTTCGAAGCTGCATTCTGTCCGTGTGTGTTATTACCGTCGTCCATTGCCCTCAAGTAGCCTTTAATTAAAGGCTGAATGCCTTCGCCTCTTTCACCGTCCTTCAGGCTAATGCGTGTCACGAGGGGTTGCTGGATTTCTGCCCATTTACTACCGACAGTGAATGCCACGGACATTAAGCAAAAAAAAAAACAACAACCCGTAAATAGACTAAATCAATTAAGGATCTTCTTGTTGTACTTTAAACGTCTATGAAGATTCTATGTTCAACACTTTATTGCCATACAACTCGCAAGTTGCTAAGCATTTGCTTCTGTGTGCTCATGATAGGACATCAACAAAGACACAAAAAACACACATACACATATATATACACAATATACATATATATACACAATATATATACGGTATCCCACACAGGATCACACTTGACAAAGTCAGATAAAGGGCTAGAGTGGCAGATGTCAGGTTAAAGATGGCATGGGGATACAGAGTGCAAATCCACAAACTTTACAATAAATAGACAAAATAAATTTAGCGTGGGTGGCAAAACAACATGTTGAAGAGTATTGTAAAAACAATATGAAGAGATGGGAAATTTATACAGGCTCGTTAGGAGAACCTTTTTCTCATGAGATACTGGTTCTGGGACGGAGCGCTGGATCGGTACCTCATAAATATATGGAAAATGAGTTCAAACAGCCAGCACGGTTTGCATCTATCCCTGTGTGATGGTGATGGTGAAGGAGAAAATAGCCCTTCAAGTTCAGTTTTGTGTTTTTTTCCTGAGCGTGGCCGTTTCCTCTGTTTGATGCGAGTCTTTTTAAAGAGCACCTATTATACAACTTTTTAGGTGTTAGTTTTTTGATTCAGGACTCCTATAGCCTGACATGTTTCACAGCACAATTAAACTAAGTAGATTGTCGGGAAAGTCGTTCCGTCACCTGTTCACTTTCTGCAGGTCCTCCGCAAGCTCGGTTTGGGTCGTCGTCGTCCTCTTCCCCCGCCGAGCCCACTCCGTTTTGATTGGTCATCTTGCGGGTGTGAGCGTGGCGCAGCGTGACTATGTAGGGGAGTCCGTTTCACTGACGTCGACAAATCCAGAAAATTCACCAATGAGATCCGAGCATTCAGAGCTGGGCAGAGCTAACCCAAGCTGCCAGGAGGGCTCACGTCTAACTGCATTTACCTCATTAATTTGAAACTTTTGTATTGTTTAACATGGCCATACACCATAATAACAACATTGATAGATCAGAGAAGGTGAAAAAAGCATAATAAGTGCTCTTTAAATTTGACTTTTTTGACTTGAAAGAGTCACATAACACAGCACCGACTCTATAGTACTCCTCTGACAGAGCATTTAAACATTGAACATGGGATATTTTAAGCAATCCTCAGTTAGGGGACTGTTACTGGGGCTAAAAATGCAAACAGAATTTGTGCCCATGTTTTTCTGTTTCAGCAGCAAAGAAAATGTGCTTTGTGCCACTGAGATAGCCAAGAAGTGTTCTCCACCAAAATGTATGCTTTGAATACTGCCTGACAAGTCTTTAGTATCAGCAGGGGACTTTCAAAACGAGACAACCACAGCAATTCCTTTAGAAAAAAATGTACACAAAATACACTCTTCTCTTTTGCAATTCATAAGAAGTGACTGGCCGGCTGTACACAGTCCTAATTGGTGACACAATGAGTTTTCCCTCTGAAAACCTAAAGTCGAACTGCCTGAAATCCTCTCAGTCCTGGAAGGCATTTATAGGTGTTGACACAATGAAAACAACCCTTGCTTTACACAGAATGATGCACCATACTAACAGGCTCCTGCAACAGATACCACCACTATGAAGCTGTAATGGTCAGTTTGTCTTGACATTATTTCCTAGAGGCATTGACTCAGCCTTGAAAAGTAGTTTAGTGTGATTTTGCTGCATGAGCTGCCATTTGAATCTGAAGTTAACCTGAAATGTAAGGTTAGGATTTTGTAATTCTCACGTAGCTTTAACCATGGATTGCTTTAGATTGTGTAATTTGTATTATGTCAACGTCTTGTATATGGCCTAGGGCGTAATCTATTTTTGATTTCACTTGTTTGACTGATTTTTTGGGATTTGTTTGATGTGGGATTTTGTTCATTTTTAAAAATAATGTATTTAGGATAAAATACAGTTTAAGATGCACTTTTGATGACAGGACACATGTCGTTTTGCACAATTTATGTAAAGTCATTTGTCTGTAGCTCATTCCGTGAGAAAAATCATACTGTGAATCTAACACTGTGAATTACATTACATCCCTATTGATTAACAAACTACACCGTGCCGGTGTTTTAACCTTCTGAGACCTAAGGCCATTTTTACAGTTTATTGTCCGTCTAGATAGATAAAAAAGCTTGTAAAACATCAACCCTGTTGGTTACAGTCAAGATATGAACATCATTCTTTATAGGACAAACTGGGTTATTGGAATATGTGGGTTGCAGTGAGGTCACTTGCATGTTAAAAATGGTTGTAGGGCCTTAAAGATAAATAAATAAATAAAACGGAACATGAATCTTCCAGATATGTATTGATATCACAGACATATAAGTAAAATCTAAGCCATTTTCCTTTCTAAAACACTTCTCATATGTCTTGGGAGTCACACTGTGAAGAAATAATCATTATAACTTAAACAGTTGACAAAATACATGCATTTTTTCAAAGAAAGTCAAGACGCTTTTGCTCTCATGACATTTACTTATGCCAATAATAACATAATAATGTCATATTTATTGATATTACACCCACAGCAATACTACACAAGCAAATGCATGTCAAAAATGGGCGCCTCTTGGCCTTCCGTACAGCCTATTGGCCTTTTTGTCCCCTCTGGCCTTCCATACAAGAGGGTGACGTTGTCTCCCATATATGGGCAGGCTACTTCCTTTTCTTCCGTAAATAAACACAGAGCAGACATGGAGCCGCGAGCTAGCGGCAGAAATGAGTCCAAACGCGATGAATTATGGACATAAAGGGGATCCATCTTGGATGTAACAGTTTGGATTTAAAGCCCAACGACCCCGAAAGAGGCTGGAAGTTCCAGGCTCAATAGAAAATCACCTGCAGAGGCGGAAGAGACCTCCGTAACTGCTAACTCGTGACCTTTTAGACGCAACCATTGGTAAGTCGCTGGCTTGTGTGATTGTTAAATTATGAAACTATGAATCAGAGGTGCGGTTTTTACGCGTGGGCGAGTGTCTCGGTCTCAGTGAAGGTGACATTCTGCCAGCATATGCTCAGGATGAGTGTTTTAAGAAGGGAGCGTGTGAAGAAAGCCGCCATCACACCCCAAACCCTGCAGTGCACGATAGTGCCTTCCATTTACCTCGGAACTAGGATGCCAAAGCTGAGAATGAGGTCACACCCGGGTTGATTGTGTTCCATTTAAAGTCGGATTTTCATTGTTTTCAGTAGCTCTAGCCAGGTTTGCAATTGTTAGCCATGTTCGGGGCACTTACTCAGGGTACCTGGTGCTTGCTCGAGATTTCCGAGGTCAGGGGACGTGTTTTGAGTTCAGAGTACAAATGAAATGCACTATGAGTAACAGACATGTCCACATGAGTACCCCTTTGTCTACATACCATTAATAGGTGATCATCATGATTGATTGGTAAAGAAATCAAGCAATCCTCTTTCTAATTCCGTATGGCATGCTCCTTTGTTTCATAGTCACATTGTCAGACTTTGTGACGATTCAACTGTGAGATTGGCAGTCGATGCAGGCTCCTTCGATCGAATTGTTTAGTCGACTATTCGAGGTCACCCCTGCATGATATACGTATGACTAAACATATCCAAGACGCATGCAATGATCATGGAACTGTTGAATTAGGGTTTTGGCACCTTTTTGTTGGTCAAATTCAGGCACTACGTGAGTGGGTAACAAACGTAGCAGTGGTGGAAGTATTCAGATATTTTACTTAAGAGGTATTCAGCTGAATGTACTTAACTGTACTGGCTATGCAGCTCAATGGCTCCTTTGTAGGTTATGTTAGGTTGTTCATATTGATGCATTAATGTGCATAGTAACTATATTATTGTTCTAGTTGTTAAGATTAACCTAATTTTTTACTACTTTATATACTTTTGGGTGACTATATAACAACGCATCGCATTTTAATCTGCATTTACGGAAGTGAAATGGAAAACAAAATGGAAAGACTTATGTAATGTACAGTAGAAGTGCTTCAAAATTGCACTAAAATCTGCAATAAAGTGGCTATAAATCTCTGTAAAGTAAAACTCTCTGTAGGTTCATCACTCCAAGCAACTCCTTCCACATTGTGACATTGTTTTCACACTGTTATTGCATAGACATTGTTGTTATAAATAATAAATGATAGCAAAATACATGTACAGTGCTTGATTCAGAATTGCTACTGGCGTTCCACTGCAGTGTAGCATGTTAACTTGAACATTATACAACAAAAACCATCAAGTTCCCAAGAAAGACAATGGTTAACTCCAAAGCTACGGCTCTGACTGTGCATCCATATACAAATGCAAATATACGTTGTGTATTTCCTCATGAGAAATTAACCGGGTACATGACTTGCTCGGTGCTATGAGAGACATCCATAGAGATCACATGTTTTATGATCATTTTTCTTATTTGTTTAAAAAAGAAAAAAAAAAGAAGCCAAAATTAATTATCAGCATCATTAACTGAGTGACCCCTGACTGAGCAGACTTCGCTCATTAGTTGCATAAAATATCAAGTTGTCCAAGCAACTTGTTTTCCGAGCTAAAAATGTAAATGTCCTCGCTTTCTAAGACACATTTTACTGTGGTATGAAATTCAACTTGAGTTGTTTATAAAGGAAGCTACACAGACTGAGACTTGTGCATATTTGTACGTTAATTGGTGATTTCTTCATCTAGCATATTATTGCAGTGTTGAGCCCTTAGAGAGGCTGTTACCATGGTAAAGGTTATATCTCAAAGCCATCAGTACAGAAAAGTAATCTGTACGGATTGAAGCAACACTTCCTCTATGTCTGGTTGAAAGTAATTGTGCTTCCCCGACAGCTACTTGAATTTGCAAAAAATATACAAAATGTCGCAGAACGGCAGAAACATCATTTCACGTTTGTAATGCATGTATCGTTCTGGCTGCAAAATGTTTTTCTTGATGAAAAAGTAATTCACTGTTACACTTAATACGAACCGGGCGGATTCAATAATTAAAACACCACCTGTCGGGGAAACTTAGAGCAAGTTGGCCCAGTATCTGGCCAGATTAAAGTTTAACTTTGTCCCCTGGTCCACATGGAGCCTGGTAGGGCGTCCATATGTTGGGCCAGTGGGTCAGAGGAGTCACAACTCCTGGTGGAACAGAGCAGCTGTGACCCAGAGCCAGACTCACCGTCTGGAAAGGCCCATAATGAATGAAGACGGTGATGAATAGTGAAGGCAAAAGGCTCAAGGCTTTTTGGAGGTGACCAGAAGGAAACTGAAAAATTGTTTCTCTTTTTTTATTTTCATGTAACATCCAAGTTCAGACTATGCAAGGCCTTAGCCCCGGGGAGATTTATTAACGACGCTGATGCTCTGCAGGGATTTGAAATGTAAAAGAAGGGGGATTACTCATAGGGCTAATCAGGTTCTTGCTTCTTTTTTCAGACAGCAATGAAATCAGAACATTTTGAGCGGTAAATAATGTGCTTGTTTAAGTGTTGTTTTCTAATAAGCATATAAAAAATGTGTGGAAAGTGAGAGGATGAATAATAGATGGCAACAAATGACTAAGATAGAAAGAACACGGGAATAATTAATCAATTCAACTTTTCAAGACGTAACTCTGTCTCGATGGAGATGCAACGTGAACCATTTAGGATGTCACTCCAAACAAATTACTCCCCCATCAAGGCCTTATGGGATGTATTTATGACACTGTCAATCAGACTGAACGACTTACTCACTGAGGGTCAAGTTTTACAGACATGAGTCATGTGGAACCTTGGTAGTAGACAATGAAGTCTGCACACTTAAAATGTCAATTTGAATTCCTCTGCATAAATAACAGGAGGTTATGGCTTAAAACATTAACATTTTCATCATTTAAAGACATGCATTTTAAGTAAAAATTCTAAATTGGACAAGTTGGTGGTTCATTTGTCTAATCTAAAATTTTATTTCAAACTTGAAACGTTTCGTTTTTCACCGTTCAGGTGACGTAAATTCAAGTATGCTGTTTCCACATTGTTTCAGACATCTGGGTTGCGTTGTAGCCCTGGTTAAAAAAAAAAAGAAGTAATTCAAATAAATTAGTTCATAATAAAGACCAATTAAAACCAGTTAGTTCCAACATAAAGTTGTGTGAAAACAAGTCATTAAGGCGATAAACCTGAAAGTAATTTAATTTAATAGAAAAATAAAAATGGTTTACTGAGAGGAGAAGATCATTTAAATTTAGTCTAATTGAAATTAGAACAGACGTAATTAGTGGAATAAGATGTTAAAATAAAGCGTTGTAAATAGCCCAATATTGAAGGTGAACAGTGGTGTAAAATAAAGAGGAAATACACAAATTGCGCTTTTATTTAGTGTATTTATTTAAGTGTATTTTGATTGGTTACTTTTGGTATCAGTCAGTGTCACCTGTGGTGATTGGTTGTAGGAAAAGAATGAGTGTATGGTGCTAAAACAGTCTCATACGTGTTTGTAACTTGTGAAACACAATGGAAAAATGAATGCAGAGTGATTCCTATCTGTGCCTCTATTGACTGTAAGTATAGAAGTGTGTGAGGGCTGTGAAGTCTCCTTGAGTACATCCCATGTACCTTATTCAATAGTTCCTCGGTCCTCTGCTGAACCTGAAGTGGTTCTGTCCCTCTTAGGTCTTATTTCTACCTCAAGGACCGAGCGTCGAGGAAGGATCATGTCATGAGCTATAGCCATGGAAAAATTAGATCAGCCTTACCGGAAGATGTGCGTGTTTGAAAGGGTTTGCTAGCACCGCCCAAACAGCTGACGAATTAATGGGACACTTCAGAGGAACGGACGTCTCATCCCTCTCCTGACTTCCTCTGACGTCATGCATATGCTGGCAACGATAACCTCGTGAGATCGAAGCGGCCGCAGTATTGAGAGGCGAGACCGTTGGATTCCACCGATTGCAAGACCCAGGGCATGACGGGAATCAGCTGATTGGTTTGACTCTACATAATGAGGTTTTGTCTAACTCTTTATTGTTTTCAAATTTGAAGGGTTACATTTGCTATTTGCCTGATATAAAGGCTAATTCTGTTTTAACAGAACACACATTGTGTGGCTGATAGTGACGTTTAGACTTTAGAGGGACTACATCTGTTCTGATTACGGATCATCTACAGTTTGTGGAAAATTAGCATCAGCAACAGATTGCATGTAGAGGATTTTGACAGCTACTCAGTCACAACCGTTGGAAACCATCCGACTGGACCGCAGGGTCTTGTCCCCGCCCCCTTCTGCCGCCGCCTGCTCTCGTCCACTTCACAGGCGCAGCCCATCGCGAACACGTCTAACTGCTCGTTGCCTCTCTCCTCCACATGATTTCCTCATGGGCTTCACGAGGAAGGGAGGCAAGTGGAGGAGTCGGGATGCAATTTAAGTGAAATGAGATGCGACTCATGTTTCCCTAACTTGCTTCCCTTCCTCTTGTCTTAAGGGACATGGGATGTACCTACTGATGCAATTTACGTACCCCAGGAGTCCTTGTTCACAGCTTTACTCTTTGGGCGGAAGTCATGAATACCCTCCTTAGTGAAAGTAAAGTTTGTTGTACTACAGACTCAGAACGAAGCTTTTTATGAGCAAAACCTATTCTCCCAGTCGTGATGGAAATATTGCTGAGTTTTTGTTTGTTGCCTGGTTAACATCTGCAGCTGATGCAACACAGGAAAATAGCTTTTGATGTGCACTCATTTATAGTCAGACGGAAATAAGAATTCCTTTTTAGTAAGAATTCAGTGTCCTTTTGATCTTATTTCTCTGCATTCACAACGGCGGAACTTTCTGGGGCTCGTTGATGACGCAATTATTTAATTGGGGCAATATAGTCAAAGGCCACTACAAATGGTTCATTATAGCACTTGAATTCCATGGGCCACAAGGGTAGTTAACCCGCCTGGGCCGGATATTGTTAGCCATTGCTGTAGCTGTCTGTAATCTCTGTTTTGAACACTCTGTGCGTTAGCTTACCCAATGTTGCGGTTCCAGTCACAGGGTAATGTACAAAATGCTGCAGTTCCAGGATTCTACATGAGTGAGTTCTTTTAAAATTCTGGTAATTTGCCATAACTGAATCCATGAAAGAGAGATGGCTAATGGCATGCAAGAAGTAATCCCAGAGTGCACATCATTTTTAATAGAGCTGAGATGATATGCATCTGGCCCCATTTGATAATTTCACGATACGCGGATGCCAAATTGTTTTGAATCGCGATTCTAGAAGTATTGTGATTCGGTCAGGGCTGAGCAATTAATTGTGATTATTATTCCAGCTCTCAATAATCACAAAAACAGAATAATCGAGAGACAATTATTATTAAGTAAACTCTTATTTTCTCTTGTGTTTCGAATGGAAAAAAAGGTTTAAATAGAAAAAAAGTATTCATTTCTCCAGTGTTTTTTTAAGTTTTATAATTGCAATATCTTTCCAAAAGTCCACAAGTGATGAAGTTATGGTGATTATATTTTTGTTCCAAAATGGAGCAGCCCTAGATTCGATAGCATTGAGTATTGTCATTTTATTTTCCTTCTTCAACAAAAACAAGAGTTTAATAATACACACCACATCACATGTCAGTCAGTCTGAAACTTATTTCATCTGTAATACGTGACATGCCATTTCTGCAGTTTCTGCTTTCGGTCTGTTTTGCTGGAAACCCCATAAACAGAAAATATTTAGGTGAATCATTGATACAAAATATTGATCTCCATTATTGCCAACTCCTCGGTAAGGAAAGTCGCTATTGGCTGTCCTAGAAGTCGCTAGAAGTTGCTAAATGATGTCATCCGCTCATTTGCATAAAGTTTAGTGGTTGTGTCAGCAAGGTAGATAGAAAGAAATAGCAATTTTCAGCCACTTAATCACAAAAAAAAATACAGGAATTTATTTTACCTTATAATTATTACTATGAGTAGCCTATCTTTAAAGTGGAAAAAAGAAATTCTACAAGTAAGTAATAAGTATGATTAGTCAGTTTATTTGTATAGCACTTTTTACAGATTAAACTCCCAAAGTGCTTCACAATAAAATGAAATACAATTGAAACAATGTTTTTTTGAAAAGGGAGGGAAAAAGATCAATAAGGAATTCTCAAAGAAGGCTGGCTTGGTCCTGGAGTTAGTAATAGTTTCTAATGAGCTCTAAAGTAATCTGTGTGTGTGTTGTTGTTGTGTGTGTGCACGCACTCCATAAGTGCTGTTCTCCCAAGAAAATTCATCATTTTAATCTTTTAGTTCTGTCCTTGGCTGCAATAAATAAACAAGAAATAGACTGCCGTTACCATTACTCTTACCTGCTGACAACATGGAAGTCGTTGCCGAGACTATTTTTTGACTTCTTGTCTCATTTTCCAGTTTCATGTCTCCTCGCTGAACCTGCACTGCATCCTTTTTTAGAAGGAACAAATTCTTGCAGTCCCAATACCAACACTTCAATCTGAATTGGGAGCTCATTAGAGTCTCGCACATCCACAGAGGGCACGGAAAAGCAAGACATTATGAATTGATTAGTCTATATCTGGACCATAAAAGAAGAGTGTGTTAGAGAGAGATGGAGCGTTGCACTTGAGATCAGCACAGGGGTGAGCGTGGTGTTGCATTAACCAGACGTGTTTAACAAGCTGTTAACAACTCTCACTGTCTCACTTTAGCCTCTTTTATCCCCCCCCCCCTCTCACTGTAAGTAGCAGAGAGAAAAACAAGACGTGGCTTTAACGGGAGCGAGATCCCACGAGAAAAGTGCAGAGAAAAGGGCCACGGCGAAGAGGTGGTGACAGTTCACACAGCGAGACTGAAGAGGACTCCGCCCGAGACAAAAAGCAGAAGCCCCTTTGTCTCCCAGCTGGGGAAAGTGTGGCTGAAAGCTGTTTAAATGTTATGGCGGGTAGGAGCGGTTCTTACGGGCCCCGGGTCCGGAGTGCACATTACATGTTAATGACTTGGAACGCAGACAGCAGAGCAGAGGCTCAAACTGCCAATTAAGCATATGCTGCAGCCGCCGTGGTGTTCAGACACAACCATCTGATAGCGCTCAAGCTTGGCCTGCAAATCTGAATCTCTCCATGGGACGTGGAGGCTCTCCAATGGTGAGTCATTAGCCACAGACATCCCTGGGAAGAAAAAAAAATACCCCATGGAGGAATATAAGCAGATGCTGATTGGCTATCACTCATTCAGCTCCGTCCTCCGTCTCTGCTTTATTCTTTTATGTCGGGCTCACCGCTGTCTCTCGGTCTCTCACTCATCTGTTTAGTCTAACACGCGGTGATGATGTTGTTCATCTGTGAACAAGTAAACAAACTGTAATCCAGCGCTTTAGCACTTCAGTTATTCTGTGAAAAGTGGTGAACCGCCAAGAAATGGCTTGTTATTAAAGTGACATTACATTGGAAAATGGGTAATAGTGGAGTGGAAGGAATTCCACAGTGATTAAAATGTTTTTCTTTTTATAAGCAGGGTACTGTATATAGGGTTCAACAATGTGGTTCCGGAAGTGTAAATCCCATTCATTTTCTCCATAAGGATTTTGATTATTTGCCATAATGTCTAAACCATAGAAGGTAGCCTAGCTACGAGGTTGTGAATTGATGGTTTATCGTGGAAATGTTTGCAAAACCTGCCAAACAGCTAGTGAGCCACTATAATTGAATTCTAGGATCAATTATGTACACAGTCTTGTTCCTCTTAGCTGTTTTTCAAAAATGTGTTTTCTTGAGCTGAATCAAATGTTTTGTGGTCACGACTGATATCGGAGCTGGTTGGCTTGGTTCCAGGCTTACAAGTCTTTCTACAAACAGTTTCTTAAACGTCAATGGAGATACTGAATGGTGAAAATTAGGGGTGTGCAAATAAATCGATTCACATTCGTATCACGATTCAAGCTCTACAGATTCAAAATCGACTCACAGAATTCCAAAAATCGAAATGAATATATGTAACGGTCAAAAGTTCGGGGTCACTTAGAAATTCCATTGCACTCCACTGTAGACAGAATACCAGCTGAGATTAGTTGCATGTTTTTTTTAACCAGGGAAGCAGTTTTCAGATTACATTACGTGCTTACACAATATCAAAAGGTTTCTCCAATGTTATTTTCGGTAGTTTTTTAAAATGATGTCAGATTAATAAACAAAATGTGCCTTTGGAACATTGGATGAATGATTGCTGATAATGGGCAATGTATATATTGCATTAAAGATCAGCCGCCCACTCAGATCAGCTGGTATTCTGTCTATAATGGAGTGGGAGGGAAATTTGTAAATGACCCCAAACTTTGCACCACCTCCCGCCCGGCCCCGGTTTCCAATGTCGACTCACAGTGGGTGTAATGAAGCGTTTTTAGGATGAATGGAAAAAACTGGCAGTGAAAAGAAATCTCTACATATTGACCGTAGTTAAGACCAAGGATAAAACACAAAACAATTGAATGCAAGATTTACCCACTTCTGGTCAATATTAAGTTGAGGCACCTTTTGGCAGCAGTTGCAAACTTGAGTGTGTGTGGATAGGCTGGTATGTCTCAGTTAGCATGTCTGCAGGTCCCCCCCCCCCCACACATTTTCTTTGCCAGAGCTCGGTGAAATGCTCTGCACAATGCACAGTAATGAACAGTGTGTCTCATGTCCAGCCACACTCTCTGGATTTGATTGAGGTCTGGGACTTGGCTACTTCGGGACAGCAACTTTGTTGTTTTCAAACCCTTCATGCGTAGCTTTGGCTTTTTGGTTTTTTTATCCTCTCAGAAATTCTCTTGCACACTCGCAGCAAAGACTTCTCTGCATTTCACTTAATTCAATTGATCTTTTCTCTTAGAAGCCGCCCCGGGGCCAGCTGCAGAGACATACCCCCACAGCATGATGCTGCTGCTACCCGACTTCACAAGAGCAGTTTAAAGGTGCCATTTCTATGGGATCACTCGGAAGGGAAATCATATAACAACATAATCAAATATTTACTTGAACACTGAGGAAAGGTGTTGCTCAAAATATTACCCATAATTGATTTGCATTTTTTATTGTATTTACTATTTTTTAATAATTATATGTGATAATTACAGATTAAATAAAACATCCATTGCAAACATAAAGGGGATAAAGTATGAGACAAATTAAAGGGACACAAATCCTAAAGAAAGCATCGCAACCAGAGGGGAGAGAGAGACAGAGAGCAGCTGGTCCAGCAGAGCGGAGCAGGTGGAGGTGGTGTTGACGTGGATGTCAATACTGAGGCGAATGCAGCCAAGCCTTACCAGAAGAAACGAAAGTTTTGGTTTAGTCTGTAGTGATTCTACAGATGCTTCAGTTTGAAATTCAAGGTTGAATAAATACAAACCACAATTCCCTGTCCACCATTTGTTAGCGTACCAGTAATAAGAAATCAATAATAAAAGCCTTTTTGCTTCAAGTTTCTAATAATCCAGTTTTAGTTACATACGAGCCTAATGCATGTTTATTTCCACCACTACAACCTTGTAAATCCCATCTGCGCTGTGTGTATATGCCTTTTCTTCACAGGCGGATCATATTTCCCGCAAAACTGACGGCCGCAAATGGCTGGACCTCAGTACATTCATAATCATTCTCTGTAAACATGTCTCCTATTATTTGCGCGACCCTCTAGTCTCCTTGATGAACACAGCATGGGATTTAAGGGAAAGTGCATCACACGTGCATCTGAAAAACAGACGCAAAAGCCTCAGTATACTATAGTCAGATGTCAAATCAGACCATAAAACAGTTGCTACGTGTGGCCTCTCAGCTCTTACCAACCATGTAGCCCCTTCAAGGACGCCGCAGAGCTTTTGGTGGCCTCTCTTCCTAGCCCTTCTGCAACCGACCCTTCATTTGTGAGAATGTCCTCTCGGCAGATTCACAGCCCTACTGTATTATTTCTAGGGCTACATGATTTACAATACTGTGACTACGATTGCGATATAATGATACCATGAGTCTACTTTCTTGACTGTCAAGGAAAATGCACAAAATACAAACATCTTGAAATGTGTATTTCTCAAGATAAACAAGCATAAAGAGACATGCATAAACAATGTGCCATCCTTTCTTTTTCAATAACAATATTTAACAAGAAGTAATCTTTGTAAAATAGACACTTTTGCTTTGCTCAACAACAAATGAAACAAACGGAACAATTAATAGGCTAAGAAAAATACAAATTTGTATTAAAATAATGCATTTTTATATGCCCTTTTAAACAATGCCATTTAAAATGGATGTGGTTGTTACAAAATTTACTTGATACTGCCTCTTCTTAAGGTCTGCATGCTCTGAAACTCTCTACACTTCTGATACTCATGTGACCATATGCGACACATGCGCTACTGCCCAAACACACCCACTGGTCATACCTTTTGTGGACGCTGTTATGACGATAAAGCGCTTAATGCATCCATGGGGTAGCGTAATTCAGAGGTCAGATTCAACGTAGATTCAACACCAAAGAAGCCCAAACGCATAAATTAGAATGAGGATGGCGGATGATGATGAGTGACGTCAGTGCCTGAGGGGTGAAGCAACATAAGAGAAGGACCGCCAGTAGTAGGGAAGGAGAGTAGTAGGGAAGAAAATCAGGTTGCTTGGCAACAGCATTAAACACAGATACACCGCGCAACATTACATTTTTCAGCATTAATTATTAACATGACATAACTGCCTTTAACACTGTTAGGTGCCGTTTTTTACTTTGAAAAAACGATCTGTCATGTTTTACCACACTCTCAAGCAAAATGTTTCTTCTTATCCCGGTGTGGTGGCTCTCTCTGAATCCATATTTAAGGCTGTTTGACTCCCTCTGCCCTTCTGTACATGGAGAATGACACACTTGCACAGACAAACCTGTTCTTCCCAGCCGACAGAGTTGAACTGAAAGCTCAGCACGCGCAGTGGGCACGTGGTTACAAAAATTCGGAGGGGCACAACCCCGCGCCCTGCTACAGCTTGCGGGACCTTCAAGCTCGAAACGACAACCGTGGCATGCGCCCCTCGCGCAGGGAACACCACGGCTACCACAAACCCAGCTTAAGTCTACTGAAGGGATACACTTAATTCTTCTAAAAGAATGTGTGTCATCTGGTGTTTTGTTGATGACGTGCGAGAGCGCTGTCTGGCACGTCGCTCTCGCGTCAGTGTTCAATTGGGTTGAGCTCTGGTGACTGTGAAGGCCATAGTGTATGATGCACCTCATTTTATACTCATTAAACCTTCCAGTGACCCCTTGTGCTCTGCATGGAAGCATCTGCACTCATTAAATATTGTAAATCATATGTTAGCTGAGATGGTTATCATAAGAATTTCAGTTCACCTGGAAAACCAACCACCTGATTCTCTGTGACGGACACAAGCAGGCAGCCCTGCCATTCTCTCGGTCTGCTGGGATCTTTGTCATATATGGCACAGACCCTAGCACCTCATATTATTGTTGCTGTTGTTGAAAGTTAATTTTCTTCCTGATATACAAGCGGCAAAATCAACAGTGACAATTCAATTTTCCACATTCCACGACTGTTCGGCCACGCCTGAGCCTAAAAACCCCACACATCTGCTGATAAGCGTCTCCACACACCGGGGAAAGTTGGTGCCAAAAGGAGTTTGCACAGCATCTCTTTGACCTTGGCATGATTGCCCGTGAGGCACTTTAATTTAATCAGCTTCCCCAAGCTTGAAGCTGTGCTCATTGTTAAAGGGGAGCAGGACCGTGCGAGCACTATCCACACACGTCCACACATGCACGCACGCGACACACAGGCACATAAAGGCATACTTCTTCACGTGCGAAGACAAGGTTAGCGTTAAACCAAAGCTCCCGGGACCTGGGCCTCACATCCACACAAAGGCCAACAGACAGAGGAGTTTGCCAGGCATCTCCATCAAACAGGCCCGACTCTAATTATGTCATCAATCAGGGACGAGATGACGGGCAGGTACTCAATTAATGGCCATTGGAATGCAGCGCGGGGTCTTCGGGCACCGTGCCATCTCTGTCATCTCAGGCAGGCAACAGGACGTACACATCAATGAACTTGGTAATGCATACAGCCATTGTACAAGACCCAAAGAATGTTACAGCGGTATTCTTGCTGCACCAATGCTGAGTTGATCTTCTACTTGTAAATGCACGTTGTAAATGTTAATATTGCATAATGGCAATTTAGTACTGAAATGGTCTTCTTTTGCTGTCATGGCTAAAATTATTTTTTTTTAATGATAGTTACGTTTGTTGTCCATCTGTTCCTCAAACATGAAAGGATAGAGGAATTATGCTTGGTCACTGTTTTATGGTATTTAAATTGGCCTAATGAACAGCTATGCTAATTAGAAAACACACACACATTTGATTCCATTTAATCAAAGGAGATGTAACTGGTACATTAGCACTATGTTTGCAATCACATAATATATATATCAAATTAAGCTTGCTAAATTCAGGGCTCGAGCCTAAGGACCTCCCTTCATCCCGGGGCCGGAGAAAAAAGGGTTGGGGACGATAAAACTTGATTTTGGAATGATAGGTGAAATAAAAAACCCTGCTAACGTTACAATGAAAATGAAACTGACAGCACACACAGGTCTTATGAAACCTACCAATTTTTAACTTTCCATTAAGTAAGCAAACAGCACAAGAACGCAGAGCCAAACCCAGGTCCCCCAGCCTCTGACCTCTTGAGCTGCAACGGGGAATTCAAACCGAGTCAGCGACCTATTGTTTGTTTATTGTTAACGTTACACGTTAGCTAACGTTAGCTTGCTTAATGGTAAGTTACAGTTAACGCTAAATCTCTTCATTGCAATTAACCCTTGGCAACATGCTGCGTATGTCCCCATTAAAGGTGCAGATTGTCCAGCAGCTTCTCCAACTTTTAGAGACAACATACAGGGCTAGCTTTTTGGATACCCTGTGTAAAACTTGTTTTGCATAGGGCGCTTTGTGTTATTTTAACTACTGATAATGTAGAAAAACGGATTTTAAATTTTGGTCCACACACATTTTTGGGCCGGCTTAGATTGTATTTTGGGACGGTTATGCAAGGAAAAAAGGTGAAAAACGTTAAATAAGAGCCCTGGCTAAAAAATTGCTAAGCTAAGAAAAATATATCCAGCATTTTAAATCCATCCCTTTCTTTCTTTTTCTTTTTTAAAATAATTGGATGTGTGGATAGGTGTTTTAGGGTCAGTGTGCGTCATGTTACCCGCAATTCAAACCAAGGCAAGCAGGTGGGGGACGCAATACACAATGCAGGCAACTGCAGAGGGTGGGAATGCAAGTGTGTAATACATGCAAGCACAATATTTAATTTATTGACAGTTGGTGACAAAAATGCACCAAGAACGATAGATAGAAATACCCCACAAGGTAGCGGTGGACGCTATAAACGCCATAGAAAGTACACCAGTATGAATTTTCATTGTTGACTACACCATGCTGACCGGTAGGTCCAGTGTGTGCATCAGTAGACGTAAAGCCATTACATTCAGTTACAGTTTTTAAACCAATCACAGAAGGAGAGTAATCATTTCATTCACGAATGGAAGATGATATTGAACCTTGCATGTAATCATTGCATTTAATCAAGGATGCAGACACATATGGAATCCACATAATTTGTTTAGTGAGATGCAGAGGCCCGTCATCAGGGCATCAATTTTTTCCCATCAGACCTATTAGAGCCAGCTCAAATGGACTTTGATCAGTGATTTGGTTACAAAATGAATCACACTGGAATTAATGATGTTCGATTACTGTGCTAGCCCACTTGTGAGATGCTAACTGCACTCATTAGCCCCTGAACTGGGCAGGCGTGAAATGGGCGCCCACTGCGTGTCAGTGCTAGTCTCTGCCTCGATGTGCACCGCACAGCATTATCAGCTGCTGTTTGGACAGAGCCAGCTGATGTATAGGAGGGCAGAAATGCACTTAAATAGATTAATTTGATTAGCATTGGATGTGGTTATTTTTCTTGGTTAAGACAACCTGTGCCTCTCTGCAAGCGGGGGTTGAGTGTGTTAAGAGTCTGTAAAGACCCCCCACCCCCCCACCCCAACAAGTGAAGTAAGATGAAGCCAACACCAATGCAGATAGATTCTTCCCACCAGCTGGATCGGTAACAGTGGAGAGATATCCTTGGAACACCAGTGAGTGCTGGACTACTGTTTGCGTGTGCACTTCTCTAATCTAGCATTTGCATTGAAATGAATGCAGTATGGATGCTACAGAGTTAGCCTGGAAGCCAGAAGAATCTGCCAACTCGTTTCATATGCTATGGCAGATACGTCTTGCCACCCTCCCATTTACTGCCAATTCATTGTCTAACACAACCACTGGTAGGAACTAATGCTAGATTGGATTACTACTGTAGGTAAGCACATATTGTATAGCACATTTTATTCAGGACTGCTTCTCAAGCTCTGAAGGAAAAGAGTAGCTGAGAAAAACACAGATTTGTTGACAGAAATCAGTATGAAACCCTTTTATCTTCAGCCCTCTTGGTATCCTGTCGAAAGATAATAACGTACTTCAGTTTCAAGGGTTTAACAAGTGGAAGCCTCGTTCTTTCTGCTACTCCTTTCTTTTTCTGATAATTGTGGAAAACAATGTCAAAGAAAATGCATGCTAGTGGAAAATCAAGAGGCTGATCAACGAATGCTTTGCTCTCAAGGCTTTTCGTTCGTTACCCTCTTATATATATATATATGTTACCGCAAAGCACCCTGACAATGTGGTCATCTTCATTTTTCATTTCTGTCCTGTGTCACTCAACATATTACTTTAGACCACTTTAACTGCAGAGGATGGCATGTAGACAGTTGACTTACAGTAACCTTCAATGCCAGCCGTATTGAAACGTGTTGAAAGGCAGACTTTAATAACTTCTGCATTAAAGGATAGCTGGAGATTTATGGCACACAGTAACAGTAGCATCATCAGAGATTCAAAGAGACAGCACCGATGACTTGGTAATTCAAAATGTTGTTATGAATGAGTACTCCACAGCTGACGGCTGCCTGATAACATCACAGTGTTGTGGGAGCTCAGTTTCACTGCATGACTTGGCTAGTACCAGTCGAATTTAAGATTCAGAGGTCCTGTGCTATCAGTATGACTGATCACCTGCCTCGGTGCTGAACTAGCACAAACTATTGATGCGTTGTATTGGCTGGCATTGATCTAATCGTCTTACTTTAGCCATGCGTCTTCTGGAATAATTGCAATGTCCAATAAGATTGTCTAGTTTTATGGACAGTTTTTTGATCACAGGTATTGGAGATTATGACAAAAGATAGCCAAAAAACATAAATTGCCTTTGTTGCATAACTTTAAATTCCAATCTATAATTGGAAGTAATTTTGAAAAGATGTCTATTGTGAAGTGTCTGTGGCTTTTTATATTTTGTTGGAAGGGTTCTACATTGTAAACTCCAGTGAAGCAACAGACTATGATAAATATGTTTTACACTTGACTGACTCTACATCATATTGTACTCCCTTTTTCTCTGTAGTTATTGCCCTTTTATGATTGTTAATGTTTTCCAAAACCTACATTTTTGCACATGAGGATCCATTCAATGGCAAAGCCTCATATCATAATTCTTGAGCACTTAATTAGTCACACCAGGGAGACGATAGGCCAGCCAGCTTAGAGAGACCATTGAGAGTTACGAGAGA
>NC_045750.1:20974232-20991624 GCF_008692095.1 Etheostoma spectabile | reverse complement strand
GAAGACAACAGTGTAAGAAAGAGAGTGTTCAGCAACAGATTATAGATAATATATATATATACATACATACATAGCCTATATATATAACTAGACATATAGATCGACAGTATTGATAGATATATTTAGAGAGAGAGAGATAAATAGCTATAGCTAGCATACCGGTATAGCTAGCAAACTAGCTAGCTATAGGTTAAAGTAAGGTGACCAGATTTCTCAGACAAAATCCGGGGCCATTTTCAGCTCAGAAGTGTATTTACCTCCAAAACAAGTAATGTTTTTATTTTTGTAAGTACAAAACTTAAAACGGGGACCACTAGACCTAGAGCTGTTCTTATTAGGGGCTGGCCCCCCCCAGAGTATGATCCTGACCCACCCTGCTGCTACTTCACTCCACTCCACTACCCTCAAGATAGAAAGTCCTAATATTTCAGAGAAAAAAATCCACTTATACTCAAGATATAAAAGTCCTAATATTTCAAGATAAAAAGTCCTAACATTTCAAGATAGAAAGCCTTAATTTTAAAATAGAAAGTCCTAATAGTCCTAATATTTCAAGATAGAAAGTCTAATATTTCAAGATAGAAAGTCTCAATATTTGATAATGTTGTAATGTTTACGGAACTACTGACAGCTTTTGCTTTACTGCTCAGGCTTGTTTCTGCAACAGCTCCTTGAGAATCAGATACAATAAAAAACTACTGAGGAACATTTTCCTTTGAAATGATGCAGTATTAAACGAGATCGCTGCAATTTAAGTTAATAGGATAATTGTCCAGCTTGTATTTAGTTCATAAAAGTGCTGTTTAGCTGCTAACAGACTCAGATAATATTCTAGGTGTCTGACAAATTATTGGAAGGATTTCTAAGGAGGTCGACCTTTCTGTTAAAGATTAAGATCCTTTTAAAACTAAAGTCCGCGAAATGCGTATAGCTAAACGCACAGACTCCATGTAAATAATCAGTGATTTTAGCATCGTAAAACGGCTTCTAAACATCTCTGAGCACCGCGGCTCGGCTGCCTGGAACCTGCGTGTGTTGGGTGTGCGATTATCGGCTACGGTTGTCAGTTTTTTCTTACTTTATTCCAATTCAGGTCTTTCAGTCACAGTGGAAACCGGGGACATTTCCGGGGACAGATCCAGCGGGGACAGGTAGCCAAAATCGGGGATGTCCCGGAAACCGGGGACGTCTGGTCACCTAGGTTAGAGTCTGAAAAGCGAAAGTGAAACACAGGTCAGACGGGGGATGTTGTTCGGCTTTTCACAAGTTTAGAGCTAGCTAACGCTACGCCGGCGGACGTTAGCACAACAGCGTAGCCTAGCTGCTAGGTAAATATTACGACTGCTTTGGGTGTGCTTATACTGTATATGCGTCCATGTTATCACATGTGGATTAGTGCAACTTTGTACCATAATTGTATTGAATGATAATAAGCTTCGCTCCTACGAGAGGGGTGGGTTTTTGTTACGTTACACACAAAGATAACTGGCTATAGTTAGCCTGTACGGATGCTAGCGGATATAACGTTGTGTAGCCAGCAACTTGGGCAGTAGAGTTTTAGTAAGCTAACCACGACAGCGTTGTCGCCCACAATCAACCTGCAGTGATGTTTGATGGAGACACGCATATCGTTTTTCCCCTGAGATCTGGACATTATTTTCATTTATGACGTTTAAAAATAAATGAAGAGTAGCCCGAGTGTGAGCGGTATGAGCTCCCGAGCGGAGGCTACTCGCTACAGCACCGCTCTCCACCGCAGCTTCGCCGCACACACACAGGCCAACAGCGACACGTTTTCACCGGAGGTTAGAGGTAAACACTTAGAAATAACACTCGGGATGCCTTCTATTACTATATCTAGATAATGTACCAGTACTTATCTGAATAACACACATGATCCCTGTCACTAGATCGAGAGAAACGTCGACGTTCACTCGGTGCTATTCACTGACAGTAAAAAGTAAAGTTTATCGTATGCACTGCTGCTTTGCTTAATAAAGGAGATAAATGAAGGAGAATTCCCCACAATCTGACAATTCCATTGCCCTCTCACGTCTGTCAGGTTGGTAATTATTCGGCGTCTGGCCTTTCCCCTCTTCCTCCTCCCAGTCAGTCACCGTAGTTTCAGTGCCAGGCTGAGACCTAACCCCTGAGTGACGTCATCGCCGAATTGACTCCATAAACCGCAATACCAAAAATGACCAAAACTAACTTTTAAATCTATTGGAGACATTTTTAAAAATGATATACATATGAGTGCTTTTGTACCCAATAATCAACAGGGTGGGGTAACTTGCAACATGGGCTTTAAAGATGGACTGTACTGAAAATATAAAATTGGATAACTTGTTGGTTATGACAATAAAAATAAATTACATTAAACATTTTAATGAAACAAATCAATTAGGCTTTTTTAAGCAACACAAAAATGTGTGTGTTAGTATTAGAACGCTGACAATTTTGATGAGTCATGGTAGTACCTGCAAAGGGACAGTGGGGCTTAAATTTGTATAATGTGCATAAAGAAGAAAAGATGGAAAAAAAATCCCTAAAAGGCATCAAATGAGACATTGTATAACTATTTTTTCATCTTTCTTGGCTTCTTTATGCACACTAATACATATTTTACCTGGGGTGCCCAAACTTTCGAGCCCCACTGTAAATAGGAACCGCTGCAGCATTGCATCACACACAAAAATGAGTTACCTTAATGGCACGGCTTACGCATTTGAGCCTGTGAGGGAGGCCGGTAGTGTCTGACTACCACCACGTTTCAGGCGCACCTTCAGTACAAGATCGTTTGGGGGGGGGGGGGAGTGACTGTTGTATGTTGGGCGCACTCTCATTTTGTATCCCAGCACATTATGCATTTTAGGAAATTGACTGCTTATATATTGAGTGCATTTAGAGACCATAGAAAAACATGGTTGAGGTCCTGTTGTGTTTAGGAAAATAGAGGCAGGTAAATGGAAAATGTAATTGACAAATTCATCCAATGGGGTGTGTGTTAGCTGCACGTAGGAGAGTTACCCCAATTGACCATAGATGCACGGAGGATTCATGAGTTTTGCCATTTACTTTACTTAGGCTAGTGCAGAGTTGACAGATTTTTACTATGGAACTGCATCAAGTGCCCTGAGACGGTGAACATCAGTAGCTTCAGGGTGAGTAGAGAGGGACGTTGGGTTCTGTGGTTTAGCTGAGCGTGAACATCAGCTAGCTTCAGGGTGAGTAGAGAGGGCGGGGTTCTGTGGTTTAGCTGAGACGGTGAACATCAGCAGCTTCAGGGTGAGTAGAGAGGGACGTTGGGTTGTGTGGTTTAGCTGAGACGGTGAACACAGGGCTGTCAACTCTCACGCATTGGCCGTGAGACACACGACATGTGACTGGTTTCACACGCGCACACGCCCACACCCGATTTCTCACGCTGAAGTGTCAGCCGGTCGGTCAAATTCTGAAAGATGAGTTATCTATGTTTTACCTGTTGAGCCTTGTGATCGACTAGTTGTGCTTTCAGAGACTGTGAGGGGTTCAAGAGCGCCTCCTGTCTGTGGAATTTTCAAATTGTCGCAAACTGAGAACATTTTTTTCACGAGCCATCCGGTGCATTTCCCCGGTTCAGGTATGAGCTCTGAGTATCACAGACCCGTCCGTCGCTTCGTGTCCAATCCTGTCTGTAAAAATAGGGTGCGGCAGGGCGGTGGTAGTGCAGCAGCTTCAGTTCATTGTAGTGGACCCGTTGCTTTGGGCAGTGACGGTTGTCTCTGTGCGTAGACCTCCGATAATGAGCAGCGTACAGCCTCTTTAAAACTCTGTCATAGACCAGAGACCCAAATGGGCCTCTGTGCCGTCAGACGGTCTGAATGAGATACTACCAATATCAGCGGAGCAATGCACTGACACAGAGACTATATTACAGCTCTCCAAATCTCAGACAAAGAGATGGGAGGAGTTATATTTTTTATGTGCAAAAGTGTAAACATGAGCAGAAATCTGATGAAACCTCGGTGTGCATTCTTCAATGTAACTGTAAATATCATCAATGTTTTATAAATGAACAGTGTGGGGAAAATAATACAATGACTGAGGTGGTGTGAACAGGGCACTCAGGAACGGCCACGTAAAAGCTGGCAAGTTATATAACTGAATAACCAAAGACTAAATAGAGTGTGTGTATGTGTGACATATTATACAGTTAGTTCTTTGCAGACGGGGTACAGTAGGAGGAGAGAACAGGAGGGCTATCTTAGTCAGATAAGTACAGTGAGCACGAGAAGGGAGGATGGTAGGCCAAGGACCACTGAAGTTCGAGGACGGTCTGATAACTCAGGGAACAGGACGTACAAACTAAGAAGGGCAGTGAACATAGCTGTCTTGTGAAGTAAATGATAACTGAAAATAATAGACAGCAAAAGGAAGAGGGAAGAGGCAGAGCAGGGAGTGGCCCCGAAACAGTATAGCTGACCAATCAGGCCCCACAAGGGGAACCAATATAACCGAGCACGCTATGTTAAAGTGCCTTTTTTGGGGAACCTCGTACTAGACAAGTTTCCATCAGGTCCGTGCACGTAAAACTGCCGGAAAAAAGCATTTCACGTTGGACCACAAGAATAAACGCTGTGTTAATCATCATGGAGTCAGTTGTCAGTTTATAGAAGGATTTCTCAACAACAGTCTTTATTTTTCCAAAAAAGTAAATACGGTAAGTGGGCCAGAGGATGATGGCCAAACATACTGAGCCTGGCACAAAGGCTAAAGGATTGAATTTATGGAAATCAGTGGTTCTCATTCTTAGAATTCAGTGATCTGTGGGTCCCTCAACATAATGTAAATTGGCTCTGGTCCCTCACCAGGGACCCCTGGACACACACGCCAAATTTTCTCAGTGTTGGGAATATGCTACTGTCTCTCATGTGGGATTATGTTTTGGCACATTGTCTGGGTCAGTTCTGGGTCTGTGGTGAACAGGTCCAGGTGTTCCTGGTGTAGGGACCAGGGACCCAAGTTAAATAAATGTTGGTCAACCGAAGGGATCAACTAAGACCACTGAAATTCTAAAAATGAGAACCACTGATTTACAAAAATTCTAATCCTTTAACTTTTGTGCCAAGGCTCGAATGTTGGCATCATCCTCTGTGCCACATTTACCGTTTACTTTTTTGGGAAAATAAAGAATATTTGTTCATTTTATGAAAACATGAAGGAATTATTTACAGTTACATTTAGAGATGCAAAGAGGTTAGAGAAGCACAACAGTGGCCCAACGTTGCAGTATCTGCCCCCCCGGTGTGGCACAAACATCTGGACCAGTCACAGCTGGCCTGGCAACTCAATGGATAGATTTGTTTCCAGATTTTGTGACGAGAGATATAATGGAGATTACAAGTGAAAGTTCTGTATAACTATTCTACCCATTTCTACATCAAGTCATGCGGAAAGAAAATATCAAAAATAAGACCCTCTTGTTGGGGAAGTACATCTCTTTAAATGTCATTATTCATGTGAATCAACATTAATTCATTTGAATGAATTTATAAACCCCTGGACTTCATATAGCTCAGATGTGTTTCATCAAATCCTTCTCAGTGTGCAACTTGTGCACATTCAAAGAATGTGTATATAGAGTTGTAATATAGCATGTTATGCTCCGCTGATATGGTAGTATCTCATCAGACGTCTTAGGACAAAGAGGCCATTGGGTCTCTGGTCTGACAAAGTTTAGAGGTGGCTGTACACTGCTCTCATCAGAGGTCTAGGCACGGATTGCAACGCGTGCACGCCCACAGCGGGTCACTAAAATAAATGATTGCACACTACCAGCCGCGCTGCTTACCTCTATCTTTACAGAGGAGGGACACAAAGCGATGGACGGTCTGTGATACTCAGACATACCTGAAGCCGGGGAATGCCACTGGGATGGCTCGTGAAGAAATGTTCTCAGTTTGCGTAAATTTGAAATTGTACAGACAGGGAGCGCTCTGAACCCCCTCAATGTGTCTGAAAAGCTCACACTCTCTCTCGCCGAGTGCTCAACAGGTAGATCTATAGATAAACCATCTTTCAGAAATTTGACGACCGAACCCTTTCAATGCGTGTGTCTCACGGTCAATGCGTGAGAGTTCGCAGCCCTGTTAAATAGTCTGTTGCTAAAAAATCTACAGACTTAAATCCAGGGCTGTCGGAGGCTAGCCAATTTTAACGGACAGACTGCCATGAGTGAGGATGGTGTTCCTTGTCAAAGGTGACTGTGGAAATGTACGTGACACCAGCTGCCTTAGCCCTATACGTTCATTACTGCAGACAGGGCAATACAGGATGACCCCCCCCCCCCCCCCCCCAAATTCTTGTTTTGTTTCCTCAGCCATGTACGCTAGCCTCAGACTCTTTGCATGCTGTTGTTATGTTGTGGCTCGGCAGTTAGCCACGGAGTGACTTATATGCCAGTGACGTAGTGACTGTGGAATTCCAGATGTGGCGCCCGTCTATAACAACAACAACAAACAACACACAACACTTTTAACTCACCATTTATCCATTTTCACCAATTATTCATGTACCAATGAAGAAGAAATAAATACATATGTTATATCACCATTATTCAAATTCCAGTTCTTACTCATCATTAGGTTATGGAATGACCGTGGTCACGGTTTGTAAAAAGGCAAAAACATTTTGTTGGTATTGGGATGATCTATATGGAAGCACCAAAGTGCTGTACCCACCCTTCCACCACCCCGACCTCCACACCATTATTCTGTGCTGTAAAAAAGGGCCCGCCAATTCCTACAGTGTATTAACGTAGGTATTTGCTGTAAATCTTCGATTGGTGTTGGTTGTCCAATATGAAAGTAATTCCTGGGTACTGGCTGACTGTGTCAAAGACAGTCTATTGAATATTAATGTAAAACCTTATTAGTGAATTGATCCAAGGAGCTTAAATGTTTTGCAATTAATTAAAAATAGGGTTTTTTGAAAGTGAAGAAGATTAAAACCAGTTCATGATGCATTCGCCATAATGTACTTTGAAAGAAAAATATTGAAATGAATAATTAGTGTTGAATGTCTGATCGACAGTTCTCATAAATATCACATAATGAAACTGGTCATTTGGAGGCAGAGCTTTTTAGTAACGGCACCTTGTTGCCCTTTCCGACACAACGAGGACAAGATCTTTACTAAATGTATATTCATATTTTGCTGCACATTAGAGTAACAAATGTGTATAATAAACCTATCACAAGCGTATACAAACAAAACCAACAGTACACAATCATATACACACACCCCATTCCCCATAGTCTAGTTTCTGACAATTCAGCACGAATGATGACATTCTGAAAGGATGGCCTCAGGGTTGCAAGCACCATTCCAACACATGGTACTTCATCATTACTCTAAACAGCTGTTCACTGTTAGTATACTTTTAATCTGGATCCATAAGTATCATACCATAATAAATAACATTTTCTTCTGTCATTATTCCAAAAGATGTCATTGTGGAATAAAAGGCATATATTATGCAGTACCTGCTAGTATATAGTAAGTGAAAATACTGGCCAGATTAGGCGCTTTTAATCCTAAATCTCACTTATGTCAGATTTTTGTGTCCTTCAAGTTAAAAGAGCATGTAACGCCACAGTAGCTGTAGCTGAGGGTATCCATTACCTCTACTCTTTTTGTATACCACTCTGAGTTTCTTTAGTGTGACTGTGTGGATCAGCTCATCCGAATTGTGGATCTCCAGCAAAACGAATGTTACGGTGGGGACTATGAAGGCTGACTGGGGGAAAGAGCAGAATGGCGCCAGGAGCTCGCCTGGCCTCAGCCCCTCCAGGGAATCAAAAAGACCCGCAAGTAGGAGATCATGGCCCGGCCAATTCCTGAAACCCTTTGAAAGGACAGACATTGTCGGCCTTCACTCTGATGCCTGAAACAAGCATCCCTCCTGGCAACTGAGCTGTGGTGGTGCCAGGGAGAGAAAAAAAAAGGATGTGGTGATGCAAGGTAATTTGGCAGATTGCGAAGATGCTTTCACAGCTGGTTTTGTTTGTCAGTGTGAAATCAAGCATTGAATTCACACACACAAAATATACCCATTTCAAATATGGATATGATTCACAGGTGCCAAAGCTATTTCCATTTTAAATACATAGTACTCATTGAACAAATTATAACATTACTTTTCACACCTACAATTAATACTTACAATAGCTATAACTAATACTTGCTAATCGTACATAAACTTTGCTTTGGTTTACTCAGTACGAGCCATCAAAGTGTGCCTTTTACAAACTCAAATTTCATATTTCCAAATTAACAATGGAGTGAGAGATAAAAACAGACACTGCTCTACCTCCTGAGCCACAGCGCCCTACATCAACTAACGTGTATTGGACCAATCAACCGAAACCAAACTGATATACACTACGTTCAAAAGTTTGGGGTCACCCAAACAATTTTGTGTTTTCCTGAAAAGCACAATTAACCCACCCATACGTGTGAAATGAATAGAAATAGAGTCAAGACATTGACAGGTTAAAATAATGATTTGGTTTTGAAATAAGATTTTTTTACATCAAAACGTTGCTTTCGTCAAAGATCCTCCATTGCAGCAATTCCAGCATTGAGACCTTTGGCGTTCTAGCTGTTAATTGTTGAGGTAATCTGGGAAATTGGCACCCCCACGCTTCCAGAAGCAGCCTCCCACAAGTTGGATTGGTTGGAGGGCACTTCGTGGTACCAAGGTCAGCTGCTCCCACACAGCTCATGGGTGTCAGATCGGTGACTGCTGGCAACATTACCGATAGATCCAGCTGGCCTGTCGCTCTAAATAGTTCTTGCACATTTGGAGGTGTGTTTAGGGCATTGTCCTGTTGTAGGATGAAATTGGCTACCATCAAGCGCTGTTCACTGGGTATGGCATGGCGTTGCAAAATGGAGTGATAGCCTCTTTATTCAGAATCCCTTTACCTGTACAAATCTCCCACCTTCAGCACCAAGCAACCCCAGACCATCATATTACCTCCACATGCTTAACAGTGGCCTCAGGCATTCTTCCAGCATCTTTCCATTGTCTGGTCTCACAAACGTTCTTCTTGTGATCCAAACACCTCAAACTTGGATTTCTCCGTGCACAACACTTTTTTCCAGTCTTCTCTGCCAATGTCTGGTTTCTTTGCCATCTTAATCTTTTCTTTTATTGGCCAGTCTCAGATATGGCTTTCTTTGCATCTGCCCGAAGCCCAGAATCCCGCAGCCGCCTTCACTGTAGAGGTGACACTGGTTTTGCGGGTACTATTTAGTGAGATGCCAGTTGGGGATAGATGTCGAGTTTCAGATGAAAGTTCTCTTTCTGGCCATTTTGCGCGTTAATTGACACCACAATCTGCTCAAGGAGGTCAGTTTTGTAGCTTCTGTAACGACCTACACTGTTTTCATGATGGTGAACATGTTGCACAAGGGTTTTCTAATCATCAATTAGCCTTCTGAGCAAGAGCAACAATGTACCATTAGAACCCTGGAGTCGTGATTTGCTGGAAGGGCTCTCTACACCTGTTAGATATGACCAAAAACCAACATTGCAGTAGAATAGTATTTACCACATAGCAATGTAGAGTGTATTCTTCAAAGTAAGACTAGTTTAAAGTTCTCTTTCATTGAAAAGTTACAGTGCTTTTTCCTTCAAAAAATAGTGACATTTCAATTTGACCAACTTTTGAACGGGTATGTAAATCCTCTAACAAACTCCCGTAACAGAGCAAACAAGACTCCTCACGAATATTGAAGCACCTTTACAAGGACCACAAACTGTAATAAACAAATACCAACATCAACAAAATCCTAAGCCACCACCAAAATGAGTATTAAGTAGTAGAATACACTGCTGACTACTTACTGAATCCTAAAGAACTCAGTAGGTACTTGTGGCAAGGTTACTTGAAAAACAAAATAGTAACTATTTGTAAGTATGTAAATAGAGTAATGCGTAGGGATTTATTAGCTGCCATTATTCCGGAATTTTATTCTATCACAGGGTGATAATTTTTTTTTGCTCTTATCATTGGTGCTTAAAGTTTCCATGACATGGGGCTCTTTGAATGCTTTTATGGCGGTGTCCACTGCGTGGTATCTACTCGACTCGCCTCGACTACTCGCCTTTTTTGGATTTCCTTACGAAAAAAGTCCCTGGGACCTGCTACCAGGTACTTTTTTAGTAACTACCTCAGTCGAGGTTCAGAGAGCCGAGGCGGATACCAAAGTGACGTGAAAACCGCAGAGGCTGGTTGGTCGGAGAGAATTGTCACTATCACCTGCGTTTTTAGCAAACAATTGCGGAGTGGGTTCCAGACCAAACGGGACATTAAAACAAATCTAACCGGACACCGACCGATTATCCACTCTCTGCACTATTCTCACTTTCACTCGTTAGCGGGCCTACTAGCGGCTTCATGTCGTTTCCAATATTGCACACTGTTACTTTAAAAAAAACAAAAATTATATATATATATAACAAAAAGATTTTATTTAGCTTTTAGGAGCGCATCAAACCCTCCTAAACTTCCCGGTCTTCTTACCTCTGCACCTGTGACAGTGTCCCCGAGCCGCTCTGCTGGCCCAGATGATCCAGTTGTTGTCATAAGCTTCTCCGGGACTCTCATCAGATTATACGAAGCCAGTAGGTCAGAACGCGCTCTCACGGTAGGACACGCCCACGGACGGTTGTCGCGCGGGCGATTTTGCAAGCGTGGAATGCTCTGAAACAACAAACAGTACACAGCAACATGTTTTGGTGTTGTATCATGGTTGCTAAAGTGTCATGTACTTCTATAGCGTATAGTAAATACTGACGCGAAGCGGAACACATGCAAGTAGCAACGTTACCAGGAAAACTTAACTTACCCTTTTGTGTCGGCGAACAAACCTCATGTCCGACGTATGAACTCCGCAGAATTCACCAAACATGCCCCGTTTTTTTAGCGGTGTTGCTTGTTGCTTCCTTCAGATTTCTTTGAAAACAAAACATTTCTTCTGGCTGCGGCAGTGTAGCCGAAGTGCTGTGTTGAGTCGCGCTGAAAATTAAGGTCCATCACGCGGCTATTGGTGACCAGCCACGAGAGGCTTTACTCAATCTGCCAATGGGAAAAAAAGGACGTAGAAATGGGCCGAGGCGATCTGTTTCCAGCAGGGGGAGAAAAAAACGCCGTTATATAGACCTATGGTCCCTTAATAGTGTCTCTTTCTCCAAAATTTTTAGCCTTGGTGCAGAAGTACAGCCGACTAGAGCCAGTCTCACAATGAGGCTTTCCTAGATAGGGCCATTTCTGAGTCGTAGCTCAGGGTGAGGCCTTGACCAGCTGGACTTTACTTGTTTGAAAGCCATGATGTACTCTCTCTTAGACCTAATAGGGGCGAGATTCCAGATGGGCCAATCTGAGCTTTCATTTTCTCAAAGGCAGAGCAGGATACCCCAGGGCTTGGTTGTACACCTATCGCAATTTCTAGCCACTGGGAGACCTAGGCAGCGGGGAACGCATATTAATGTTAAAAAAACTTCAATACAGTAAATTGCCCATGCCATGGGACCCTTTACATGTTTTGTCTATTATTTAAAATAGGTTTTTTGAAAGTGAAGATGAAAAACAAGATTCATGATGCATTCACTATACTGTACTTTGAAAGAAAATATTAAAAAAAGGAAACTTCTCTTTGATATTAAAATAATTAGGTAAAATGACTGAAGTCTGCAGTTTTAAGAGATAACATAATGAACTGGTTAATTTGGAGCAGAACTTTTTGAAACACACGGCACCTTGTTGCATTTCATGCCACGTGGAACATGACCAAAACAGCCGCTGCAGGAAGTATAACACGTAGCGAGAGTGGTTCATTGATTGCAATAATCACAGAGAACACGTTTCAATCAGTGAGGAGTAGCTGTACAGAAGCTGCCAATCGGTTAAGCAGGTTAGTAACAAGCTGGCATGTCTCTGATGCAGCATGCTGAACATATTCAGAACGATAAAACCACTTGGCAAACGCCACATCATTATTCCCAAGCGCTCCTCTGATGCTTTACACATCCGTCAAGTGTGGATGAGCCGAGTGTCAGAGGAAAATGTCCAGGCCAAAGAAAAATGGAGACACTCATCAAGGACCCCAATTTCGGGAAAATTGTTAATGAGTTTTCGAGAACTGACAGGGAATATATTTAACCACATGTCGCTGTTTGGGATGTTATCTACTTTTGCCTATTTTTGAAAGGGCCATTGAACACCATCAATCAGAATGAAGAGATAGGTTTATGAGTTTACCGCCTCCTTCTTTCCCTTTTTCCTCTCCCCGCCATGATTGAGGCACTAGATCTACAAGGCCGGACAACTTCGAGTGAGCACATTCCAAGGGAAGTGATATTGCCCATAGATTTTAACAATGTGACAGAAACACCTTACAGTGCTGAACAAAGGAGGCTTAAGCAAAGATAACACTCTGTGAAAAACACATCAATCTGGCAGTGGCCTGGTTAAGGACGGATGCCCGGAGGTGTGGTGGCCACCTTAATCAATAAGAACCCTCTCAAGAAAGGTTTTCCTCCGCGATTTAAAATTCCAAATGGAAGAGGGGGAGATGGTCTGCTTTTTGAGTACACTTAGCTTTGCTGCCCAAAGTAGTTACCATTTGTAACAGTTAATTTGCAACTGATCTTGTAACCCCAAGTGGAAAAGCCAGGTAGGTGTTAGACACTTATGAAGTCTTCTTGGAGTAGGGATTCAACGATTATCAAACTTTTTTTTGTGTTACGATTATCTCTGAAAAATAAGCATGGTTTCATTATTATCACGATTATTAGGCCTAAATTAATTGTCCACTGCTAATGTATGAAATCACTCAACACGGATTTTGATGTGTTATTTGATGCTGCCTTTGAAAACACAAATAACAGTAACAGTTTTGATGGTTTGAAATGATTTATAAGATCCAAATGGTCAACTCTTCCATTAAATAATCTGAAAGAGGGGTGTTCTAAAAGTTGGAAGGAGCTGCACCTGTCGCAGGCCAGAGTGCAGCATGTTGCAAGAATAATGCAAGGGAGAGATTCTTTACAGCCTTCTGTCCACATAAGGAGGTTAAACAGTAACTGTAAATGGTACTCATGAATAAGTGTGAGTGGTGAAGAGTTTTGACTCATTGTCAGCTTGATAAATGTAAATGCAAGTCTACAATGCGGATTGGCGATTATATAGAATTTTCCCACTTTTGTTTTTTGTATATTTGGTATTTTTGTAAATTCCACAAAGATTGTTCATTTTACAGATAAAAAAGAAAAAAGAAGCAAATATCTCACTCTGAAAGGAAAGTTCACTCTTCCTTTACACTTACTCAATTTATTTATTCGCAATGTTTCCGTTTGTTGGCTCTTTGACAACCCAAACTAATATTGTTGTCACAAAGGTTTGGCTGATCTGTATGTGTTCAATACTGCACGCTGCTGTGGTCAATATGTTCGGGACCCTTGACTCCTTAACAGTCAAAAAAAAAAAAAAAAAAAAAAAATACCACAGTCACCTTTCATGTGAGTTTGCAAGAACTTGTTTTCGCGCCATCGTCGACAAGGAAAGGGCTATCCCCCATTTGGTCGACTATAAGGCCGTTTCACTTCCTTGTTTTCGTGGTTCTTTTGAGCTATTAGTTTGATCAAACTACAGCATTTTAAAAACCGTTGTCGTCAATATACCACCGCTTTGTGCCTATACAGACCCAAAGGGTGCTTTGAGCTTCCTATCAGCCACCAAAAGGCGTTACAAACAGACATATTGGAATGGCACAGGAATCCTCACTATACGACGACTTCAAGGACAACCAGGATGTCTTACTCTTCTTAAAAATGAAACAAGCAATGCTGCTATTTTGTATTATCTGGAAGTATTGAGTTTGTTCTAAAAGCTCTGTTCTGCTCCAAATAACATATGTAAGGAAATATTTGGTTCATGTTAAAACAGGCGAGATGTGGGAAGTAACCGAAGTACACAATACTTGTTTACTGTACCAAGTACAATTTTCTATATTTTACTTGTACTTACTATTATTTTTTGTGGCATTACTTCTCTTACTTGAAAATCTACTCTAAGTTTCATAGCGTACTCTTACATTACTTTTACAAAATTAGCTCGTTACTTTCGTTTTTTGTACAGAGGTTATGTCGGACAAACTAGCGCGGACCCACGAGAAAAAGTGAGGAGAAATGAAAGGAGACTAGCTGTCCGGCAGGGATAATCCTCTGAGATGTGTGTGCGTCCTTTGAGAACTGGGAAGTAGTATAACTCTGTTTGTGCAGTGTTCACTTAAGCCTGTTTATTGGTCTATAGTTCTTCCATGAAAGTAAGTTAAGCTAGTGGTTCTGGCAGTGTGGTCTTCACCGTTAGCTAGTTGCACGTTGGTCTTAATGGATATCAACACTTTCAACCAGCTTTATTCCATGAGTTTTTTTTTTTAACCAAACTTCGATACTGTTATTCAATTGAAATGTGTATGGAACCCTGAGCTAGAGAGACGATCGTCCCGCTGTTTAACAGACACACCTGGGGGTGAAGTGGGAAACCAGATCAGCTTTAATCCAGTCCACATCTATCCTCAACCTTTCACATAATTGCTCGTAGTTTGGTTTTATTGTTTACGTCATCAATAACCGAATTCACGAAATGATGGAATATATCTCTGTACTCTGCATTTTGAAGCCGACTAAGACAACAGCAAAGATTTCAGCATTCTGCACATTCATTACAAACGTCCACTTGAGGCTTGATGGGCTGAACGTTCAGCACATGTAGTATGGATGGCGCTAACATTAGCACTAGAATGGAGGTAGTAAAGACTAAACAACATCTTCTTAATGTCTGTTCGTCATTCATATTTGAATCTTTATTTTGTTCCAGAAGCCGTTATTTGAGCACACACATTAATGGTGATTCATTTTGTATGTTGGGGGAAAGATTACAATAAAAATGGACCTGTGTCATATCCAGCACTACAACTGACTTCATACTAATAAGTCAGAATCTTATTAACCTGGAGTCCCCAGTCTCTGTGTCATACTAATCATATATGTGGATGTTTTAGGTATTTGGCAGCATCCATTTAAACTGTAGCCTTGCATATACAAGACCTGTCCTCCAGGTCCACTGAAGGAGTCGCTACGTTCTCTCTAGGTAACATTTGTGTGCTCACAGGTAGCTTTCGCAAGGGACCTTTTACTTTTAACTGTTAAGTAATAAATGTCCAAGACTGTACTTTGTTTACTTTACTTGAGTAAAGACGTTTAAATCAGTATTTCCACTTTACCAGAGTATTTTTTTAACACAAAGTACTGGTACTTCTATTAATGGAAAGTGAGTTACTGTTTGCCATCTCTGAAACAGGGGGTAAATAAGAAGACAAAGACTGAGTTAGTATTACTCTAATCCTTAGGAAAACCTGCATATGCTCGCTCAATTCAAAGGCAACAAACTTACACAGACTCTTCATCGGAGTGTTTTAGGCGTTTGTGCCTTGTGGTCAATTAGTTAGATTAACACAGTGAAAAAATGACTTTGAAGGAAGACCTTTTGAAGATCTTTCCAAATACGCCGTTGAAGGAAGGACGAGTAAAGCAAAGGGATCACAAAACACAAAAGTAACGTCGCCTAAGCTTTCTAGGGCCTACATGTATTCTAGTAATAGATTAGTTTTTTAGGTACTTGTTTATTAACTGAGTCATGATATGAAAATTATCTTAATATGCAGAGAACAAATTGGGCATTTAGTATTATTTGGCCAGCAAGTTTTTTGAATCCGGCTTCATTAGCACTTTATGCGGTACGGTTGTAAAATGCTTCAGTGTTGTGTTTTTGTTAAGCACTAATTGGATTATTGTAAAAGTAAATGTTCATCTGCCCTTTACGAAATATTCCTTCATTTGCTCTGCCATCAAAGCCTTACCTGGGACGCTCTGCTCAATATGGTGTTGTCGTCACCTGGATATTTGCACCCCGCACTTAAAAAAGCACATTGCTTTCCATACAAAATCCGTCCGTCACAGTGCCGGCTCAAATACTTGGAGATATGTCAAAAACATATACAAAACTGAGCGAAAATGGCAGGCGGTTGCAACAACTTAAAATTGTCAACTAAGCATTAGTTAGCCTAAGCCAACATCTAACGTACAGTAATTGTTGTGGTCCTATAACTCGTCTTGCGTTGGGTTTGTGGATTTAGGTGGTATGAAAGCTGCACATTGAACTCTGTGTTGAAAAATGGTCCAGAACTTAAAGTGAAAACACACTTTTTTTTCAACAGTGAGGCATCATTTTTTCCTCTAAAACAATGTTCCAAAACTGTAAATCACAATCACTTTCAAGTCCATTATCATAGTGTTCTATGAAACAAATACTCTGAAGAAACACGTTACATGGACAACTAGACTAAAGCAGGGTGTAGCTATACGCCATACCATAATATAGTGGCAGAAAAAGCAGGGCCGGGATGTCGAATGCTGGGGATTTGTGTTAGAGCGAGTGAGAGTGAAAGGGGTTGCTTCAGACGACGGATGTGCGACACTGAGAGGCCAATCGGGAAACAAAGGTCTCCCTTTGCTTTCTGAACATGGACAAAAACTGTAGTAGTAGACGAGTAAATCGTAATCACTTGATTTAGGGTTATGGGAGAAGGAGAACCAGGAATGAGTAGGAGAAACACACGCTACCATCCACGCAGGGCTGCACTCTCACGCCATTGGCCGTGAGACACACGAGTTGAACTTTACCACGCCACGCCAACCCCGAGTTCTCACCGAAGTTCAGCCCGGTCCGGTCAAAATTCTGAAAGATGAGTTTATCTATGTTTTTACCTGTGAGCCACTTGTGATCGATCGTTGTGCTTTCAGAGAATGTGAGGGGTTCAGGAGCGCTCCCTTCTGGGGAATTTTCAAATCGTCGCAAACTGAGAACATTTTTTTCACGATCCATCCCCGGTGTCATTCCCGGCTCACGGATGAGCTCTAGTATCACCGACCCGTACCGTCAGCCGTGTCCCACATTCTCTGTAAAGCTAGAGTTAGCAGCGCGGTGGTAGTGTAGCAACTTCATTACTGTTATTCGACTCGCTTGGGGTGGGGGGGCAGTGACGCGTTGCATCCGTGAGTCTCCGATGAAGAGCAGCTTACAGCCTCCTCTACTCTGTCAGAGACACCAGACCAATGTGCTCTGTGTCCGTCAACGGTTGAATGAGATCCACATATCCATGGAGCAATGGGACCATTGTACAGCAGACTATATACCACCTCTCGAATCACGTATCAAACGAGAGGGAGGAGTTATATTTTGAATGTGCACAAAGTTGTAAATGAGTCAGAAATCTGTGA
>NC_045750.1:20957310-20974207 GCF_008692095.1 Etheostoma spectabile | reverse complement strand
GTCCTAATATTTCAAGATAGAAAGTCCTAATATTTCAAGATAGAAAGTCTCAATATTTGATAATGTTGTAATGTTTACGGAACTACTGACAGCTTTTGCTTTACTGCTCAAGGCTTGTTTCTGCAACAGCTCCTTGAGAATCAGATACAATAAAAAACTACTGAGGAAATTTTCCTTTGAAATGATGCAGTATTAAACGAGATCGCTGCAATTTAAGTTAATAGAGAAATTGTCCAGCTTGTATTTAGTTCATAAAAGTGCTGTTTAGCTGCTAACAGACTCAGATAATATTCTAGGTGTCTGACAAAATTATTGGAAGGATTTCTAAGGAGGTCGACCTTTCTGTTAAAGATTAAGATCCTTTTAAAACTAAAGTCCGCGAAATGCGTATAGCTAAACGCACAGACTCCATGTAAATAATCAGTGATTTTAGCATCGTAAAACAAGGCTTCTAAACATCTCTGAGCACCGCGGCTTCGGCTGCCTGGAACCTGCGTGTGTTGGGTGTGCGATTATCGGCTACGTTGTCAGTTTTTTCTTACTTTATTCCAATTCAGGTCTTTCAGTCACAGTGGAAAACCGGGGACATTTCCGGGGACAGATCCAGCGGGGACAGGTAGCCAAAATCGGGGATGTCCCGGAAACCGGGGACGTCTGGTCACCTAGGTTAGAGTCTGAAAAGCGAAAGTGAAACACAGGTCAGACGGGGGATGTTGTTCGGCTTTTCACAAGTTTAGAGCTAGCTAACGCTACGCCGGCGGACGTTAGCACAACAGCGTAGCCTAGCTGTAGGTAAATATTACGACTGCTTTGGGTGTGCTTATACTGTATATGCGTCCATGTTATCACCAGTGGATTAGTGCAACTTTTGTACCATAATTGTATTGAATGATAATAAGCTTCGCTCCTACGAGAGGGGTGGGTTTTTGTTACGTTACACACAAAGTAACTGGCTATAGTTAGCCTGTACGGATGCTAGCGGATATAACGTTGTGTAGCCAGCAACTTGGGCAGTAGAGTTTTAGTAAGCTAACCACGACAGCGTTGTCGCCCACAATCAACCTGCAGTGATGTTTGATGGAGACACGCATATCGTTTTTCCCCTGAGATCCTGGACATTATTTTCATTTATGACGTTTAAAAATAAATGAAGAGTAGCCCGAGTGTGAGCGGTATGAGCTCCCGAGCGGAGGCTACTCGCTAAGCACCGCTCTCCACCGCAGCTTCGCCGCACACACACAGGCCAACAGCGAACGTTTTCACCGGAGGTTAGAGGTAAACACTTAGAAATAACACTCGGGATGCCTTCTATACTATATCTAGATAATGTACCAGTACTTATCTGAATAACACACATGATCCCTGTCACTAGATCGAGAGAAACGTCGACGTTCACTCGGTGCTATTCACTGACAGTAAAAAGTAAAGTTTATCGTATGCACTGCTGCTTTGCTTAATAAAGGAGATAAATGAAGGAGAATTCCCCACAATCTGACAATTCCCATTGCCCTCTCACGTCTGTCAGGTTGGTAATTATTCGGCGTCTGGCCTTTCCCCTCTTCCTCCTCCCAGTCAGTCACCGTAGTTTCAGTGCCAGGCTGAGACCTAACCCCTGAGTGACGTCATCGCCGAATTGACTCCATAAACCGCAATACCAAAAATGACCAAAACTAACTTTTAAATCTATTGGAGACATTTTTAAAAATGATATACATATGAGTGCTTTTGTACCCAATAATCAACAGGGTGGGGTAACTTGCACATGGGCTTTAAAGATGGACTGTACTGAAAATATAAAATTGGATAACTTGTTGGTTATGACAATAAAAATAAATTACATTAAACATTTTAATGAAACAAATCAATTAGGCTTTTTTAAGCAACACAAAAATGTGTGTGTTAGTATTAGAACGTGACAATTTTGATGAGTCATGGTAGTACCTGCAAAGGGACAGTGGGGCTTAAATTTGTATAATGTGCATAAAGAAGAAAAGATGGAAAAAAAATCCCTAAAAGGCATCAAATGAGACATTGTATAACTATTTTTTCATCTTTCTTGGCTTCTTTATGCACACTAATACATATTTTACCTGGGGTGCCCAAACTTTCGAGCCCCACTGTAAATAGGAACCGCTGCAGCATTGCATCACACACAAAAATGAGTTACCTTAATGGCACGGCTTACGCATTTGAGCCTGTGAGGGAGGCCGGTAGTGTCTGACTACCACCACGTTTCAGGCGCACCTTCAGTACAAGATCGTTTGGGGGGGGGGGGGAGTGACTGTTGTATGTTGGGCGCACTCTCATTTTGTATCCCAGCACATTATGCATTTTAGGAAATTGACTGCTTATATATTGAGTGCATTTAGAGACCATAGAAAAACATGGTTGAGGTCCTGTTGTGTTTAGGAAAATAGAGGCAGGTAAATGGAAAATGTAATTGACAAATTCATCCAATGGGGTGTGTGTTAGCTGCACGTAGGAGAGTTACCCCAATTGACCATAGATGCACGGAGGATTCATGAGTTTGCCATTTACTTTACTTAGGCTAGTGCAGAGTTGACAGATTTTTACTATGGAACTGCATCAAGTGCCCTGAGACGGTGAACATCAGTAGCTTCAGGGTGAGTAGAGAGGGACGTTGGGTTCTGTGGTTTAGCTGAGACGTGAACATCAGCTAGCTTCAGGGTGAGTAGAGAGGGCGGGGTTCTGTGGTTTAGCTGAGACGGTGAACATCAGCAGCTTCAGGGTGAGTAGAGAGGGACGTTGGGTTGCTGTGGTTTAGCTGAGACGGTGAACACAGGGCTGTCAACTCTCACGCATTGGCCGTGAGACACACGACATGTGACTGGTTTCACACGCGCACACGCCCACACCCGATTTCTCACGCTGAAGTGTCAGCCGGTCGGTCAAATTCTGAAAGATGAGTTATCTATGTTTTACCTGTTGAGCCTTGTGACGACTAGTTGTGCTTTCAGAGACTGTGAGGGGTTCAAGAGCGCTCCTGTCTGTGGAATTTTCAAATTGTCGCAAACTGAGAACATTTTTTTCACGAGCCATCACGGGTGCATTTCCCGGTTCAGGTATGAGCTCTGAGTATCACAGACCCGTCCGTCGCTTCGTGTCCAACCTGTCTGTAAAAATAGGGGTCGGCAGGCGGTGGTAGTGCAGCAGCTTCAGTTCATTGTAGTGGACCCGTTGCTTTGGGCAGTGACGGTTGTCTCTGTGCGTAGACCTCCGATAATGAGCAGCGTACAGCCTCCTTTAAAACTCTGTCATAGACCAGAGACCCAAATGGGCCTCTGTGCCGTCAGACGGTCTGAATGAGATACTACCAATATCAGCGGAGCAATGCACTGACACAGAGACTATATTACAGCTCTCCAAATCTCAGACAAAGAGATGGGAGGAGTTATATTTTTTATGTGCAAAAGTTGTAAACATGAGCAGAAATCTGATGAAACCTCGGTGTGCATTCTTCAATGTAACTGTAAATATCATCAATGTTTTATAAATGAACAGTGTGGGGAAAATAATACAATGACTGAGGTGGTGTGAACAGGGCACTCAGGAACGGCCACGTAAAAGCTGGCAAAGTTATATAACTGAATAACCAAAGACTAAATAGAGTGTGTGTATGTGTGACAATTATACATTAGTTCTTTGCAGACGGGGTACAGTAGGAGGAGAGAACAGGAGGGCTATCTTAGTCAGATAAGTACAGTGAGCACGAGAAGGGAGGATGGTAGGCCAAGGACCACTGAAGTTCGAGGACGGTCTGATAACTCAGGGAACAGGACGTACAAACTAAGAAGGGCGTGAACATAGCTGTCTTGTGAAGTAAATGATAACTGAAAATAATAGACAGCAAAAGGAAGAGGGAAGAGGCAGAGCAGGGAGTGGCCCCGAAACAGTATAGCTGACCAATCAGGCCCCACAAGGGGAACCAATATAACCGAGCACGCTATGTTAAAGTGCCTTTTTTGGGGAACCTCGTACTAGACAAGTTTCCATCAGGTCCGTGCACGTAAAACTGCCGGAAAAAAGCATTTCACGTTGTGACCACAAGAATAAACGCTGTGTTAATCATCATGGAGTCAGTTGTCAGTTTATAGAAGGATTTCTCAACAACAGTCTTTATTTTTCCAAAAAAGTAAATACGGTAAGTGGGCCAGAGGATGATGGCCAAACATACTGAGCCTGGCACAAAGGCTAAAGGATTGAATTTATGGAAATCAGTGGTTCTCATTCTTAGAATTCAGTGATCTGTGGGTCCCTCAACATTAATGTAAATTGGCTCTGGTCCCTCACCAGGGACCCCTGGACACACACGCCAAATTTTCTCAGTGTTGGGAATATGCTACTGTCTCTCATGTGGGATTATGTTTTGGCACATTGTCTGGGTCAGTTCTGGGTCTGTGGTGAACAGGTCCAGGTGTTCCTGGTGTAGGGACCAGGGACCCAAGTTAAATAAATGTTGGTCAACCGAAGGGATCAACTAAGACCACTGAAATTCTAAAAATGAGAACCACTGATTTACAAAAATTCTAATCCTTTAACTTTTGTGCCAAGGCTCGAATGTTGGCATCATCCTCTGTGCCACATTTACCGATTTACTTTTTTGGGAAAATAAAGAATATTTGTTCATTTTATGAAAACATGAAGGAATTATTTACAGTTACATTTAGAGATGCAAAGAGGTTAGAGAAGCACAACAGTGGCCCAACGTTGCAGTATCTGCCCCCCCGGTGTGGCACAAACATCTGGACCAGTCACAGCTGGCCTGGCAACTCAATGGATAGATTTTGTTCCAGATTTTTGTGACGAGAGATATAATGGAGATTACAAGTGAAAGTTCTGTATAACTATTCTACCCATTTCTACATCAAGTCATGCGGAAAGAAAATATCAAAAATAAGACCCTCTTGTTGGGGAAGTACATCTCTTTAAATGTCATGTATTCATGTGAATCAACATTAATTCATTTGAATGAATTTATAAACCCCTGGACTTCATATAGCTCAGATGTGTTTCATCAAATCCTTCTCAGGTGCAACTTGTGCACATTCAAAGAATGTGTTATATAGAGTTGTAATATAGCATGTTATGCTCCGCTGATATGGTAGTATCTCATCAGACGTCTTAGGACAAAGAGGCCATTGGGTCTCTGGTCTGACAAAGTTTAGAGGTGGCTGTACACTGCTCTTCATCAGAGGTCTAGGCACGGATGCAACGCGTGCACGCCCACAGCGGGTCCACTAAAATAAACTGATGTGCACACTACCAGCCGCGCTGCTTACCTCTATCTTTACAGGAGAGGGACACAAAGCGATGGACGGTCTGTGATACTCAGACATACCTGAAGCCGGGGAATGCACTGGGATGGCTCGTGAAGAAATGTTCCAGTTTGCGTAAATTTGAAATTGTACAGACAGGGAGCGCTCTTGAACCCCCTCAATGTGTCTGAAAAGCTCACACCTCTCTCGCGAGTGCTCAACAGGTAGATCTATAGATAAACCATCTTTCAGAAATTTGACGACCGAACCCTTTCAATGCGTGTGTCTCACGGTCATGCGTGAGAGTTCGCAGCCCTGTTAAATAGTCTGTTGCTAAAAAATCTACAGACTTAAATCCAGGGCTGTCGGAGGCTAGCCAATTTTAACGGACAGACTGCCATGAGTGAGGATGGTGTTCCTTGTCAAAGGTGACTGTGGAAATGTACGTGACACCAGCTGCCTTAGCCCTATACGTTCATTACTGCAGACAGGGCAATACAGGATGACCCCCCCCCCCCCCCCCCCAAATTCTTGTTTTGTTTCCTCAGCCATGTACGCTAGCCTCAGACTCTTTGCATGCTGTTGTTATGTTGTGGCTCGGCAGTTAGCCACGGAGTGACTTATAATGCCAGTGACGTAGTGACTGTGGAATTCCAGATAGTGGCGCCCGTCTATAACAACAACAACAAACAACACACAACACTTTTAACTCACCATTTATCCATTTTCACCAATTATTCATGTACCAATGAAGAAGAAATAAATACATATGTTATATCACCATTATTCAAATTCCAGTTCTTACTCATCATTAGGTTATGGAATGACCGTGGTCACGGTTTGTAAAAGGCAAAAACATTTTGTTGGTATTGGGATGATCTATATGGAAGTCACCAAAGTGCTGTACCCACCCTTCCACCACCCCGACCTCCACACCATTATTTCTGTGCTGTAAAAAAGGGCCCGCCAATTCCTACAGTGTATTAACGTAGGTATTTGCTGTAAATCTTCGATTGGTGTTGGTTGTCCAATATGAAAGTAATTCCTGGGTACTGGCTGACTGTGTCAAAGACAGTCTATTGAATATTAATGTAAAACCTTATTAGTGAATGATCCAAGGAGCTTAAATGTTTTGCAATTAATTAAAAATAGGGTTTTTTGAAAGTGAAGAAGATTAAAACCAGTTCATGATGCATTCGCCATAATGTACTTTGAAAGAAAAATATTGAAATGAATAATTAGTGTTGAATGTCTGATCGACAGTTCTCATAAATATCACATAATGAAACTGGTCATTTGGAGGCAGAGCTTTTTAGTAACGGCACCTTGTTGCCCTTTCCGACACAACGAGGACAAGATCTTTACTAAATGTATATTCATATTTTGCTGCACATTAGAGTAACAAATGTGTATAATAAACCTATCACAAGCGTATACAAACATAAACCAACAGTACACAATCATATACACACACCCCATTCCCCATAGTCTAGTTTCTGACAATTCAGCACGAATGATGACATTCTGAAAGGATGGCCTCAGGGTTGCAAGCACCATTCCAACACATGGTACTTCATCATTACTCTAAACAGCTGTTCACTGTTAGTATACTTTTAATCTGGATACCATAAGTATCATACCATAATAAATAAATTTTCTTCTGTCATTATTCCAAAAGATGTCATTGTGGAATAAAAGGCATATATTATGCAGTACCTGCTAGTATATAGTAAGTGAAAATACTGGCCAGATTAGGCGCTTTTAATCCTAAATCCACTTATGTCAGATTTTTGTGTCCTTCAAGTTAAAAGAGCATGTAACGCCACAGTAGCTGTAGCTGAGGGTATCCATTACCTCTACTCTTTTTGTATACCACTCTGAGTTTCTTTAGTGTGACTGTGTGGATCAGCTCATCCGAATTGTGGATCTCCAGCAAAACGAATGTTACGGTGGGGACTATGAAGGCTGACTGGGGGAAAGAGCAGAATGGCGCCAGGAGCTCGCCTGGCCTCAGCCCCTCCAGGGAATCAAAAAGACCCGCAAGTAGGAGATCATGGCCCGGCCAATTCCTGAAACCCTTTGAAAGGACAGACATTGTCGGCCTTCACTCTGATGCCTGAAACAAGCATCCCTCCTGGCAACTGAGCTGTGGTGGTGCCAGGGAGAGAAAAAAAAAGGATGTGGTGATGCAAGGTAATTTGGCAGATTGCGAAGATGCTTTCACAGCTGGTTTTGTTTGTCAGTGTGAAATCAAGCATTGAATTCACACACACAAAATATACCCATTTCAAATATGGATATGATTCACAGGTGCCAGCTATTTCCATTTTAAATACATAGTACTCATTGAACAAATTATAACATTACTTTTCACACCTACAATTACATACTTACAATAGCTATAACTAATACTTGCTAATCGTACATAAACTTTGCTTTGGTTTACTCAGTACAGCCATCAAAGGTGCCTTTTACACAACTCAAATTTCCATATTTCCAAATTAACTATGAGTAGAGAGAAAAAACAAGACACTGCTCTACCTCCTGAGCCCAGCGCCCTACATCAACTAACGTGTATTGGACCAATCAACCGAAACCAAATCTGATATACACTACCGTTCAAAAGTTTGGGGTCACCCAAACAATTTTGTGTTTTCCTGAAAAGGCCAATTTAACCCACCTACGTGTGAAATGAATAGAAAATAGAGTCAAGACATTGACAAGGTTAGAAAATAATGATTTGTGTTTGAAATAAGATTTTTTTACATCAAAACGTTGCTTTCGCAAAGAAATCCTCCATTGCAGCAATTCCAGCATTGAAGACCTTTGGCGTTCAGCTGTTAATTGTTGAGGTAATCTGGAGAAATGCACCCCCACGCTTCCAGAAGCAGCTCCCACAGTTGGATTGGTTGGATGGGCACTTCTGGTACCAAGGTCAAGCTGCTCCCACAACAGCTCAAGGGTGTTCAGATCGGTGACTGCGCTGGCACATTACCGATGATCCAGCTGCCTGTCGCTCTAAATAGTTCTTGCACAATTTGGAGGTGGTTTAGGGTCATTGTCCTGTGTAGGATGAAATTGGCTACCAATCAAGCGCTGTCCACTGGGTATGGCATGGCGTTGCAAAATGGAGTGATAGCCTCTTTATTCAGAATCCCTTTACCCTGTACAAATCTCCCACCTTCCAGCACCAAAGCAACCCCAGACCATCATATTACCTCCACCATGCTTAACAGATGGCCTCAGGCATTCTTCCAGCATCTTTCCATTGTCTGCGTCTCACAAACGTTCTTCTTGTGATCCAAACACCTCAAACTTGGATTTCATCCGTCACAACACTTTTTTCCAGTCTTCTCTGCCAATGTCTGTGTTTCTTTGCCCATCTTAATCTTTTCTTTTATTGGCCAGTCTCAGATATGGCTTTCTTTGCCATCTGCCCGAAGCCCAGAATCCCGCAGCCGCCTTCACTGTAGAGGTGACACTGGTTTTGCGGGTACTATTTAGTGAGATGCCAGTTGGGGATAGATGTCGAGTTTCAGATGAAAGTTCTCTTTCTGGCCATTTTGGGTTAATTGACACCACAATCTGCTCAAGGAGGTCAGTTTTGTAGCTTCTGTAACGACCTACACTGTTTTCATGATGGTGAACATGATTGCACAAGGGTTTTCTAATCATCAATTAGCCTTCTGAGCAAGAGCAACAATGTACCATTAGAACCCTGGAGTCGTGATTTGCTGGAAGGGCTCTCTACACCTGTTAGATATGACCAAAAACCAACATTGCAGTAGAATAGTATTTACCACATAGCAATGATAGAGTGTATTTCTTCAAAGTAAGACTAGTTTAAAGTTCTCTTTCATTGAAAAGTTACAGTGCTTTTTCCTTCAAAAAATAGTGACATTTCAATTTGACCAACTTTTGAACGGGTATGTAAATCCTCTAACAAACTCCCGTAACAGAGCAAACAAGCTCCTCACGAATATTGAAGCACCTTTACAAGGACCACAAACTGTAATAAACAAATACCAACATCAACAAAATCCTAAGCCACCACCAAAATGAGTATTAAGTAGTAGAATACACTGCTGACTACTTACTGAATCCTAAAGAACTCAGTAGGTACTTGTGGCAAGGTTATTGAAAAACAAAATAGTAACTATTTGTAAGTATGTAAATAGAGTAATGCGTAGGGATTTATTAGCTGCCATTATTCCGGAATTTTATTCTCTCACAGGGTGATAATTTTTTTTTGCTCTTATCATTGGTGTTAAAGTTTCCATGACATGGGGCTCTTTGAATGCTTTTATGGCGGTGTCCACTGCGTGGTGATCTACTCGACTCGCCTCGACTACTCGCCTTTTTTGGATTTCCTTACGAAAAAAGTCCCTGGGACCTGCTACCAGGTACTTTTTTAGTAACTACCTCAGTCGAGGTTCAGAGAGCCGAGGCGGATACCAAAGTGACGTGAAAACCGCAGAGGCTGGTTGGTCGGAGAGAATTGTCACTATCACCTGCGTTTTTAGCAAACAATTGCGGAGTGGGTTCCAGACCAAACGGGACATTAAAACAAATCTAACCGGACACCGACCGATTATCCACTCTCTGCACTATTCTCACTTTCACTCGTTAGCGGGCCTACTAGCGGCTTCATGTCGTTTCCAATATTGCACACTGTTACTTTAAAAAAAACAAAAATTATATATATATATAACAAAAAGATTTTATTTAGCTTTTAGGAGCGCATCAAACCCTCCTAAACTTCCCGGTCTTCTTACCTCTGCACCCTGTGACAGTGTCCCCGAGCCGCTCTGCTGGCCCAGATGATCCAGTTGTTGTCATAAGCTCTCCGGGACTCTCATCAGATTATACGCAGCCAGTAGGTCAGAACGCGCTCTCACGGTAGGACACGCCCACGGACGGTTGTCGCGCGGGCGATTTTGCAAGCGTCGAATGCTCTGAAACAACAAACAGTACACAGCAACATGTTTTGGTGTTGTATCATGGTTGCTAAAGTGTCATGTACTTCTATAGCGTATAGTAAATACTGACGCGAAGCGGAACACATGCAAGTAGCAACGTTACCAGGAAAACTTAACTTACCCTTTTGTGTCGGCGAACAAACCTCATGTCCGACGTTGAACTCCGCAGAATTCACCAAACAGTCCCCCGTTTTTTTAGCGGTGTTGCTTGTTGCTTCCTTCAGATTTCTTTGAAAACAAAACATTTCTTCTGGCTGCGGCAGTGTAGCCGAAGTGCTGTGTTGAGTCGCGCTGAAAATTAAGGTCCATCACGCGGCTATTGGTGACCAGCCACGAGAGGCTTTACTCAATCTGCCAATGGGAAAAAAAGGACGTAGAAATGGGCCGAGGCGATCTGTTTCCAGCAGGGGGAGAAAAAAACGCCGTTATATAGACCTATGGTCCCTTAATGGTGTCTCTTTCTCCAAAATTTTTAGCCTTGGTGCAGAAGTACAGCCGACTAGAGCCAGTCTCACAATGAGGCTTTCCTAGATAGGGCCATTTCTGAGTCGTAGCTCAGGGTGAGGCCTTGACCAGCTGGACTTTACTTGTTTGAAAGCCATGATGTACTCTCTCTTAGACCTAATAGGGGCGAGATTCCAGATGGGCCAATCTGAGCTTTCATTTTCTCAAAGGCAGAGCAGGATACCCCAGGGCTTGGTTGTACACCTATCGCAATTTCTAGCCACTGGGAGACCTAGGCAGCGGGGAACGCATATTAATGTTAAAAAAACTTCAATACAGTAAATTGCCCATGCCATGGGACCCTTTACATGTTTTGTCTATTATTTAAAATAGGTTTTTTGAAAGTGAAGATGAAAAACAAGATTCATGATGCATTCACTATACTGTACTTTGAAAGAAAATATTAAAAAAAGGAAACTTCCTTTGATATTAAAATAATTAGGTAAAATGACTGAAGTCTGCAGTTTTAAGAGATAACATAATGAACTGGTTAATTTGGAGCAGAACTTTTTGAAAAACGGCACCTTGTTGCAATTTCATGCCACGTTGGAACATGACCAAAACAGGCCGCTGCAGGAAGTATAACACGTAGCGAGAGTGGTTCATTGATTGCACATATCAAGAGAACACGTTCAATCGTGAGGAGTAGCTGTACCAGAAGCTTGGCCAAATCGGTTTAGCAGGTAGAACAGCTGGCATGTTCTGAATGCAGCACTGCTGAACATTCAGAGATTAAAAGCCACTTGCAAACGCCATCACATATCCCAAGCGCTCCTCTTATGCTTTACAGCAATTCCATAGAGTGTGGATGAGCCGAGTGTCAGAGAAAATGTCCAGGCCAAGGAAAAATGGAGACCTCATCAAGGACCCATCGGAAAATTGTTAATGAGTTTTCGATCCTGACAGGGAATATATTTAACACATGTCGCTTGTTTGGGATGTTATCTATTTTGCTATTTTTGTAAAGGGCCATTGAACACATCAATCAGAATGAAGAATAGGTTTATGAGTGTTGACCGCCTCTTTTTCCCACCTTTTTCCTACTCCCCGCCATATTGAGCACTAGATCTACAAGGCGGACACTTCGAGTGAGCACATTCCAATGGGAGTGATATTGCACCATAGATTTTAACAATGTGACAGAAACACTTACAGTGCTGAACAAAGAGGCATTAAGGCAAGATAAACATCTGATGAAAAACACAGTCAATCTGCAGTGGCCCATGGTTTAAGGACGGAGCCCCGGATGTGTGGTGGCCACCTTAATCAATAGAACCTCTCAAGAAAGGTTTCCTCCGCCGATTAAAACTTCCAAACTGGACGAGGGAGATGGATCTGCTTTTGATTACACTTAGCTTTGCTGGCCCAAAGTAGTTACCATTTGTAACAGTTGAATTTGGCACTATCTTTATACCCCAAGTGGAAATGCCAGAGGTTTAGACACTTAACTGAAGTCTTCTTGGAGTAGGGATCACCGATTATCAAATTTTTTGTGTTACGATGTATCTCTGAAAAATAACATGGTTTCATTATATCACGATTATTACGGCTAATTAATTGTTCCAACTGCTAATGTATGAAATACTCACACGGATTTGGAATGTGTTATTGATGCTGCCCTTTGAAAACAAAAATACACAGTACAGTTTTGCATGGTTTGAAATGATATATAAGATCAAATGGTCAACACTTCCAGTTAAATTAATCCTGAAAAGAGGGTGTTCTAAAGTTGAAGGAGCTGCACCTGTCGCAGGCAGATTGGGGCAGCGTTGCCAAGATAAATGCTAAGTGGAGAGATTCTTTACAGCCTTCTGTCCACATGAAGGAGGTTAATCATAACTGTAAAGTGGTACTCAGAATAAGGTGTGAGCTGGTGAAGAGTTTTGACTATTGTCAGCTTGATAAATGTAATGCAAAGTCTACAATGGGATTGGGATTATATAAAGTTTTCCCACTTTTTGTTTTTTGTATATTGGTATTTTTGTAATTGCCACAAAGACTGGTTAATTTTCAGATAAAAGAAGAAAAAAGAAGCAAATATCGTCACTCTGAAAGTGAAAGCTTCACTCTTCTTTACACTTACTCAATTTATTTATCTCATGTTCGTTTGTTGGCTTGATCAAACCAAACTAATATGTTGTCACAACAGGTTTATGGATGATAGGTATGTGTCAACTCTGCCGCTGGTGGTCAATATGTTCGGACCCTTGACTCCTTAACAGTCAAAAAAAAAAAAAAAAAAAAATACCACAGTCACCTTTCATGAGTTTGCAAGAACTTGTTCTTCGTTGCCAGTCTCGACAAGGGAAAGTGGCTATCCCCCTTTGGTCGACACTAAGGCCGTGTTCACTTCTTGTTTGTGTGGTTCTTTTGAGTATTACGTTTGATCACAAACTACAGCATGTTTAAAAAACCCGTGTTGTCGTGCAAATACACCGCTTTGTGCCTATACAGACACTCGAAAGGGTGCTTTGAGTCTTTATCAGCCACCAAAAGGCGTTACAAACAAGACATATTGGAATGGCAACCAGGAATCCTCACATATACGCACCTTCAAACAACGGATGTACTTACTCTTCTAACATGAAACAAGCAATGCTGCTTATGTTTGTATTATATGGCATGTATTGAGTTTGTTCTAATAGCTCTGTTCTGCTCCAGAATAATATGTAAGGCAATGATTTGTTCATTTAAAACAGGCAGAGATGTGGGAAGTAACCGAAGTAAAATACTTGTTTACTGTACTCAAGTCAATGTTTTGATTTTTACTTACTTACTATTATTTTTGTGGCAACACTTTTATTACATTGACTACTCCTTAAGTTTACATACGTACTGCTTACTATTTTTACAAAATTAGCTCGTTGACTTTCGTTTTGTACAGAGGTGTGTCGGACAACTAGCGCGGACCCCACGAGAAAAAAGTGAGGAGAAATGAAAGGAGACTACTGTCCGGAGGGATAAGATTCTGAGATTGTGTGTGCGTCTTTGAGAACTGGAAAGTGTATAACTCATGTTTGTGTCAGTTCACGTTAAGCCTGTTATTGGTCTATAGTTCTTCACATGAAAGTAAGTTAAGCTAGTGGTTCTGGCAAGTGTGGTCTTCACGTTAGCTAGTTGCACGTTGGTCTTAATGACATCAACACTTTCACCAGCTTTATTCGCATGAGTTTTTTTTTTTAACCAACTTCCAGATACTGTTATTCAATGAAAGTGATGGAAACTGAGCTAGAGAAGACTATCGTCCCGTCTGTTTAACAGACACACCTGGGTGAAGTTGAAACCAGTATCAGCTTTACTCCAGTCCAATCATCTAGTCCATCAACCTTTCACATAATTGTCCGAGTGTTACGGTATTTTGTTTACGTCATCAATACCATATTCACGAAATGATGGGAATATATCTCTGTACTCTGCATTTGAACGCCGACCTAACGACAACTCAACAGATTCAGCATTCTGGCAATTCATTACAAAGATCCATCTGAGGTTGATGGCGCTAACGTTCAGACATGTAGTATGATGGCGCTAACATTAGCACTAGAGTATGGAGGTAGTAAAGACTAAACAGACATCTTCACTTAATGTCTGTTAGTCATTCATATTTGAATCTTTATTTTGACTTTCCAGAAGCCGTTATTTGAGCACACACATTAATGGTGATTCATTTTATGTTGGGGGGAAAGTTAACAATAAAAATGGACCTGTGTCGACATCTCAGCATACAACTGACTTCATACTAATAAGTCAGAATCTTATTAACCTGGAGTACCAGTCTCTTGTGTCATAACTAATCATATATGTGGAGTTTTAGGACCTATTTGGCGGCACTCAATTTAAACTGTAGCCTTGCATACTACAAGACCTGTCCTCCAGGTCCACTGAAGAGTTTCGCTCGCTACGTCTCTTAGTAACATTGTGTGCTCCAGGTAGCTTTCCGCAAGGGACTTTTACTTTTATACTGTAAGAAAAAGTGTCCAAGACTGTACTTTGTTACTTTACTTGAGTAAAGACGTTTAAGATCAGTACTTCCACTTTTAACCAGAGTATTTTTTAACACAAAGTAGTCTGGTCCTTCTATTAATTAGGAAAGTGAGTTACTTTTTGCCATCTCTGACAACAGGGGGGAAATAAGAAAACAAAGGACTGATTAGTATTACCTCTAATCCCTTTAGGAAAAGGGCCTGCATTGCTCGCTCAAATTCAAAGGCAGACAAACTACACAGACTCTTCCTGGAGTGTTTAGGCGTTTTGTGCCTTGTGTCATTAGTTAGTATTAACCAGTGAAAAAGCACGTCTGAAGGAGGACCTTTTGAAACTCTTTCAAATACGCCGTGAAGGAAAGGCGAGTAAGCAAAGGGATCACAAACAAAAAGTAACGTCGCCTAAGCTTTCTAGGGCTACAAATTATTCTGGTAATAGAATTAGTTTTTTAGGATATTGTTTACTTAATGAGTCATGTATGAAAATTAATCTTAATATGCTAGAGAACAAATGTGGGCACATTTAGTATTATTTGGACCATCACAGTTTTTTGAACCCTTCATTAGCATTTATGCGGATACGGTTGTAAAATGCTCAGTGTTTGGTTTTTGTTAACGCACTAATTGGATTTTGTTTCAAAAAAGTTCACCTCACTGGCCTTTCAATATTCCTTCATTTGCCTGCCACTCAAGCCTTCTGGACGCTCTCTCACATATGGGTTGTCGCTCACCTGGGTTTTGCACCCCGCACTTAAAAAACACATTGCTTTCCATACAAAATCCTCCGTCACAGTGCTCGGCTCAAATACTGGAGATATGTCAAAAAAAATATACAAAACCTGACGAAAATGCAGGGTCGGTTCAACAACTTAAAATGTACTAAGCTTAGCTTAGCCTAAGCCAACATCTAACGACAGTATATTGTTGTGGATCCTATAAACTCCTTTGCGTTGTGGTTTGTGGATGTAGGCTGTATGAAGCTGCCATTGAACTCTGTGTTAAAAATGGTCCAGAACTTAAAGTGAAAACCACACTTTTTTTTCAACAGGTGAGGCATTCATTTTGTTTCCTCTAAAACAAAGTTCCACAAAGCTGTAAATCACAATCCTTTCAAGTCCATTATCATAGTGTTCTATGGAAACAAATACATCTGACAGAAACACGTTACATGGACAACTAGACTAAAGCAGGGGTGTATGCTATACGCCATACCATAATTATAGTGGCAGAAAAAGCCCAGGGCCGGGATGTTTAATGCTGGGGAGGTTGTGGGTAGGCGGTGAGAGCGTGAAAGGGGTTGACTTCGGACGACGGATGTGCGACACTGAGAGGCCCAAGCGGGAAACAAAGGTCTCACCCTTGCTGTTCTGAACCATGGACAAAAACTGTAGTAGGACGATAATCGTAATCTTGATTATGGGTTCATGGAGAAGGAGAACCAGGAACATGAGTAGGAGGAAACACACGCTACCAGTCCACGGCAGGGCTGCACACTCTCACGCATTGGCCGTGAGACACACGCATTGAACTGGTTCCAACGCACACGCCAACCCCGATACTCACCTGAATGTCAGCCCGGTCGGTCAAATATTCTGAAAGATTAGTTTATCTATGTTTTTACTGTGGAGCCACTTGTGATCGATCTAGTGTGCTTTCAGAGAACTGTGAGGGGTTCAGAGCGCTCCCTGTCTGTGGAATTTTCAATCGTCGCAAAAACTGAGAACATTTTTTTCACGATCCAGTCCCCGGTGATTCCCGCGTGCACGGATGAGCTCTTAGTAATCACGACCCGTACGTCGCCGTGTCCCCACTTCTCTGTAAAGATAGAGTTAGCAGCGCGGTGGTAGTGTAGCAACTTCAGTTAACCTGTTATTGGACTCGCTATGGGGTGGGGGGGCAGTTGACGCGTTGCATCCGTTGTAGTCCTTCGATGAAGAGCAGCTGTACAGCCTCCTCTAACCTCTGTCAGAACTCACGAAACCAAATGGGCCTCTGTGGCCGTCATACGGTCTGAATGAGATCACACCATATCCAGGAGCAATGGGGTACATGTACAGCAGACTATATACCACTCTCGAATCACGTAATCAAAACGAGATGGGAGGAGTTATATTTTGGAATGTGCACAAAGTTGTAAAGAGTCAGAAATCTGTGA
>NC_045750.1:20956718-20957285 GCF_008692095.1 Etheostoma spectabile | reverse complement strand
GTATTTACGTTCATAAAAGTGCTTGTTTAGCTGCTAACAGACTCAGATTAATATTCTAGGTGTCTGACAAAATTATTGGAAGGATTTCTAAGGAGGTCGACCTTTCTGTTAAAGATTAAGATCCTTTTTAAAAACATAAAAGTCCGCGAAATTGCGTACGCTAAACGCACCAGACTCCATGTAAATAATCAGTGATTTTAGCATCGTAAAACACGGCTTCTAAAACATCTCTGAGCACCGCTGGCTCTGGCTGCCTGGAACCTGCGTGTGTTGGGTGTGCGATTATCGGCTACGTTTTGTCAGTTTTTTCTTACTTTCATTCCAATTTCAGGTCTTTCAGTCACAGTGAAAACCGGGGACATTTCCGGGGACAGATCCAGCCGGGGACAGGTAGCCAAAATCGGGGACTGTCCCCGGAAACCGGGGACGTCTGGTCACCCTAGGTTAGAGATCTGAAAAGATCTGAAAGTGAAACACAGGTCAGACGGGGGATGTTGTTCGGCTTTTCACAAGTTTAGAGCTAGCTAACGCTACGCCGGCGGACGTTAGCACAACAGCGTTAGCCTA
>NC_045750.1:20956593-20956708 GCF_008692095.1 Etheostoma spectabile | reverse complement strand
TAAATATTACGACTGCCTTTGGTGTTGCTTATACTGTATATGCGTCCATGTTATCACCATGTGGCATTAGTGCACCTTTTGTACCATAATTGTATTGAATGGAATAATAAGCTTC
>NC_045750.1:20956414-20956546 GCF_008692095.1 Etheostoma spectabile | reverse complement strand
CTGGCTATAGTTAGCCTGTACGGATGCTAGCGGATTAACGTTGTGTAGCCAGCAACTTGGGCAGTAGAGTTTTAGTAAGCTAACCACGACAGCGTTGTCGCCCACAATCAACCTGCAGTGATGTTTGAAATG
>NC_045750.1:20942337-20956389 GCF_008692095.1 Etheostoma spectabile | reverse complement strand
CGTGTCGCTGTTTGGCCGGTGTGTGTGTGGCGGCGAAGCTGCGGTGGAGAGCGGGTGCTGTAGGCGAGTAGCCTCCGCTCGGGAAGCTCATACCGCTCCACTACGGCTACTCTTCATTTATTTTTAACGTCATAAATGAAAATAATGTCCAGGATCTCAGGGGAAAGAAACGATTGCGTGTCTCCATTTCAAACATCACTGCAGGTTGATTGTGGGCGACAACGCTGTCGTGGTTAGCTTACTAAAACTCTACTGCCCAAGTTGCTGGCTACAACTAAACTTAAGCAGTCCGTACGGCTAGTACTATAGCCAGTTAGCTTTGTGTGTAACGTAACAAAAACCCACCCATCTCGTAGAGCGAAGCTTATTATTCCATTCAATACATTATGGTACAAAGGTGCACTAATGCCACATGGTGATAACATGGACGCATATACAGTATAAGCAACACCAAAGGCAGTCGTAATATTTACCTAGCAGGCTAGGCTAACGCTGTTGTGCTAACGTCCGCCGCGCGTAGCGTTAGCTAGCTCTAAACTTGTGAAAAGCCGAACAACATCCCCCGTCTGACCTGTGTTTCACTTTCAGATCTTTTCAGATCTCTAACCTAGGGTGACCAGACTTCCCCGGTTTCCGGACAGTCCCCATTTTGGCTACCTGTCCCCGGCTGGATCTGTCCCCGGAAATGTCCCCGGTTTCACCTGTGACTGAAAGACCTGAATTGGAATGAAAGTAAGAAAAAACTGACAAACGTAGCCGATATCGCACACCCCAACACACCAGGTTCCAGGCAGCCAGAGCCAGCGGTGCTCAGAGATGTTTTAGAAGCCGTGTTTTACGATGCTAAAATCACTGATTATTTACATGGAGTCTGGTGCGTTTGCGTACGCAATTTCGCGGACTTTTATGTTTTAAAAAGGATCTTAATCTTTAACGAAAGGTCGACCTCCTTAGAAATCCTTCCAATAATTTTGTCAGACACCTAGAATATTAATCTGAGTCTGTTAGCAGCTAAACAGCACTTTTATGAACGTAAATACAAGCTGGACAATTATCCTATTAACTTAAATTGCAGCGATCTCGTTTAATACTGCATCAATGTCAAAGGAAAATAGTCCTCATTAGTTTTATTGTATCTGATTCTCAAGGAGCTGTTGCAGAACAAGCCTTGGCAGTAAGCAAAAGCTGTCAGTAGTTCCGTAACATTACAACATTATCAAATATTGAGACTTTCTATCTTGAAATATTAGGACTTTCTATCTTGAATATTAGACTATTAGGACTTTCTATTTTAAATATTAAGGCTTTCTATCTTGAAATGTTAGGACTTTTTATCTTGAAATATTAGGACTTTTTATCTTGAGTATAAGGATGGATTTTTTATCTTGAAATATTAGGACTTTTATCTTGAGGTGTAGTGGAGTGGAGTGTAAGTAGCAGCAGGGTGGGTCTAGGATCATACTCTGGGGGGGCTCAGCCCCTAATAAGAACAGCTCAGGTCTAGTGTCCCCGTTTTAAGTTTTTACAACAAATAAAAACATTACTTGTTTTGGAGGTAAATACACTTCTGGCTGAAAATGGCCCCGATTTTGTCTGAGAAATCTGGTCACTTACTTTACCCTATAGCTGCTAGTTTGCTAGCTATACCGGTATGCTAGCTATAGCTATTATCTCTCTCTCTCTAAATATATCTATCAATACTGTCGATCTATATGTCTAGTTATATATATAGGCTATGTATGTATGTATTATATATATTATCATAATCTGTTGCTGAACACTCTCTTTCTTACACTGTTGCTTCTATCTCTCTCGTAACTCTCAATGGTCTCTCTAAGCTGGCTGGCCTATCGTCTCCCGGTGTGACTAATAAGTGCTCAGAATTATGTATGAGGCTTTGCCATTGAATGATCCTCATGTGCAAAAATGTAGGTTTTGGAAACATTAACAATCATAAAAGGGCAATAACTACAGAGAAAAAGGGAGTACATATGATGTAGAGTCAGTCAAGTGTAAAACATATTTATCATAGTCTGTTGCTTCACTGGAGTTTACAAATGTAACCCTTCCAACAAAATATAAAAAGCCACAGACACTTCAAATAGACATCTTTTCAAAATTACTTCCAATTATAGATTGGAATTTAAAGTTATGCAACAAAGGCATTTATTGTTTTTGGCTATCTTTTGTCATAATCTCCAATACCTGTGATCAAAAACTGTCCTAAAACAGACAATCTTATTGGACATTGCAATTATTCCAGAGAACGCATGGCTAAAGTAAGACGATTAGATCATGCCAGCCAATACAACGCATCAATATGTTTGGGCTAGTTCAGCACCGAGGCAGGTGATCAGTCATACTGATAGCACAGGACCTCTGAATCTTAAATTCGACCTGGTACTAGCCAAGTCATGCAGTGAAACTGAGCTCCCACAACACTGTGATGTTATCAGGCAGCCGTCAGCTGTGGTACTCATTCATAACAACATTTTGAATTACCAAGTCATCGGTTGCTGTCTCTTTGAATCTCTGATGATGCTACTGTTACTGTGTGCCATAAATCTCCAGCTATCCTTAATAATGCAGAGTTATTAAAGTCTGCCTTTCAACACGTTTCAATACGGCTGGCATTGAAGGTTACTGTAAGTCAACTGTTACATGCCATCCTCTGCAGTTAAAGTGGTCTAAGTAATATGTTGAGTGACACGGAACGAAATGAAATGAGATGACCACATTGTCAGGGTGCTTGGCGGTAACATATATATATATTAAGAGGGTAACGAACGAAAAGCCTTGAGAGCAAAGCATTCGTTGATCAGCCTCTTGATTTTCCACTAGCTGCATTTTCTTTTGACTTGTTTTCCACAATTTCAGAAAAAGAAAGGAGTAGCAGAAAGAACGACGAGCTTCCTTGTTAACCCTTGAAACTGAAGTACGTTATTATCTTTCGACAGGATACCAAGAGGGCTGAAGATAAAAGGGTTTCATATCTGATTTCTGTCAACAAATCTGTGTTTTTCTCAGCTACTCTTTTCCTTCAGAGCTTGAAAGCAGTCCTGAATAAATGTGCTATACAATATGTGCTTACCTACAGTAGTAATCCAATCTAGCATTAGTTCCTACCAGTGGTTGGTGTTAGACAATGAATTGGCAGTAAATGGGAGGGTGGCAAGACGTATCTGCCAAGCATGAAACGAGTTGGCAGATTCTTCTGGCTTCAGGCTAACTCTGTAGCATCCATACTGAATTCATTTCAATGCAAATGCTAGATTAGAGAAGTGCACACCAAACAGTAGTCCGCACTCACTGGTGTTCCAAGGATATCTCTCCACTGTTACCGATCCAGCTGGTGGAAGAATCTATCTGCATTGGTGTTGGCTTCATCTTACTCACTTTGTGTGGGTGGGGGGGGGGGGGTCTTTACAGACTCTTAACACACTCAACCCCCGCTTGCAGAGAGGCACAGGTTGTCTTAACCAAGAAAAATAACCACATCCAATGCTAATCAAATTAATCTATTAAAGTGCATTTCTGCCCTCCTATACATCAGCTGGCTCGTCCAAACAGCAGCTGATAATGCTGTGCGGTGCACATCGAGGCAGAGACTAGCACTGACACGCGTGGGCGCCCATTTCACGCCTGCCCAGTTCAGGGGCTAATGATGCAGTTAGCATCTCACAATGGGCTAGCACAGTAACAAACATCATTTTCCAGTGTGATTCATTTGTAACCAATCACTGATCAAAGTCCATTGAGCTGGCTCTAATAGGTCTGATGGGAAAAAATTGATGCCCTGATGACGGGCCTCTGCATCTCACTAAACAAATTTGTGTGATCCATATGTGTCTGCATCCTTGATTAAATGCAATGATTACATGCAAGGTTCAATATCATCTTCCATTCGTGAATGAAATGATTACCTCCTTCTGTGATTGGTTTAAAAACTGTAACTGAATGTAATGGCTTTACGTCTACTGATGCACACACTGGACCTACCGGTCAGCATTTGTAGTCAACAATGAAAATTCATACTGTGTACTTTCTATGGCGTTTATAGCGTCCACCGCTACCTTGTGGGGTATTTCTATCTTCGTCTTGGTGCATTTTTGTCACCAACTGTCAATAAATTAATTTGTCTTGCATGTATTACACCTTGCATTCCCACCTCTGCAGTTGCCTGCATTGTGTATGCGTCCCCCACCTGCTTGCCTTGGTTTGAATTGCGGGTAACATGACGCACACTGACCCTAAAACACCTATCCACACATCCAATTATTTTAAAAAAGAAAAGAAAGAAAGGGATGATTTAAAATCGGATATATTTTTCTTAGCTTAGCAATTTTTTAGCCAGGCTCTTATTTAACGTTTTCACTTTTTTCACTTTTTCCTTGCAATAACCGTCCCAAATACATCTAAGCCGGCCCAAAAATGTGTGTGACCAAAATTTAAAATCCGTTTTTCTACATATCATAGTTAAAATAACACAAAGCGCCCTATGCAAAACAAGTTTTACACAGGGTATCCAAAAAGCTAGCCCTGTATGTTGTCTCTAAAAGTTGAGAAGCTGCTGGACAATCTGCACCTTTAATGGGGACATACGCAGCATGTTGCCAAGGGTTAATTGCAATGAAGATTTAGCGTTAACTGTAACTTACCATTAAGCAAGCTAACGTTAGCTAACGTGTAACGTTAACAATAAACAAACAATAGGTCGCTGACCGGTTGTGAATCCCGTTGCAGCTCAAGAGGTCAGAGGCTGGGGGACCTGGTTTGGCTCTGCGTTCTTGTGCTGTTGCTTACTTAATGGAAAGTTAAAAATTGGTAGGTTTCATAAGACCTGTGTGTGCTGTCAGTTTCATTTTCATTGTAACGTTAGCAGGGTTTTTTATTTCACCTATCATTCCAAATCAAGTTTTATCGTCCCCAACCCTTTTTTCTCCGGCCCCGGGATGAAGGGAGGTCCTTAGGCTCGAGCCCTGAATTTAAGCTTATTATTTGATATATATATTATGTGATTGCAAACATAGTGCTAATGTACCAGTTACATTCCTTTGATTAAATGAAATCAAAGTGTGGTGTGTTTTCTAATTAGCATAGCTGTCATTAGGCCAATTTAAATACCATAAACACAGTGACCAAGCATAATTCCTCTATCCTTTCATGTTTGAGGAACAGATGGACACAAACGTAACTATCATTAAAAAAAATAATTTTAGCCATGACAGCAAAAGAAGACCATTCAGTACTAATTGCCATTATGCATATTAACATTTACAACGTGCATTTACAGTAGAAGATCAACTCAGCATTGGTGCAGCAAGAATACCGCTGTAACATTCTTTGGGTCTTGTACAATGGCTGTAGTGCATTACCAAGTTCATTGATGTGTACGTCCTGTTGCCTGCCTGAGATGACAGAGATGGCACGGTGCCCGAAGACCCCGCGCTGCATTCCATGTGCCATTAATTGAGTACCTGCCCGTCATCTCGTCCCTATTGATGACATAATTAGAGTCGGGCCTGTTTGATGGAGATGCCTGGCAAACTCCTCTGTCTGTTGGCCTTTGTGTGGATGTGAGGCCCAGGTCCCGGGACTTTGGTTTAACGCTAACCTTGTCTTCGCACGTAAGAAGTATGCCTTTATGTGCCTGTTGTCGCGTGCGTGCATGTTGGACGTGTGTGGATAGTGCTCGCACGGTCCTGCCCCCTTTAACAATGAGCACAGCTTCAAGCTTGGGGAAGCTGATAATTAAAGTGCCTCACGGGCAATCATGCCAAGGTCAAAGAGATGCTGTGCAAACTCCTTTTGGCACCAACTTTCCCCGGTGTGTGGAGACGCTTATCAGCAGATGTGGGGGTTTTTAGGCTCAGGCGTGGCCGAACAGATCGTGGAAGTGGAAAATTGAATTGTCACTGTTGATTTTGCCGCTTGTATATCAGGAAGAAAATTAACTTTCAACAACAGACAACAATAATTGAGGTGCGTGGTCTGTGCCATATATGACAAAGATCCCACAGACCGAGAGATGGCAGGGCTGCCTGCTTGTGTCCGTCACAGAGAATCAGGGTGGTTGGTTTTCCAGGTGAACTGAAATTCTTATGATACCATCTCAGCTAACATATGATTTCAATATTTAATGAGTGCAGATGCTTCCATGCAGAGCACAAGGGGTCACTGGAAGGTTTAATGAGTATAAATGAGGTGCATCATACACTATGGCCTTCACAGTCACCAGAGCTCAACCCAATTGAACACTGACGCGAGAGCGACGTGCCAGACACGCTCCTCGCACGTCATCAACAAAACACCAGATGACACACATTCTTTTAGAAGAATTAAGTGTATCCCTTCAGTAGACTAACTGGGTTTGTGGTAGCCGTGGTGTTCCCTGCGCGAGGGCGCATGCCAGGTTGTCGTTTCGAGCTTGAAGGTCCCGCAACCTGTAGCAGGGCGCGGGGTTGTGCCCCTCCGAATTTTTGTAACCACGTGCCCACTGCGCGTGCTGAGCTTTCAGTTCAACTCTGTCGGCTGGGAAAACAGGTTTGTCTGTGCAGTGTGTCATTCTCCATGTACAGAAGGGCAGAGGGAGTCAAACACCTTAAATATGGATTCAGAGAGAGCCACCACACCGGGATAAGAAGAAACATTTTGCTTGAGAGTGTGGTAAAACATGACAGATCGTTTTTTCAAAGTAAAAAACGGCACCTAACAGTGTTAAAGGCAGTTAGTCATGTTAATAATTAATGCTGAAAAATGTAATGTTGCGCGGTGTATCTGTGTTTAATGCTGTTGCCAAGCAACCTGATTTTCTTCCTCTACTACTACTCTCCTTCCCTACTACTGGCGGTCCTTCTCTATGTTCTTCACCCCTCAGGCACTGACGTCACTCATCATCATCATCCGCCATCCATTCTAATTTCATTTAGCGTTTGGGCTTCTTTGGTGTTGAATCTACGTTGAATCTGACCTCTGAATTACGCTACCCCATGGATGCATTAAGCGCTTTATCGTCATAACAGCGTCCACAAAGGTATGACCAGTGGGTGTGTTTGGGCAGTAGCGCATGTGTCGCTAATGGTCACATGAGTACAGAAGTGTAGAGAGTTTCACGAGCATGCAGACCTTAAGAAAGGCAGTATCAAGTAATTTTGTAACAACCACATCCATTTTAAATGGCATTGTTTAAAAGGGCATATAAAAATGCATTATTTTAATACAAATTTGTATTTTTCTTAGCCTATTAATTGTTCCGTTTGTTTCATTTGTTGTTGAGCAAAGCAAAAGTGTCTATTTTACAAAGATTACTTCTTGTTAAATATTGTTATTGAAAAAGAAAGGATGGCACATTGTTTTGCATGTCTCTTTATGCTTGTTTATCTTGAGAAATACACATTTCAAGATGTTTGTATTTTGTGCATTTTCCTTTCAGTCAAGAAAGTAGACTCATGTATCATTATATCGCAATCGTAGTACCAGTATGTAATCATGTAGCCCTAGAAATAATACAGTAGGGCTGTGAATCTGCGAGAGGACATTCTCACAAATGAAGGGTCGGTTGCAGAAGGCTAGGAAGAGAGGCCACCAAAAGCTCTGCGCGGCGTCCTTGAAGGGGCTAACGGTTGGTAGAGCTGAGAGGCCACACGTAGCAACTGTTTTATGGTCTGATTTGACATCTGACTATAGTATACTGAGGCTTTTGCGTCTGTTTTTCAGATCACGTGTGATGCCACTTTCCCTTAAATCCATGCTGTTTTCATCAAGGAACTAGAGGGTCGCGCAAATAATAGGAGACATGTTTACAGAGAATGATTATGAATGTACTGAGGTCCAGCCATTTGCGGCCGTCAGTTTTGCGGGAAATATGATCCGCCTGTGAAGAAAAGGCATATACACACAGCGCAGATGGGATTTACAAGGTTGTAGTGGTGGAAATAAACATGCATTAGGCTCGTATGTAACTAAAACTGGATTATAAGAACTTGAAGCAAAAAGGCTTTTATTATTGATTTCTTATTACTGGTACGCTAACAAATGGTGGACAGGGAATTGTGGTTTGTATTTATTCAACCTTGAATTTCAAACTGAAGCATCTGTAGAATCACTACAGACTAAACCAAAACTTTCGTTTCTTCTGGTAAGGCTTGGCTGCATTCGCCTCAGTATTGACATCCACGTCAACACCACCTCCACCTGCTCCGCTCTGCTGGACCAGCTGCTCTCTGTCTCTCTCTGTCTCTCCTCCTTGGTTGCGATGCTTTCTTTAGGATTTGTGTCCCTTTAATTTGTCTCATACTTTATTCCCCTTTATGTTTGCAATGGATGTTTTATTTAATCTGTAATTATCACATATAATTATTAAAAAAGTAAATACAATAAAAAATGCAAATCAATTATGGTAATATTTTGAGCAACACCTTTCCTCGTGTTCAAGTAAATATTTGATTATGTTGTTATATGATTTCCCTTCCGAGTGATCCCATAAAATGGCACCTTTAAACTGCCTTGTGAGTCGGGTAGCAGCAGCATCATGCTGTGGGGGTATGTCTCTGCAGCTGGCCCCGGGGCGGCTTCTAAGAGAAAAGATCAATTGAATTAAGTGAAATGCGAGAAGTCTTGCTGCGAGTGTGCAAGAGAATTTCTGAGAGGATAAAAAAACCAAAAAGCCAAAGCTACGCATGAAGGGTTTGAAAACAACAAAGTTGCTGTCCCGAGTAGCCAAGTCCCACTCACTCAAATCAATCAGAGAGTGTGGCTGGACATGAGACACACTGTTCATTACTGTGCATTGTGCAGAGCATTTCACCGAGCTCTGGCAAGAAAATGTGTGGGGGGGGGGGGACCTGCAGACATGCTAACTGAGACATACCAGCCTATCCACACACACTCAGTTTGCAACTGCTGCCAAAAGGTGCCTCACTTATATTGACCAGAAGTGGGTAAATCTTGCATTCAATTGTTTTGTTTGTTTATCCTTGGTCTTAACTACGGTCAATATGTAGAGATTTCTTTTCACTGCCAGTTTTTTTCCATTCATCCTAAAAACCGCTTCATTACACCCCTGTGAGTCGACATTGGAAACCGGGGGCGGGCGGAGGTGGTGCACGTTTGGGGTCATTTACAAATTTCCCCTCCACTCCCATTATAGACAGAATCCAGCTGATCTGAGTGGGCGGCTGATCTTTAATGCAATATATACATTGCCCATTATCAGCAATCATTCATCCATGTTCCAAAGGCACATTTTTGTTTATTATTCTGACTCATTTAAAAACACTACCGAAAATAACATTGGAGAAACCTTTTGATATTGTGTAAGCACGTAATGTAATCTGAAAACTGCTTCCCTGGTTAAAAAAAAAATGCAACTAATCTCAGCTGGTATTCTGTCTACAGTGGAGTGCAATGGAATTTCTAAGTGACCCCGAACTTTTGACGTTACATATTCATTTCGATTTTTTGGAATTCTGTGAGTCGATTTTAATCTGTAGAGTTGAATCGTGATACGAATGTGAATCGATTTATTTTGCACACCCCTAATTTTCACCACTTCAGTATCTCCATTGACGTTTAAGAAACTGTTGTAGAAAGACTTGTAAGCCTGACCAAGCCACCCAGCTCCGATATCAGTCTGACCACAAAAACATTTGATTCGCTCAAGAAAACACTTTTTGAAAAACAGCTAAGAGGAACAAGACTGTGTACATAATTGATCCTAGAATTCAATTATAGTGGCTCACTAGCTGTTGGCAGGTTTTGCAAACATTTCCACGATAAACCACTCAATTCACAACCTCGTAGCTAGGCTACCTTCTATGGTTTAGACATTATGGCAAATAATCAAAATCCTTATGGAGAAAATGAATGGGATTTACACTTCCGGAACCACATTGTTGAACCCTATATACAGTACCCTGCTTATAAAAAGAAAAACATTTTAATCACTGTGGAATTCCTTCACTCCACTATTACCCATTTTCCAATGAATGTCACTTTAATACAAGCCATTTCTTGGCGGTTCACCACTTTTCACAAATAACTGAAGTGCTAAAGCGCTGGATACAGTTTGTTTACTTGTTCACAGATGAACACATCATCACCACCGCGTGTTAGACTAAACAGATGAGTGAGAGACCGAGAGACAGCGTGAGCCCGACATAAAAGAATAAAGCAGAGACGGAGGACGGAGCTGAATGAGTGATAGCCATCAGCATCTGCTTATATTCCTCCATGGGGTATTTTTTTTTCTTTCCCGGGATGTCGTGGCTAATGACCACCATTGAGAGCCTCCACGTCCCCATGGAGAGATTCAGATTTGCAGGCCAAGCTTGAGCGCTATCAGATGGTTGTGTCTGAACACCACGGCGGCTGCAGCATATGCTTAATTGGCAGTTTGCCTCTGCTCTGCTGTCTGCGTTCCAAGTCATTAACATGTAATGTGCACTCCGGACCCGGGGCCCGTAAGAACCGCTCCTACCCGCCATACCATTAAACAGCTTTCAGCCACACTTTCCCCAGCTGGAGACAAAGGGGCTTCTGCTGTTTTTGTCTCGGCGGAGTCCTCTTCAGTCTCGCTGTGTGAACTGTCACCACCTCTTCGCCGTGGCCCTTTTCCTCTGCACTTTTCTCGTGGGATCTCGCTCCCCGTTAAAGCACGTCTTGTTTTTCTCTCTCTCTGCTACTTACAGTGAGAGGGGGGGGGGGATAAAAGAGGCTAAAGTGAGACAGTGAGAGTTGTTAACAGCTTGTTAAACACGTCTGGTTAATGCAACACCACGCTCACCCTGTGCTGATCTCAAGTGCAACGCTCCATCTCCTCTAACACACTCTCTTCTTTATGGTCCAGATATAGACTAATCAATTCATAATGTCTTGCTTTTTCCGTGCCCTCTGTGGATGTGCGAGACTCTAATGAGCTCCCAATTCAGATGAAGTGTTGGTATTGGGACTGCGGAATTTGTTCCTTCTAAAAGGATGCAGTGCAGGTTCAGCGAGGAGACTGAAACTGGAAAATGAGACAAGAAGTCAAAAAATAGTCTCGGCACGACTTCCATGTTGTCAGCAGGTAAGAGTAATGGTAACGGCAGTCTATTTCTTGTTTATTTATTGGCAGCCAAGGACAGAACTAAAAATAAAATGATGAATTTTTCTTGGGAGAACAGCACTTATGGAGTGCGTGCACACACAACAACAACACACACCCAGATTACTTTAGAGCTCATTAGAAACTATACTAACTCCAGACCAAGCCAGCCTCTTTGAGAATTCCTTATTGATCTTTTTCCCTCCCTTTTCAAAAAAAACATTGTTTCAATTGTATTTCATTTTATTGTGAAGCCTTTGGGAGTTTAATCTGTAAAAAGTGCTATACAATAAAACTGACATCATACTAACTTACTTGTAGAATTTCTTTTTTCCACTTTAAAGATAGGCTACTCATAGTATAATTATAAGGTAAATAATTCCGTATTTTTTTTTTTGTGATTAAGTGGCTGAAAATTGCTATTTCTTTCTATCTACCTTGCTGACACAACCACAAACTTTATGCAATGAGCGGATGACATCATTTAGCAACTTCTAGCGACTTCTAGGACAGCCAATAGCGACTTTCCTTACCGAGGAGTTTGGCAATAATGGAGATCAATATTTTGTATCAATGATTCACCTAAATATTTTTCTGTTTATGGGGTTTCCAGCAAAACAGACCGAAAGCAGAAACTGCAGAAATGGCATGTCACGTCTTACAGATGAATAAGTTTCAGACTGACTGACATGTGATGTGGTGTGTATTATTAAACTCTTGTTTTTGTTGAAGAAGGAAATAAAAATGACAATACTCAATGCTATCGAATCTAGGGCTGCTCCATTTTGGAACAAATATAATCACCATAACTTCATCACTTGTGACTTTGGAAAGATATTGCAATCTTAAAACTTAAAAAAACACTGGAGAAATGAATACTTTTTTTCTATTTAAACCTTTTTTTCCATTCGAACACAAGAGAAAATAAGAGTTACTTAATAATAATTGTCTCTCGATTATCTGTTTTTGTGATTATTGAGAGCTGGAATAATAATCACAATTAATTGCTCAGCCCTGACCGAATCACAATACTTCTAGAATCCGCGATTCAAAACAATTTGGCATCCGCGTATCGTGAAATTATCAAATGGGGCCAGATGCATATCATCTCAGCTCTATTAAAATGATGTGCACTCTGGATATTATTCTTCTTGCATGCCATTAGCCATCTCTCTTTCATGGATTCAGTTATGGCAAATTACCAGAATTTAAAAGAACTCACTCATGTAGAATCCGGAACTGCAGCATTTTGTACATTACCCTGTGACTGGAACCGCAACATGGGTAAGCTAACGCACAGAGTGTTCAAAACAGAGATTACAGACGCTACAGCAATGGCTAACAATATCCGGCCCAGGCGGGTTACTACCCTTGTGGCCCATGGATATTCAAGTGCTATATGAACCATTTGTAGTGGCCTTTGACTATATTGCCCCAATTAAATAATTGCGTCATCAACGGCCCCAAAGTTCCGCCGTTGTGAATGCAGAGAAATAAGATCAAAAGGACACTGATTCTTACTAAAGGAATTCTTATTTCCGTCTGACTATAAATGAGTGCACATCAAAAGCTATTTCCTGTGTTGCATCAGCTGCAGATGTTAACCAGCAACAAACAAAAACTCAGCAATATTTCCATCACGACTGGAGAAAGGTTTTGCTCATAAAAAGCTTCGTTCTGAGTCTGTAGTACAACAAACTTTACTTTCACTAAGGGAGGTATTCATGCTTCCGCCCCAAAGAGTAAAGCTGTGAACAAGGACTCCTGGGGTACGTAATTGCATCAGTAGGTACATCCCATGTCCCTTAAGACAAGAGGAAGGGAAGCAAGTTAGGGAAACATGAGTCGCATCTCATTTCACTTAAATTGCATCCCGACTCCTCCACTTGCCTCCCTTCCTCGTAAGCCCATGAGAATCATGTGGAGAGAGAGGCAACGAGCAGTTAGACGTTGTTCGCGATGGGCTGCGCCTGTGAAGTGACGAGAGCAGGCGGCGCAGAGGGGGCGGGGCAAGACCCTGCGGTCCAGTCGGATGGTTTCCAACGGTTGTGACTGAGTAGCTGTCAAAATCCTCTACATCAATCTGTTGCTGATGCTAATTTTCCACAAACTGTAGATGATCCGTAATCAGAACAGATGTATCCCTCTAAAGTCTAAACGTCACTATCAGCCACACAATGTGTTTTCTGTTAAAACAGAATTAGCCTTTATATCAGGCAAATAGCAAATGTACCCTTCAAATTTGAAAACAATAAAGAGTTAGACAACCCTCATTATGTAGAGTCAAACCAATCAGCTGATTCCCGTCATGCCCTGGGTCTTGCAATCGGTGGAATCCAACGGTCTCTCGCCTCTCAATACTGCGGCCGCTTCGATCTCACGAGGTTATCGTTGCCAGCATATGCATGACGTCAAGGAAGTCAGGAGAGGGATGAGACGTCCGTCCTCTGAAGTGTCCCATTATTCGTCAGCTGTTTGGGCGGTGCTAGCAAACCCTTTCAACCACGCACATCTTCCGGTAAGGCTGATCTAATTTTTTCCATGGCTATAGCTCATGACATGATCCTTCCTCGACGCTCGGTCCTTGAGGTAGAAATAAGACCTAGAGGGACGAACCACTTCAGGTTCAGCAGAGGACCGAGGAACTATGAATAAGGTACATGGGATGTACTCAAGGAGACTTCACAGCCCTCACACACTTCATACTTACAGTCAATAGAGCCAGATAGGAATCACTCTGCATTCATTTTTCCATTGTGTTTCACAAGTTACAAACACGTATGAGACTGTTTAGCCCATACACTCATTCTTTTCCTACAACAATCACCACAGGTGACACGATGATACCAAAGTAACCCATCAAAATACACTATTTTCACCGGAGGTTAGAGGTAAACACTTAGAAATAACACTCGGGGATGCCTTCTATTACTATATCTAGATAAATGTACCAGTACTTATCTGAACTA
>NC_045750.1:20934202-20942327 GCF_008692095.1 Etheostoma spectabile | reverse complement strand
CCCTGTCACTAGATCGAGAGAAAACGTCGACGTTCACTCGGTGCTATTCACTGACAGTAAAAAGTAAAGTTATCGTATGCACTGCTGCTTTGCTTAATAAAGGAGATAAATGAAGGAGACTTCCCCACAATCTTGACAATTCCTCATTTCAGACCATAACACAGTTGCTAGTTGTGGCCTCTCAGCTCTTACCAACCGTGTAGCCCCTTCAAGGACGCCCGCAGACTTTTGGTGGCCTCTCTTCCTAGCCTTCTCAACCGACCCTTCATTGTAGAATCGCCTCTCGGCAGATTCACAGCCCTACTGTATTTTTCTAGGGCTACGATTTACAATAACTGTACTACGATGGCGATATAATGATACCATGAGTCTACTTTCTTGACTGTCAGGAAAATGCACAAAATACAAACATCTTGAAATGTGTATTTCTCAAGATAAACAAGCATAAAGAGACATGCTAAAACAATGTGCATCCTTTCTTTTTCAATAACAATATTAACAAAAGTAATCTTTGTAAAATAGACACTTTTGCTTTGCTCAACAACAAATGAAACAAACGGAACAATTAATAGGCAAGAAAAATACAAATTTGTATTAAAATAATGCATTTTATATGCCCTTTTAAACAGCCATTTAAATGGATGTGGTTGTTCAAAATTTACTTGATACTGCCTCTCTTAAGGTCTGCATCTCGAAACTCTCTACACTTCTGATACTCATGTGACCATATGCGACACATGCGCTACTGCCCAACACACCCACTGGTCATACCTTTGTGGACGCTGTTATGACTTAAAGCGCTTAATGCATCCATGGGGTAGCGTAATTCAGAGGTCGATTCAACGTAGATTCAACACCAAGAAGCCCAAACGCAAATTAGAATGAGGATGGCGGATGGATGAGTGACGTCAGTGCCTGAGGGTGAAGCAACATAAGAGAAGGACCGCCGTAGTAGGAAGGAGAGTAGTGGAAGAAATCAGGTTGCTTGGCAACAGCATTAAACACAGATACACCCGCAACATACATTTTCAGCATTAATTATTACATGACATAATACGCCTTTAACACTGTTAGGTGCCGTTTTTTACTTGAAAAAACGATCTGTCAGTTTTACCACACTCTCAAGCAAAATGTTTCTTCTTATCCCGTGTGGTGGCTCTCTCTGAATCCATATTTAAGGCTGTTTGACTCCCTCTGCCCTTCTGTACATGGGAATGACACACTTGCACAGACAAACCTGTTCTTCCCAGCCGACAGAGTTGAACTGAAAGCTCAGCACGCGCAGTGGGCACGTGGTTACAAAAATTCGAGGGGCACAACCCCGCGCCCTGCTACAGCTTGCGGGACTTCAAGCTCGAAACGACAACCGGGCATGCGCCCCTCGCGCAGGGAACACCACGGCTACCACAACCCAGCTTAGTCTACTGAAGGATACACTAATTCTCTAAAAGAATGTGTGTCATCTGGTTTTGGTTGAGACGTGCGAGAGCGCTGTCTTCACGTCGCTCTCGCGTCAGTGTTCATTGGGTTGAGCTCTGGTGACTGTGAAGCCATAGTGTATGATGCACCTCATTTTATACTCATTAACCTTCCAGTGCCCCCTTGTGCTCTGCAGGAAGCACTGCACTCATAATTTTGTAAATCATATGTTAGCTGAGATGGTTACATAAGAATTTCAGTTCACACTGAAAAAACAACCACCTGATTCCTGTGACGGACACAAGCAGGCAGCCCGCCATTCTCTCGGTCTGCGGGATCTTTGTCATATATGGCACAGACACCCTAGCCCTCATATTATTTGTTGCTGTTGTTGAAGTTAATTTTCTTCTCTGATAACAAGCGGCAAAATCAACAGTGACCAATTCAATTTTCCACATCCACGACTGTTCGGCCACGCCAGCCTAAAAACCCCACATCCTGCTGATAAGCGTCTCCACACACCGGGGAAAGTTGGTGCCAAAAGGTTTGCACAGCTCTCTTTGACCTTGGCATGATTGCCCGTGAGCACTTTAATTTAATCAGCTCCCCAAGCTTGAAGCTGTGCATTGTTAAAGGGGAGCAGGACCGTGCGAGCACTATACCACACACGTCCACACATGCCGCACGCGACACAGGCACATAAGGCATACTTCTTCACGTGCGAAGACAAGGTTAGCGTTAAACCAAAGCTCCCGACCTGGCCTCACATCCACACAAAGGCCAACAGACAGAGAGTTTGTGCCAGGCATCTCCACAAACAGGCCCACTCTAATTATGTCATCAATCAGGGACGAGATGACGGGCAGGTACTCAATTATGGCCATTGGAATGCGCGCGGGGTCTTCCACCGTGCCATCCTGTCATCTCAGGCAGGCAACCAGGACGTACACATCATGAACTTGGTAATGCATACAGCCATTGTCAAGAACCCAAGAATGTTACAGCGGTATTCTTGCTGCACCCTGAGTTATCTTCTACTTGTAAATGCACGTTGTAAATGTTAATATTGCATAATGGCAATTTAGTACTGAAAGGTCTTCTTTGCTGTCATGGCTAAAATTATTTTTTTTAATGATAGTTACGTTTGTTGTCCTCTGTTCCTCAAACATGAAAGGATAGGAATTAGCTTGGTCACTGTTTTATGGTTTAAATTGGCCTAATGAACAGCTATGCTAATTAGAAACACACACACATTTGATTCCATTTAAATCAAAGGAGATGTAACTGGTACATTAGCACTATGTTTCAATTCACATTATAATTATCAAATAAGCTTGCTAAATTCAGGCTCGAGCCTAAGGACCTCCCTTCATCCCGGGGCCGGAGAAAAAAGGTTGGGGACGATAAAACTTGATTTTGGAATGATAGGTGAATAAAAAACCCTGCTAACGTACAATGAAATGAAACTGACAGCACACACAGGTCTTATGAAACCTACCAATTTTTAACTTTCCATTAAGTAAGCAACACAGCACAAGAACGCAGAGCCAAACCCAGGTCCCCCAGCCTCTGACCTCTTGAGCTGCAACGGGGAATTCAACCGGTCAGCGACTATTGTTTTGTTTATTGTTACGTTACACGTTACTAACGTTAGCTGGCTTAATGGTAAGTTACAGTTAACGCTAAATCTCTTCATTGCAATTAACCCTTGGCAACATGCTGCGTATGTCCCCATTAAAGGTGCAGATTGTCCAGCACTCTTCCCAACTTTTAGGACAACATCACGCTAGTTTTTGGATACCCTTGTGTAAACTTGTTTTGCATAGGGCGCTTTGTGTTATTTTAACTACTGATAATGTAGAAAACGGATTTTATTTTGGTCCACACACATTTTGGGCCGCTTAGATTGTATTTGTGACGGTTATCACAAGGAAAAAGGTGAAAACGTTATAAGAGCCCTGGCTAAAAATTGCTAAGCTAAGAAAAATATATCCAGCATTTTAAATCCATCCCTTTTCCTTTTCTTTTTTAAAATAATTGGATGTGTGGATAGGTGTTTTAGGGTCAGGTGTGCGTCATGTTCCACCCCATTCAAACCAAGGCAAGCGGTGGGGACGCAATACACAATGCAGGCAACTGCAGAGGTGGGAATGCAAGTGTGTAATACATGCAAGCACCAATATTTAATTTATTGACAGTTGGTGACAAAAATGCACCAGAACGATAGATAAATACCCCACAGTAGCGTGGACGCTATAAACGCCATAGAAAGTACACCAGTATGAATTTCATTGTTGACTACACCATGCTGACCGTATTCCAGTGTGTCATCATAGACGTAAAGCCATTACATCAGTTACAGTTTTTAAACCAATCACAGAAGGAGAGTATCATTCATTCACGAATGGAAGATGAATTGACACTTGCATGTAATCATTGCATTTATCAAGGATGCAGACACATATGGAATCCACAAATTTGTTAGTGAGATGCAGAGCCCGTCATCAGGCATCATTTTTCCCATCAGACCTATTAGAGCCAGCTCAATGACTTGTATCATGTTTGGTTACAAATGAATCACACTGGAATTAATGATGTTCGTTACTGTGCTAGCCCACTTGTGAGATGCTAACTGCACTCATTAGCCCCTGAACGGGGCAGGCGTGAAATGGGCGCCCACTGCGTGTCAGTGCTAGTCTCTGCCTCGATGTGCACCGCACAGCATTATCACTGCTGTTTGGACAGCCAGCTGATGTATAGGGGCAGAAATGCACTAAATGATTAATTTGATTAGCATTGGATTGGTTATTTTTCTTGGTTAAGACAACCTGTGCCTCTCTGCAGAGCGGGGGTTGAGTGTGGTTAAGAGTCTGTAAAGACCCCCCCACCCCCCCCCCACCCACAAGTGAAGTAAGATGAAGCCAACACAAATGCAGATAGATTCTTCCCCAAGCTGGATCGGTAACAGTGGAGAGATATCCTTGGAACACCGTGTGAGTGCTGGCCTACTGTTTGCGTGTGCACTTCTCTAATCTAGCATTTGCATTGAAATGAATGCAGTATGGATGCTACAGAGTTAGCCTGGAAGCAGAAGAATCTGCCAACTCGTTTCATATGCTATGGCAGATACGTCTTGCCACCCTCCCATTTACTGCCAATTCATTGTCAAACACAACCACTGGTAGGAACTAATGCTAGATTGATTACTACTGTGTAAGCCATATTGTAGCGCACTTTTATTCAGGACTGCTTCTCAAGCTCTGAAGGAAAGAGTAGCTGAGAAAACCACGATTTGTTGACAGAAACAGTATGAAACCCTTTTATCTTCAGCCCTCTTGGTACCTGTCGAAAGATAATAACGTACTTCAGTTTCAAGGGTTTAACAAGTGGAAGCCTCGTTCTTTCTCTACTCCTTTCTTTTTCTGATAATTGGGAAACAATGTCAAAAAAATGCATGCTAGTGGAAATCAAGAGGCTGATCAACGAATGCTTGCTCTCAAGGCTTTTCGTTCGTTACCCTCTTATATATATATATATGTTACCGCAAAGCACCCTGACAATGTGGTCATCTTCATTTTTCATTTCTGTCCTGTGTCACTCAACATATTACTTTGACCACTTTAACTGCGAGGATGGCATGTAACGTTGACTTACAGTAACCTTCAATGCCAGCCGTATTGAAACGTGTTGAAAGCAGACTTTAATAACTTCTGCATTAAAGGATAGCTGGAGTATTTGGCACACAGTAATAAGTAGCATCATCGAGATTCAAAGAGAAGCAACCGATGACTTGGTAATTCAAAATGTTGTTATGAATGAGTACTCCACAGCTACGGCTGCCTGATAACATCACAGTGTTGTGGGAGCTCAGTTTCACACTGCATGACTTGGCTAGTACCAGTCGAATTTAAGATTCAGAGGTCCTGTGCTATCAGTATGACTGATCACCTGCCTCGGTGCTGAACTAGCACAAACTATTGATGTGCGTTGTATTGGCTGCATGATCTAACGTCTTACTTTAGCCATGCGTCTTCTGGAATAATTGCAATGTCCATAAGATTGTCTAGTTTTATGGACAGTTTTTTGATCCACGTATTGAGATTATGACAAAAGATACCAAAAACATAAATTGCCTTGTTGCTAACTTTAATTCCAATCTATATGGAAGTAATTTTAAAAGATGTCTATTGTGAAGTGTCTGGGCTTTTTATATTTTGTGGGAAGGTTCTACATTGTAAACTCCAGTGAGCAACACTATGATAAATATGTTTTACACTTGACTGACTCTACATCATATTGTCCTCCCTTTTTCTCTGTAGTTATTGCCCTTTTATGATGTTAATGTTTTCCAAACCTACATTTTTGCACATGAGATCCTTCAATGGCAAAGCCTCATATCATAATTCTGAGCACTTAATTAGTCACACCAGGGAGACGATAGGCCAGCCAGCTTAGAGAGCCATTGAGAGTTCGAGAGAGATAGAAGACAACAGTGTAGAAAGAGAGTGTTCAGCACAGATTTGATATATATATATATACATACATACATAGCCTATATATAAACTAGACTATAGATCGACAGTATTGATAGATATATTTCGAGAGGGAGAGATAATAAGCTATAGCTAGCATACCGGTATAGCTAGCAAACTATCTAGCTATAGGTTAGTAAGGTGACCAATTTCTCGACAAAATCCGGGCCATTTTCAGCTCAGAATGTATTACCTCCAAAACAAGTAATGTTTTTATTTTGTAAAACTTAAACACGGACACTAAACCAGAGCTGTTCTTATGAGGGCTGAGCCCCCCCAGAGTATGATCCTAGACCCACCCTGCTGCTACTTCTACTCCACTCCACTACACCTCAAGATAGAAAGTCCTATATTTCAAGATAAAAAATCCCTTATACTTCAAGATAAAAAGTCCTAATATTTCAAGATAAAGTCCTAACATTTCAAGATAGAAAGCCTTAATATTTTAAAATAGAAAGTCCTAATAGTCCTAATATTTCAAGATAGAAAGTCTAATATTTCAAGATAGAAGTCTCAATATTTGATAATTTGTAATGTTTACGGAACTACTGACAGCTTTTGCTTTATGCTCAGGCTTGTTTTCTGCAACAGCTCCTTGAGAATCAGATACAATAAAAACTACTGAGGACATATTTTCCTTTGACATTGATGCAGTATTAAACGAGATCGCTGCATTTAAGTTAATAGGATAATTGTCCAGCTTGTTTTACGTTCATAAAAGTGCTTGTTAGCTGCTAACAGACTCAGATTATCTAGGTGTCTGACAAAATTATTGAAGGATTTCTAGGAGGTCGACCTTTCTGTTAAAGATTAAGATCCTTTTTAAAACTAAAAGTCCGCGAAATTGCGTACGCTAAACGCACCAGCTCCATGTAAATAATCAGTGATTAGCATCGTAAAACACGGCTTCTAAAACATCTCTGAGCACCGCTGGCTCTGGCTCCTGAACCGCGTGTGTTGGGTGTGCGATATCGGCTACGTTTTGTCAGTTTTTTCTTACTTTCATTCCAATTTCAGGTCTTTCAGTCACAGTGAAACCGGGGACATTTCCGGACAGATCCAGCCGCGGGACAGGTAGCCAAAATCGGGGCCTGTCCCGGAAACCGGGACGTCTGGTCACCCTAGGTTAGAGATCTGAAAAGATCTGAAAGTGAAACACAGGTCAGACGGGGGATGTTGTTCGGCTTTTCACAGTTTAGAGCTAGCTAACGCTACGCCGGCGGCCGTTAGCACAACAGCGTTGCCTAACCTGCTAGGTAAATATTACGACTGCCTTTGGTGTTGCTTATCTGTATATGCGCCCATGTTATCACCATGTGGCATTAGTGCACCTTTTGTACCATAATTGTTGAATGGAATAATAAGCTTCGCTCCTACGAGATGGGTGGGTTTTGTTACGTTACACACAAAGCTACTGGCTATAGTTCCTGTACGATGCTAGCGGATTAACGTTGTGTAGCCAGCAACTTGGCAGTAGAGTTTTAGTAAACTAACCACGACAGCGTTGTCGCCCACAATCAACCTGCAGTGATGTTTGAAATGGGACACGCATATCTTTTCTTTCCCCTAAGATCCTGGACATTATTTTCATTTATGACGTTAAAAATAAATAAGTAGCCAGTGTGAGCGGTATGAGCTTCCCAGCGGAGGCTACTCGCCTACACACCGCTCTCCACCGCAGCTTCGCCGCCACACACACACCGGCCAAACAGCGACACGTTTTCACCGGAGTTAGAGGTAACACTTAGAAATAACACTCGGGATGCCTTCTATTACTATACGAGATAAATTACCAGTACTTATCTGACTAACAACATGATCCCTGTCACTAGATCGAGAGAAAACGTCGACGTTCACTCGGTGCTATTCACTGACATAAAAAGAAAGTTATCGTATGCACTGCTGCTTTGCTAATAAATAAGGAGAATAAGGCTCCCCCAATCTTGACAATTCCTCATTTGCCCTCTCACGTCTGTCAGGTTGGTATTATTCGGCTGCTGCCTTTCCTTCCTCTCTTCCATCGTCCACCGTAGTTCTAGTGCCAGGCTGAGACCTAACTCCCTTGAGTGACGTCATCGCCGAATTGACTCCATAAACCCGCGATAACCAAAATGACCAAAACTAACTTTTAATCATTTGAGACTTTTTTAAAAATGAATACAGATCTTAGTGCG
>NC_045750.1:20933615-20934177 GCF_008692095.1 Etheostoma spectabile | reverse complement strand
TGCTTTTTGTACCCAATAATCAACAGTGGTGGTTAACTTGCAACATGGGCTTTAAAGATGTACTGTACTGAAAATATAAATTTGGATAACTTGTTGGTTATGACAATTAAAAATAAATTACATTAAACATTTTAATGAAACAAATCAATTAGGCTTTTTTTAAGCAACACAAAAATTGTGTTTGTTAGTATTAGAACGCTGACAATTTTGATGACGTCATGGTAGTACCTGCAAAGGGACAGTGGGGCTTAACATTTGTATTAATGTGCATAAAGAAGAAAAGATGGAAAAAAAATCCCTAAAAGGCATCAAATGAGACATTTGTATAACTATTTTTTCATCTTTTCTTGGCTTCTTTATGCACACTAATACATATTTTTACCTGGGGTGCCCAAACTTTCGAGCCCCACTGTAAATAGGCAACCGCTGCAGCATAGCATCTACACACAAAAATGAGTTACCTTAATGGCACGGCTTACGCATTTGAGCCTGTGAGGGACAGGCCGGTAGTGTCTGACTACCACCACAGTTTCAGGCGCCACCTTCAGTACAAGATCGTTTG
>NC_045750.1:20932900-20933605 GCF_008692095.1 Etheostoma spectabile | reverse complement strand
GGAGTGACTGTTGTATGTCTGGGCGCACTCTCATTTATTGTATCCCAGCACATTATGCATTTTAGGAAATTGACTGCTTATATATTGAGTGCATTTAGAGACAATAGAAAAACATGGTTGAGGTCCTGTTTGTTTAGGAAAATAGAGGCAGGTAAATGGAAAATGTAATTGGACAAATTCATCCAATGGGGTTGATTGTTAGCTGCACGTAGGAGAGTTACCCCAATTTGACCATAGATGCACGGAGGATTCATGAGTTTTGCCATTTACTTTACTTTAGGCTAGTGCAGAGTTGACAGATTTTTACTATGGAACTGCATCAATGTGCCCTGAGACGGTGAACATCAGCTAGCTTCAGGGTGAGTAGAGAGGGACGTTGGGTTCTGTGGTTTAGCTGAGACGGTGAACATCAGCTAGCTTCAGGGTGAGTAGAGAGGGACGTTGGGTTCTGTGGTTTAGCTGAGACGGTGAACATCAGCTAGCTTCAGGGTGAGTAGAGAGGGACGTTGGGTTCTGTGGTTTAGCTGAGACGGTGAACACAGGGCTGTCAACTCTCACGCATTGGCCGTGAGACACACGCATTTGACTGGTTTCACACGCGCACACGCGACACCCCCGGGTTCTCACGCGGAAGTGTCAGCACCGGATCGGTCAATTTCTGAAGACGATGCGTTTATCCATAGGTTTTTACTGTTGAAGACAACT
>NC_045750.1:20932544-20932791 GCF_008692095.1 Etheostoma spectabile | reverse complement strand
CGGCTTCAGGTATGAGCTCTGAGTATCACAGACCCGTCCGTCGCTTCGTGTCCACTCTGTCTGTAAAAATAGAGGTGAGCAGCGCGGCTGGTAGTGCAGCAGCTTCAGTTCATTGTAGTGGACCCGCTCTGCTTTGGGCAGTGACGCGTTGTCTCTGTGCGTAGACCTCCGATAATGAGCAGCGTACAGCCTCCTTTAAACTCTGTCAGAGACCAGAGACCCAAATGGGCCTCTGTGTCCGTCAGAC
>NC_045750.1:20928513-20932534 GCF_008692095.1 Etheostoma spectabile | reverse complement strand
AGATACTACCATATCAGCGGAGCAATGACATGCACAGCAGACTATATTACAGCTCTCCAAATCTCAGACAAAAGAGATGGGAGGAGTTATATTTTTTATGTGCACAAAGTTGTAAACATGAGCAGAAATCTGATGAAACCTCGGTGCATCTCTAAATGTAACTGTAAATAATTCATTCAATGTTTTATAAAATGGACAAACCCACTACCAACTGGTGTAAATCATCAAGTGATTTTAGCATCGAGTAACCGAACGGCTTGCATCAAGTACACGTCGTGTAAGCGGTCTGTGAGGCCTGCTGGCACTTGTGTGGGGGGCGTGGGGGTGCCAGGGGTGGTGCCAGTAGTGGACAGTGTTGTGATTGTGTGTGCTCTTAAAGTGGCTCTAGTGGTGAAGAAACAAGGTCGGGAACATACTTTATTGTGTATGGCATTTTCACATTTACTTTCGCCTCTCCAAACGAGGGGGTGCAAAAGGCAAGAGAGTTAATCTATGTGCAAATGCACAGGTGACTAGACCGGTTGGACATATTCCGGACAGATCCCCGGGACCAGGTAGCCAAAATCGGGGACTGTCCCCAAACCGGGGACGTCTGGTCCACCCTAGGTTAGAGATCTGAAAAGATCTGAAAGTGAAACACAGGTCACGCGGGATGTTGTTCGGCTTCACAAGTTTAGAGCTAGCTAACGCTACGCCGGCGGACGTTAGCACAACAGCGTTAGCCAGCCTGCTAGGTAATATTACGACTGCCGTGTTTGCTTATCTGTAAATGCGTCCATGTTATCACCATGTGAATGTGGCACCTTTTGTACCATAATTGTATTGAATGGAAAATAAGCTTCGCTCCTACGAGATGGGTGGTTGTGTTTGTTACGTTTACCACAAAAGCTAACTGGCTAGTTAGCCTGTACGGATGCTAGCGTATTAACGTTGTGTAGCCAGCAACTTGGGCATTAGAGTTTTAGTAGCTAACCACGACAGCGTGTCGCCCACAATCAACCTGCAGTGATGTTTGAAATGGAGAACGCAATCGTTTCTTTCCCCTGAGATCCTGGACATTATTTCATTTATGACGTTAAAAAATGAAGAGTAGCCCAGTGTGAGCGGTATGATCTTCCCAGCGAGGCTACTCGCCTACAGCACCCGCTCTCCACCGCAGCTTCGCCGCCACACACACACACCGGCCAAACAGCGACACGTTTTCACCGGAGGTTAGAGGTAAACACTTAAAATACACCCGGGATGCTCTTTAACTATATCTAGATAAATGTACCAGTACTTATCTGAACTAACAACATGATCCCTGTCACTAGATCGAGAGAAAACGTCGACGTTCACTCGGTGCTATTCACTGACATAAAAGTAAGTTTACGTATGCACTCTGCTTTGCTTATAAAGAGATAAATGAAGGAGATCCCCACACTCTTGACAATTCCTCATTTGCCCTCTCACGTCTGTCAGGTTTTGGTAATTATTCGGCTGCTGGCCTTTCCTCCTCTTCCTCATCCCAGTCAGTCACCGTAGTTCTAGTCCAGGCTGAGACCTAACCCCTTGAGTGACGTCATCGCCGAATTGACTCCATAAACCCGCGAATACCAAAATGACCAAAAACTAACTTTTAAATCTATTTGGAGACATTTTTAAAAATGATATACATATCTTGAGTGCTTTTTTGTACCCAATAATCAACAGTGGGGTTACCTTGCAACATGGGCTTTAAAGATGTACTGTCACTGAAATATAATTGGATAACTTGTTGGTTTGACAATTAAATAAATTACATTAACATTTTAATGAAACAAATCATTAGGCTTTTTTTAAGCAACACAAAAATTGTGTTTTGTTAGTATTAGAGAACGCTGACAATTTTGATGACTCATGGTAGTACCTGCAAAGGGACAGTGGGGCTTAACTTTGTATTAATGTGCATAAAGAAGAAAAGATGGAAAAAAAAAATCCCTAAAAGGCATCAAATGAGACATTTGTATACTATTTTCCATCTTTTCTTGGCTCTTTTATGCACACTAATACATATTTTTACCTGGGGTGCCCAAACTTCGAGCCCCCACTGTAATAGGCAACCGCTGCAGCATAGCATCTACAACAAAAAATGAGTTACCTTAATGGCACGGCTTACGCATTGAGCCTGTGAGGGACAGGCCGTATGTCTGACTACCACCACGTTTCAGGCGCCCCCTTCGTACAAATCGTTTGGGGGGGGGGGGAGTGACTGTTGTATGTCTGGGCGCACTCTCATTTATTGTATCCCAGCACATTATGCATTTTGGAAATTGACTGCTTATATATATGTAGTGCATTTAAGACAATAGAAAAACATGGTTGAGGTCCTGTTTGTTTAGGAAAAATAGAGAAGGTATGGAAAATGTAATTGGACAAATTCATCCAATGGGGTTGATTGTTAGCTGCACGTAGGAGAGTTCCCCAATTGACCATAGATGACGGAGGATTCATGAGTTTTGCCATTTACTTTACTTAGGCTAGTGCAGAGTTGACAGATTTTTACTATGGAACTGCATCAATGTGCCCTGAACGGTGAACTCAGCTAGCTTCAGGGTGAGTAGAGAGGGACGTTGGTTCTGTGGTTTAGCTGAGACGGTGAACATCGCTAGCTTCAGGGTGAGTAGAGAGGGCGTTGGGTTCTGTGTTTTAGCTGAGACGGTGACATCAGCTAGCTTCAGGGTGAGTAGAGAGGGACGTTGGGTTCTGTGGTTTAGCTGAGCGTGAACCAGGCTGTGCACTCTCACGCATTGGCCGTGAGACAACACGCATTTGACTGGTTTCACACGCGCACACGCCACACCCCGATTTCTCACGCTGAAGTTGTCAGCCCGGTCGGTCAAATTTCTGAAAGATGAGTTTATCTATGTTTTCTGTTGAGCCACTTGTGATCGACTAGTTGTGCTTTCAACTGTGAGGGGTTCAAGAGCGCTCCCTTCTGTGGATTTCAAATTGTCGCAAACTGAGAAAATTTTTTTCACGAGCCATCCCAGGTGCATTTCCCCGGCTTCAGGTAGGAGCTCTGAGTATCACAGACCCGTCCGTCGCTTCGTGTCCACTCTGCTGTAAAAATAGAGGTGAGCAGCGCGGCTGGTAGTGCAGCAGCTTCAGTTCATTGTAGTGGACCCGCTTGCTTTGGGCAGTGACCGTTGTCTCTGTCGTAGACCTCCGTAATGAGCAGCGTACAGCCTCCTTAAAACTCTGTCAGAGACCAAGACCCAAATGGGCCTCGTGGTCCGTCAGACGGTCTGAATGAGTACTACCATATCAGCGGAGCAATGACATGCACAGCAGACTCTATTACAGCCCTCCAAATCTCAGACAAAGAGATGGGAGGAGTTATATTTTTTATGTGCACAAAGTTGTAAACTGAGCAGAAATCTGATGAAACCTCGTGCATCTCTAAATTAACTGTAAATAATTCATTCAATGTTTTATAAAATGAACAGGTGGGAAAATAATACAATGACTGAGGTGGTGATGAACAGGGCACTCGAACGCCACGTAAAAGCTGGCTAAAGTATTACTGGAATTACCAAAGACTAAATAAGAGTGTGTTATGTGTGACATATTATCATTATGCTTGCAGCTGGGGGTACAGCTAGGAGGGAGAAACAGAGGCTATCTTAGTCAGATAAGCTACAGTGACACGGAAGAGGAGATGGTGAGGCCAAGGACACTGAATTTCGGGACGTGTCTGATAACTCAGAGAACAGGACGTACAAACTAAGAAGGGAGTGAACATAGCTGTCTTGTGAAGTAAATGATAACTGAAAATAATAGACAGGCAAGAAGGAAGAGGGAAGAGGCAGAGCAGGGAGTGTGCCCCAGCAACAGTATAGCTGACCAATCAGGCCCCACAAGGGGAACCAATATAACCCTGAGCACGCTATTGTTAAAGTGCCTTTTTGGGGAACCTCTGTACTAGACAAGTTTCCATCAGGTCCGTGCACGTAAAACTGCCCGGAAACGCATTTCATCTGTTGACCACAAGAATAAACGC
>NC_045750.1:20928175-20928488 GCF_008692095.1 Etheostoma spectabile | reverse complement strand
TGTGTTAATTCATCATGGAGTCAGTTGTCAGTTTATAGAAGGATTTCTCCAACAACAGTCTTTATTTTTCCAAAAAAAGTAAATACGGTAAGTGGGGCCCAGAGGATGATGGCCAAACATTACTGAGCCTTGGCACAAAGGCTAAAGGATTAGAATTTATGGAAATCAGTGGTTCTCATTCTTTAGAATTTCAGTGATCTTTGTTGATCCCTCAACATTAATGTAACTTTGGCTCCCTGGTCCCTACACCAGGGACCCCTGGACACCACAGACCCAAATTTTCTCAGCTGTTGCTGACATATGCTACTGTCTC
>NC_045750.1:20927845-20928165 GCF_008692095.1 Etheostoma spectabile | reverse complement strand
TCATTATGTTTGGCACATTGTCTGGGTCAGTTCTGGGTCTGTGGTGAACAGGTCCAGGTGTTCCTGGTGTAGGGACCAGGGACCCAAAGTTAAATAAATGTTGGTCAACCAGAGGGATCAACTAAGACCACTGAAATTCTAAAAAATGAGAACCACTGATTTACAAAAATTCTAATCCTTTAACTTTTGTGCCAAGGCTCAGTAATGTTTGGCCATCATCCTCTGTGCCACATTTACCGTATTTACTTTTTTGGGAAAATAAAGACTATTTGTTCATTTTATGAAACACTGAAGGAATTATTTACAGTTACATTTAGAGA
>NC_045750.1:20927519-20927835 GCF_008692095.1 Etheostoma spectabile | reverse complement strand
GGTTAGAGAAGCACAACAGTGGCCCAACGTTGCAGTATCTGCCCCCCCGGTGTTGGCACAAACATCTGGACCAGTCACAGCTGGCCTGGCAACTCAATGGCATAGATTTTGTTTCCAGATTTTGTGACGAGATATATAATTCGGAGTATTACAAAGTGAAAGTTTCTGCTATAACTATTTCTACCCATTTCTACATCAAGTCATGCTGGAAAGAAAATATCAAAAAATAAGACCCTCTTGTTGGGGAAGTACATCTCTTTAAATGTGCATTTATTCATGTGAATCATACATTAATTCATTTGAATGAATTTATAAA
>NC_045750.1:20915637-20927509 GCF_008692095.1 Etheostoma spectabile | reverse complement strand
TGGACTTCATATAGCTCAGATGTGTTTCATCAAATTCCTTCTCATGTTTACAACTTTGTGCACATTCAAAGAATGTGTAATATAGAGTTGTAATATAGCATGTTATTGCTCCGCTGATATGGTAGTATCTCATCCAGACCGTCTTACGGACAAAGAGGCCCATTTGGGTCTCTGGTCTGACAAAGTTTAGAGGTGGCTGTACACTGCTCTTCATCAGAGGTCTAGGCACGGATGCAACGCGTCACTGCCCACAGCGAGTCCACTAAAATAAACTGATGTTGCTACACTACCAGCCGCGCTGCTTACCTCTATCTTTACAGAGAGAGTGGACACAAAGCGATGGACGGGTCTGTGATACTCAGACATACCTGAAGCCGGGGAAATGCACCTGGGATGGCTCGTGAAGAAATGTTCTCAGTTTGCGTAAATTTGAAAATTGTACAGACAGGGAGCGCTCTTGAACCCCCTCAATGTGTCTGAAAGCTCAACTAATCTATCGCGAGTGGCTCAACAGGTAGATCTATAGATAAACTCATCTTTCAGAAATTTGACCGACCGAAACCCTTTCAAATGCGTGTGTCTCACGGTCAATGCGTGAGAGTTCGCAGCCCTGTCTAAATAGTCTGTTGCTAAAAAATGCTACAGACTTTAAATCCAGGGGCTGTCGGAGCGCTAGCCAATTTTAAGGCAGCTAGCCATGAGTTGAGGACTGGTTTCCTTGTCAAAGGTAGCCTGTGGAAATGTATCGTGACACCAGCTGCCTTAGCCCTATACCGTTCATTACTGCAGACAGGGGCAATACAGTATGACCCCCCCCCCCCCCCCCCCCCCCCCCCCCAAACTTCTTGTTTTCCGTTTCCTCAGCCATGTCCGCTAGCCTCAGACTCTTTGCATGCTGTTGTTATGATTGTGCTGCTAGTGCTAGTTAGCCACGGAGTAGCTTATCATGCCAGTGACGTAGTAGACTGTGGAATTCCAAGATAGTGGCGCCCGTATAACAACAACAACAACAACATCAACACTTTTAACTCACCATTTTATCCATTTTTCACCAATTTATTCATTGTACCAATGAGAAGAAATAAAATACATATGTTATATCACCATTATTCAAATTCCAGTTCTTACTCATCATTAAGGTTATGGAATGACCGTGGTCACGGTTTGTAAAAAGGCAAAAACATTTTGTTGGTATTGGGATGCAATCTATATGGAAGTCACACAAAGCTGCTGTACCCACCCTTCCACCACCCCGACCTCCACACCATTATTTTCTGTCCTGCTGTAAAAAAGGGCCCGCCAATTCCTACAGTTGTACTTAACGTAGGTATTTGGCTGTAAATCTTCGATTGGTGTTGGATTGTCCAATATGAACGTAATTCCTGGGTATACTGGGCTGACTTGTGTCAAAGACAGTCTATTGAATATTAATGTTAAAAAACTTATTAAGTGAAATGTGAATGCCATGGGAGCTTTAAATGTTTTGTCAATTAATTAAAAATAGGGTTTTTTGAAAGTGAAGAAGATTAAAACCAGGTTCATGATGCATTCGCCATAATGTACTTTGAAAGAAAATATTGATAATGAATAATTAGTGTTGAATGTCTGATCTGACAGTTCTCATAAATATCACATAATGAAACTGGTCATTTGGAGGCAGAGCTTTTTAGTAACGGCACCTTGTTGCCCTTTCACGGCAACGAGGAACAAGATCTTTACTTAAATGTAATTCTCATTTTGCTGCACATTAGATGTAACAAATGTGTATAATAAACCTATCATTACAAGCGTATACAAACATAAACCCAACAGTACACGCAATCATATACACACACCCCATTCCCCATAGTCTAGTTTCTGACAATTCAGCAGCAGAATGATGACATTCTGAAAGGATGGCCTCAGGGTGCAAGCACCATTCCAACACATGGTACTTCATCAGTTACTCTAAACAGCTGTCACTGTTAGTTATACTTTTAATCTGGATACCATAAGTATCATACCATAATAAATTACATTTTCTTAGCTGTCATTATTCCAAAAGATGTCATTGTGGAATAAAAGGCATATATTTATTGCAGTACCTGCTAGATATATAGTAAGTGAAAAATACTGGTCAGATTAGGCGCTTTTAAATCCTAACTCACTTATGTTACAGATTTTTTGTGTTCCTTCAAGTTAAATAGAGCATGTAACGCCACAGTAGCTGTAGCTGAGTGGTATCCATTACCTCTACTCATTTTTGTATACCACTCTGAGTTTCTTTTAGTGTGACTGTGTGGATCAGCTCATCCAGAATTGTGGATCTCCAGCAAAACGAATGTTACGGTGGAGGCTAATGAAGGCTGACTGGGTGAAAGAGCAGAATGGCGCCAGGGAGCTCGCCTGGCCTCAGCCCCTCCAGGGAATCACAAAAGACCCGCAAGTAGAGGAGATCATGGCCCCGGCAATTCCTGAAACCCTTTGAAAAGGACAGACATTGTCTGGCCTTCACTCTGATGCCTGAAAATAAGCATCCCTCCTGGCAACTTGAGCTGTTGTGGGTGCCAGGGAGAGAAAAAAAAAGGATGTGGTGATGCAAGGTAACTTTGGCAGATTGCGAAGATGCTTTCACAGCTGGTTTTGTTTGTCAGTGTGAAATCAAGCATTGAATTCACACACACAAACTATTAACCATTTCAAATATGGATATGTATTCACAAGGTTGCCAAGCTATTTCCATTTTAAATACATATTACTCATTGAAAAATTATAACATTACTTTTCATACCTACAATTACATTACTTTACTAATAGCTAATAACTAATACTTGCATTAATCGTAATAAACTTTGCTTTGGTTACTCAGTACAGCGCCATCAAAGGTGCCTTTTAACAACTCCAAATTTCCATATTTCCAAATTTAACATGAGTAGAGAGAAAAAACAAGACACTGGCTCTACCTCCTGAGCCACAGCCGCCCTACATCAACATAACGTGTATTGGACCAATCAACCGAAACCAAACTGATATACACTACCGTTCAAAAGTTTGGGGTCACCCAAACAATTTTGTGTTTTCCTGAAAAGTCCACACTTACACCACCATACGTTGTGAAATGAATAGAAAATAGAGTCAAGACATTGACAAGGTTAAAATAATGATTTGTGTTTGAAATAAGATTTTTTACATCAAACTTTGCTTTCGTCAAAGAATCCTCCATTGCACAATTCCAGCATTGCAGACCTTTGGCGTTCAGCTGTTAATTTGTTGAGGTAATCTGGAGAATTGCCCCCACCTTCCAGAAGCAGCTCCCACAAGTTGGATTGGTTGGATGGGCACTTCTTGCGTACCATACGGTCAAGCTGCTCCCACAACAGCTCAATGGGGTTCAGATCTGGTGACTGCTCTGGCCACTCCATTACCGATAGAATACCAGCTGCCTGCTTCTGCTCTAAATAGTTCTTGCACAATTTGGAGGTGTGTTTAGTCATTGTCCTGTGTAGGATGAAATTGGCTCCAATCAAGCGCTGTCCACTGGGTATGGCATGGCGTTGCAAAATGGAGTGATAGCCTTCTTTATTCAGAATCCCTTTTACCCTGTACAAATCTCCCACCTTACCAGCACCAAAGCAACCCCAGACCATCATATTACCTCCACCATGCTTACAGATGCCTCAGGCATTCTCCAGCATCTTTTCATTTGTTCTGCGTCTCACAAACGTTCTTCTTGTGATCCAAACACCTCAAACTTGGATTCATCCGTCCACAACACTTTTTTCAGTCTTCCTCTGTCCAATGTCTGTGTTTCTTTGCCCATCTTAATCTTTTTCTTTTATTGGCCAGTCTCAGATATGGCTTTTTCTTTGCCACTCTGCCCTGAAGCCCAGAATCCCGCAGCCGCCTCTTCACTGTAGAGGTTGACACTGGTGTTTTGCGGGTACTATTTAGTGAAGATGCCAGTTGGGGATAGACTGTCGAGTTTCAGATGAAAGTTCTCTTTTTCTGGCCATTTTGAGCGTTTAATTGACCCCACAATCTGCTCAAAGGAAGGTCAGTTTTGTAGCTTCTGTAACGACCTACACTGTTTTCAGATGTGTGAACATGATTGCACAAGGGTTTTCTAATCATCAATTAGCCTTCTGAGCCAATGACAACACATTGTACCATTAGAACACTGGAGTGATATTTCTGGAAATGGGCCTCTATACACCTGTGTAGATAGCACCAAAAACCAGACATTTGCAGCTAGATAGTCATTTACCACATTAGCAATGTATAGAGTGTATTTCTTCAAAGTTAAGACTAGTTTAAAGTTCTCTTCATTGAAAAGTACAGGGCTTTTCCTTCAAAAAATAGGACATTTCAATTTGACCCCAACTTTTGAACGTGTAGTGTAAATCCTCTAACAAACTCCCAGTAAACAGAGCAAACAAGCCTCCTCACGAATTATTGAAGCACCTTTACAAGGACCACAAACTGTAATATAATCACATACACAACAATCAACAAAATCCTAAGCCACTACCAAAAATGAGTATTAAGTAGTAGAATCACTGCTGACTATCTTACTGAATCCTAAAGAACTCAGTAGGTACTTGTGGCAATGGTATTGAAAAACAAAATAGTAACTATTTGTAAGTATGTAAATTAGAAGTATGTTAGTATTTATTAGCTGCCATTTATTACCGGATATTTATTCTTCACAGGGGTGATAATTTTTTTTGCTCTTATCATTGGTTTAAATGTTCCATGACATGGGGCTCTTTGATGCTTTTTAGGCGTGTTCCACTGCGTGTATCTACTCGACTCGCCTCGACTCACTCGCCTTTTTGGATTTCCATTACGCAAAAAAGTCCCTGGGACCTGCTACCAGGTACTTTTTTAGTACTACCTCAGTCGAGGTTCCAAGCGAGCCGAGGCGATACCAAAAGGTGACGTGAAAACCGCGACTGCTGGTTGGTCGGAGAGAATTGTCACTATTCACTGCGTTTTTAGCAAACAAAGTGCGGAGTGTGTTCCAGAACAAACGGGACATTTAAAACAAATCTAGCCGGACACCGACGATTATCCACTCTCTGCACTATTCTCACTTTTCAACTGTTCGGGCTACTAGCGGCTTCAGGTCGTTTCCAATATTGCACACTGTTACTTTAAAAAAACAAACAATATATATATATAACAAAGATTTTATTTAGCTTTTCAAGTAGCGCATCAAACCCTCCTAAACTTCCCGGTCTTCTTCCTCTGCACCCTGTGACAGTGTCCCCAGCCGCTCTGCTGGCCCGATGTATCCCAGTTTTGTCATAGACTTCTCCGTGACTCTCATCAGTTATACGAAGCCCGTAGGTCAGAACCCAGATCTCACCGGTCGGAACGCCCAAGGACGGTCTCGCGGCGATTTTGCAAAGCGTGAATGCTCTGAAACACAAACAGTACACAGCAAACATGTTTTGGTGTGTAATCATGGTTGCTAAAGTTCATGTACTTTCTATAGCGTATAGTAAATACTGACTGCGACGCGAACACGCAATGTTAGCTACGTTACCAGGAAACTTAACTTACCCTTTTGTGTCGGCGCACAACCTCATGTCGACGTCTGAACTCCGTCAGAATTCCCAAACTCCCGTTTTTTTAGCGGTGTTGTTTTGTTGCTTCCTTCAGCTTTCTTTTGAAACAAAACATTTCTTCTGGCTGCGGCATGTAGCCGAGTGCTGTGTTGAGTCGCGCTGAAATTTACGTCCTCACCTTTGCTATGGTGACCAGCCACCTGAGGCTTTCTCAATCTGCAATGGAAAACACGGTAGAAGGGCCGAGGCGAGCTGTTCCACATGGAAAAACGCCGTTATATAGACAAGGGTCCCTAATAGTGTCTCTTTCTCAAAATTTAGCCTGGTGCAGAATTACGCCACTAGAGCCAGTCTCACAACATGAGCTTTCCTTAATAGGGCCATTCTGAGTCTGTAGCTCAGGGTGAGGCCTTGACCAGCTGGCATTTACTTGTTTGAAAGCCATGATGTCTCTCTCCTTATGACCTCATAAGGGCGAGATTCCAGTGGGCCAATCTGAGCTTTCATTTTCTCAAAGGCAGAGCAGGATACCCAGGGCTTGGTTGTACACCTATCGCCATTTCTAGCCACTGGATAACCATAGGCAGGCTGGGGGAACGCATATTAATTTGTTAAAAAAATTAATACAGTAAAATTGCCTGCCATGGGACCTTTACATGTTTTGTCTATTATTAAAAATAGGTTTTTTGAAAGTGAAGATGAAAAACAAGATCAGATGCATTCACTATACTGTACTTTGAAAGAATATTAAAAAAAAGGAAACCTTCTTTGATATAATAATTAGTGAAAAGAAGATCTGACAGTTTTAGAGAAATACATAATGAAACTGGTAATTTGGAGGCAGAACTTTTTGAAAACGGCACCTTGTTGCAATTTCATGCCACGTGGAACATGACCAAAACAGGCCAGCTGCAGGAAGTATAACTACGTAGCGAGAGTGGTTCAATGATTGCCATATCACAGAGAACCGTTTCAATCGTGAGAGTAGCTGTCTCAGAAGCTTGACCAAATCGGTTTAGCAGGTTAGAACAAGCTGGCATTCTATGAATGCAGCAGCTGAACATTTGAGAAGATAAAACCACTGGCAAACGCCAATCCATATCCAAGCGCTCCTCTAGTGCTTTCACTCCATCAGAGCTGTGGATGAGCCGGTGTCAGAGGAAAATGTCCAGGCCAAAAAAATGGAGACACTCATCACAGACATCGGAAAATTGTGTAATGATTTATCGATCCTGACAGGGAATATATTTAACACATTGTCTGCTGTTTGGGATGTTATCTCTTTTGCCTATTTTGTAAAGGGCCATTGAACACCATCAATCAGAATGAAGATATAGGTTTATGAGTTACCGCTCCTTCTTTCCCCTTTTTCCTCTCCCCCCAGATTTGGGCCATAGATCTACAAGGCCGGACACTTCGATGAGCCCATTCCAAGGAGTGATATTGCACCATAGATTTTAACAATGTGACAGAAACACCTATACAGTGCTGAACAAAGAGGCATTAAGGCAAGATAAACCTCTGTGAAAACACATCAATCTGCAGTGGCCTGGTTTAAGACGGAGCCCGGAGGGTGGTGGCCACCTTAATCAATAGAACCTCATCAAGAAAGGTTTCCCTCAGCCATTAAACTTCCAAACTGGAAGAGGGATATGGATCTGCTTTTTGAGTACACTTAGCTTTGCTGGCCCAAAGTAGTTACCATTTGTACAGTTAATTTGCACTATTCTTTACACCCAAGGTGGAAATGCCAGAGGTTTAGACACTTATGAAGTCTTCTTGGAGTAGGGATCAACGATTATCAAACTTTTGTTGTTACGATTATACTCTGAAAAATAAGCATGGTTTCATTATTATCACGATTATTAGGCTAATTAATTGCACTGCTAATGTATGAAATCACGTCACACGGATTGAATGTGTTATTTGATGCTGCCTTTGAAACCAAATACACAGTACAGTTTTGAATGGTTTGAAAATGATTATAAGATCAATGGTCAACTTCCATTAAATAATCTGAAAGATGGGGTGTCTAAAAGTTGAAGGAGCTGCACCTGTCGCAGGCAGATGGCAGCTGTTGCCAAGGAATAAATGCAATGGAGAGATCTCTTTACAGCCTTCTGTCCACATGAAGAGGATTAATCAGTAACGTAAAGTGGTAGCATCAGTGAAATGTGTGAGCTGGTGAAGAGTTTTGACTTATTGTCAGCTTATAAATGTAAATGCAAAGTCTACAATGGGATTGGATTATATAAATTTTCCCACCTTTTTGTTTTTTGTATATTGGTATTTTTGTAATATCCAACAAAGACTTGTTCATTTTCAGATAAAAAAGAAGAAAAGAGCAAATAATCTTTCACTCTGAAAGTGTAAAGTTCACTCTCTTTACACTTACTCAATTTATTTATTCGCATGTTCCGTTTTGGACTTTGATCAACCCAAACTAATATGTTGTCCAAAGGTTTTGGGCATGATCGTATTGTTCAACTCTGCACGCTGGTGGTCAATTATGTTCGGGACTCCTTGACTCCTTAAAGTCATACACAGTCACCTTTCATGTAGTTTGCAAGAACTTTTCGTCGCCACTTCGACAAGAAAGTGGCTTCCCCCCTTTGGTCGCACTAAGGCCGTTTCACTTCCTTGTTTTTGTGGTCTTTTGACTATTCCGTTTGATCCAAACTACAGCTATTTACAACCCGTTTGTCGCAAATACACCGCTTTGTGCATACAGACACAAAGGTGCTTTGAGCTATCCTATCAGCCACCAAAAGGCGTTACAAAACAGACATATTGGGATGGACCAGGAAATCCTACTATACAGAGACCTTCAAGACAACAGGAGTCTTACTCTTCTAAAACATGAAACAAGCAATGCTGCTATGTTTGGTATTATCTGGCATTGTATTGAGTTTGTTCTAAATAGCTCTGTTCTGCTCCAAATAATATGTAAGGAATGATTTGTCATTTAAAACAGGGCAGAGAGTGGGAAGTACGAAGTAACAATACTTTGTTACTGTACTCAAGTAAAATTTTCTGATTATTTACTTTACTTCTATTTATTTTTTGTGGCAACTTTTTACTTCACTCCTTACAGTTTAACAAATACGGTACTTTTCACATTACATTTTACAATTAGTCGTTACTTTGTTTTTGTACAAGAGGTGTTATGTCGGACAATAGCGCGGACCCACGAGAAAAAAGTGAGAGAAATGAAAAGGAGACTAGCTGTCCGGAGGATAATCCTTGAGATTGTGTGTGCGTCTTTGAGAACGGGAAGTCGTATACTCATGTTGTCGTTCACTTAAGCTGTTTATTGGTCTATAGTTTCTTCACATGAAAGTAAGTTAGCTAGTGGTTCTGGTGTGGTCTCACTGTTAGCTAGGTTGCACGTTGGTCTAATGACATCAACACTTTCACCAGCTTTATTCGCATGAGTTTTTTTTTTACCAACTTCAGATACTGTATTCAATGAAATGTATGGAAACTGAGCTAGAGAGAATCGTCTCCGTCCTGTTTAACAGACACACCTGGGGAAGTTGAAACCCAGTATCAGCTTTACTCCAGTCCTCATCTATCCTCAACTTTCACATAATTTCCTGTAGTAGTCGTATTATTGTTACGTCATCAATACCATATTCAATCTAAATGATGGGAATATATCTACTGTACTCTGCATTTGACGCACGACTAGACAACTCAACAGATTCAGCATTCTGCATTCATTCAAAGCCATTGAGGCTTGATGGCGCTAACGTTAGCACATAGTAGTATGGATGGCGCTAACATTAGCACTAGTAGTATGGAGGTAGTATAGACTAAACAGACATCTTCTTAATGTCTGTTTAGTCATTCATATTTGAATCTTTATTTTTTCCAGAAGCCGTATTTGAGCACACACATTTAATGTAGATTCTTTTGTATGTTGGGGGGAAAGATTAACAATAAAAACTGGACCTGTGGATTCTCACAGATCACAACTGATTCATACTAATAAGTCAGAATCTATTAACTGGATCCCCAGTCTCTGTCATACTAATCATATATGTGGATGTTTTAGGCTATTGGCAGACTCCATTTAAAATGTAGCCTTGCCATATAAAGACCTGTCCTCCATGTCCACTGAAGTTGACTCCCGTCTCTCTAGTAACATTTGTGCTCCAGGTAGCTTTCCGCAAGGCTCTTTACTTTTATACTTAAGATAAATTTCCAAGACTGTACTTTGTTTACTTTTACTTGAGTAAAGACGTTTAAAACAGTATTTCCACTTTTACCAGAGTATTTTTTAACACAAGTATCTGTACTTCTACTTAATTAGGAAAGTGAGTTACTTTTGCCATCTCTGAACAGGGAAATAAGAAGACACAGGACTGAGGTTAGTATTACCTCTAATCCCTGTTAGGAAACCTGCATATGCTCGCTCAAATTCAAAGGCAGTACAAACTACACAGACTCTCATGGGAGTGTTTAGGCGTTTTGTGCCTTGTGTCATTATGTTATATTAACACAGTGAAAAAATGATTTGAAGGAGACCTTTTGAAGACTCTTTCAAATACGCCTTTGAAGGAAGGCGAGTAAAGGCAAAGGGATCACAAACAAAAAGTACGTCGCCTACAGCTTTCTAGGGCCTACATAGTATTCTAGTAAAGATTAGTTTTTTAGGATTGTTTATTAAATGAGTCATGTATGAAAATTAATCCTTATATGCAGAGAACAAATGGTGACATTTAGTATTATTTGGCCACAAGTTTTTGAATCCTCTATTAGCATTTATGCGGATACGGTTCTGTAAAATGCTCAGTGTTGGTTTTTGTTAAGCACTTAATTGGATTTTAGTTTAAATTAAATGTTCACTCATGGCTTACATATTCCTTCATTTGCTCTGCCACTCAAGCCTTTCCTGGACGCTCTGCTCATATGGTGTTGCGCTCACCTGGGATTTCACCCCGCACTTTAAAAATCACATTGCTTTCCATACAAAATCCTCCGCTCACATGCTACGGCTCAAATACTTGGAGATTGTCAAAAAAAATATACAAAACCTGAGGAAAATGTCAGGTCGGTTGGCAACAACTTAAAATTGTACTAAGCTTAGCTTAGCCTAAGCCAATCTAACGTACAGTATTGTTGTGGTCCTATATACTCTCTTTGCGTTTGGTTTGTGGATTAGGCTGGTATGAAGCTGCCATTGAACTCTGTGTTAAAAATGGTCTAGAACTTAAAGGAAACCACACTTTTTTTTCAACAGGTGAGGCATTCATTTTTTCCTCTAAAACAATGTTCCAAAAGCTGTAAATCACAAATCACTTTCAAGTCCATTATCATATGCTTCTAGGAAGATCAAATACTCGACAGAAACACGTTACATGGACACTAGACTAAAGCAGGGTGTATGCTTACGCCATACCATATCCTATAGTGACAGAAAAAGCAGGGCCGGGATGTTTAATGCTGGGGATTGTGTTAGAGCGAGTGAGAGGTGAAAGGGGTTACTTCGGGACGAGTGCCGACAACGAGAGGCCCAGACGGGAAACAAAGGTCTCCCCTTTGCTTTCTGAACATGGACAAAAACTGTAGTAGGACGAGTTAATCGTATCCTTGATTCATGTGGTTCATGGAGAAGGAGAACCAGGAATGAGTAGGAGAAATCACAACGCTACCATCCACGCAGGGCTGCCACTCTCACGCATTGGCCGTGAGACCACACGCATTGACTGGTTTCACACGCCACACGCCACACCCCCGATTCCTCACGCTGAAGTTCAGCCCGGTCGGTCAAAATTCTGAAAGGATAGTTTATCTATGTTTTTACCTGTTGAGCCACTTGTGATCGATCTAGTTGTGCTTTCAGAGACTGTGAGGGGTTCAAGAGCGCTCCCGTCTGTGGAATTTTCAAATGTCGCAAACTGAGACATTTTTTTCACGATCCCATCCCAGGTGCATTCCCGGCTTCAGGTATGAGCTCTAGTATCACGACCCGTCCGTCGCTTCGTGTCCCACTCTCTCTGTAAAGATAGAGTTGAGCAGCGCGGCTGGTAGTGTAGCAACTTCAGTTCGTTATTGGACTCGCTCTGGGGGGGGGGGCAGTTGACGCGTTGCATCCGTGTAGTCCTCGATGAAGAGCAGCGTACAGCCTCCTCTCTCTGTCAGAACACCAAGACCCAAATGGCCTCTGTGTCCGTCAACGGTTCTGAATGAGATCCACCATATCACGGAGCAATGGACATGTACAGCAGACTATATACACTCTCCGAATCACGTACAACGAGAGGGAGGAGTTATATTTTGAAATGTGCACAAAGTTGTAAATGACAGAAATCTGGTGA
>NC_045750.1:20915473-20915612 GCF_008692095.1 Etheostoma spectabile | reverse complement strand
TTTTCTTTGCCACTCTGCCCTGAAGCCCAGAATCCCGCAGCCGCCTCTTCACTGTAGAGGTTGACACTGGTGTTTTGCGGGTACTATTTAGTGAAGATGCCAGTTGGGGATAGACTGTCGAGTTTCAGATGAAAGTTCT
>NC_045750.1:20915331-20915463 GCF_008692095.1 Etheostoma spectabile | reverse complement strand
CCATTTTGAGCGTTTAATTGACCCCACAATCTGCTCAAAGGAAGGTCAGTTTTGTAGCTTCTGTAACGACCTACACTGTTTTCAGATGTGTGAACATGATTGCACAAGGGTTTTCTAATCATCAATTAGCCT
>NC_045750.1:20901964-20915160 GCF_008692095.1 Etheostoma spectabile | reverse complement strand
CTTCAAAGTTAAGACTAGTTTAAAGTTCTCTTCATTGAAAAGTACAGTGCTTTTCCTTCAAAAATAAGGACATTTCAATTTGACCCCAAACTTTTGAACGGTAGTGTAAATCCTCTAACAAACTCCCAGTAACAGAGCAAACAAGCCTCCTCACGAATTATTGAAGCACCTTTACAAGGACCACAAACTGTAATATAATCACATACACAACAATCAACAAAATCCTAAGCCACTACCAAAAATGAGTATTAAGTAGTAGAATACACTGCTGACTTACTTACTGAATCCTAAAGAACTCAGTAGGTACTTGTGGCAATGGTATTGAAAAACAAAAATAGTAACTATTTGTAAGTATGTAAAGTAGAAGTAATGATTAGTTATTTATTAGCTGCCATTTATTACCGGATATTTATTCTATCACAGGGTGATAATTTTTTTTGCTCTTATCATTGGGCTTTAAATGTTCCATGACATGGTGCTCTTTGAATGCTTTTTATGGCGGTGTTCCACTGCGTGGTATCTACTCGACTCGCCTCGACTCTACTCGCCTTTTTATCCAGATTGGAGGTATTAAGGGTAAAGGGCGGGAGAGAGATAGGGGGGAAGACGAACAGTGATCGGAGAAAGAAAGTAAGCGTGTTCCAACAGAGTGATATGAGTGAGAGACGGTCGACAATACAGGGGGGGATTAAGACATAAGGCAGTAAGACAGCCATGAGAACCTATAGTAAAATCAGTAAGTCTGGTCGGGGCAACGCGGTGCGGGTATCGAGGGCATGATGAGGGTCAGTAATTGGACATGGGATGAGGGTGGTGTTTAAGCTACTAAGATGAGAGTAAATATACGGTATAGCTAGCATACGGTAGGGTAGCTAAGAAAACTAGCTTGCATATAAGTTAAATATAAGGGGACCAGATTCGGCAACAAGAATATCCACAGGGGCCAAATTGGTATCAGCTCAGAAGTGTAATTTTACCAATCCAAACATAATAATGTTGTGTTAATAGTTGTTGGTAGAACTAAGAACGGGACACGTAGACCGTAGCTGGTGTTTCTTAAATTAGGGCTTAATCCCGCCCCGCAGAGTATGATCCTGAAAAAATGCCCACCCCTGGCAAGCTAGCTTCCCTACTAAACGCCAGGGTCTCAATACAGCACCAAATCAACAGATAGGAGAAAGGAGTAACAACATGAATAGTTAGCAAGATAAAACAAATCACAGTCCTTATACGTTCGAAGATACAAAGTCCAATATTGGCAGAAGATAAAAGAGGTCACAATACATTATCAGCGTAATAAACAGCGTTAATAATTTATTAAATAGAAATCCGTAATAAGAGTTAAAAATCCCTAATAATGTTCAAAGATGAAGATCGGCTACAATAGTTGTCCAAGGTCGAAACTCCTTCAGGTCTTGTTATGGAATTGTTGTATGTTTACAAGGAACTACTGACAGCGTATTGCTTACTGCTCAAGGCTTAAGGGTATCTGCACCCAGCTCCTTGAAAAAAAATACAGATACACTAAAAACTCACTGAGGACAATATTTTCTGATGTGACATTGATGAACAGTAGTTAAACGTCGGCTGCGGGTGCTAGTCAATTTAAGTTAATTAGGGAGCAAAATGTGTCCGCTTGTAGGTGTACGTGGTCATAAAAGTGCATTGTAATATCTGCTGCACAAAGGACTAACAATTTAGTCTTGCGTAAGGGTGTGCGGACAACAATTATTAGAGAGCGAAAAATTTATCTAAAAAAGCAGTCGAGCCTTTCGTGGGAATTAGAAGATGTCAGAAAAATCACTTGTTTAAAAACATAGAAAAGTCTCGTCGGACTAGTTAGCGTACGCAGAAGACCCACGCATACTCCATGTCAAGTAATCAATAAGACTTTTAGCAGTCTGAATAAAACACGCTTCTAAGAACATGCGAAACATAGCGCAAGGCCCGGCTGCCCTGGCGTGGGACTGGAGAACCAAAATTGCGTGTGAATGTGGGGGGGGGGTTAGTGGCGAAAGTTGAACTAGGGACGGAGGGAACAAACAGTTTTTGTCATTTTTTAACAGTTCTAAGTTACATTCCGAAGTTTGCATGTCGTGGGTTCATAACAGCGGTCGGGAGGGGAAAAACCGGGGAGACGGGGGGATTTCAACAGGGGATGACGGGGAAGATGGCGAGAGCGCGGGGACAGGGGGTAAAGGGAAACCAAGACATCCAGGGACTGTCGCCCGAATCACTGGGTGACTCAGAATTGTCAGCCCTAGTTAGAGATCATGAAAAGATCTGTGAAGGGTGAAACACAGTGTCAGTACTGCGGGGGAGTTTGGTTCGTGGGGGAAAAAAAAAGAACATTTTCACAAGTTTAAAGAGTCATCATCTAACCAAAATAACAACCGGCGGACGTTGGCAAACAGGCGGTAAATGCCTCGCGCTGCTCAGGATAAATCAAATTACTAGCTGTGCCGTTAAGTGGTGTTGCTATCATACATGATATGTGGCCGTACGCTGGGTTATCAAACCAAGTGGCATTAGATAGCACTCTTTTGTCCCAGAAATTGTATTGAGAAATGGACTAATAAGAGAGCGGTTCCTCGCGTAGGAAGGGACGTGAGATAAATGTGGGTTTAAATTTTTTGTTCTTACACACGAAAGCTAAACTGGGCTATAGTTATCGAACTTAATACGGAAATGCTAGGACTGGTATGTAGAACGGGTGTGTGTAGCGCAGGCGGAAAAGAAACAACTTGGCAGATAATTTTAGTAAGCAACACCACGATACAGCGTTGATCGCCCGGACAATCAACCATGCAAGTGGTGTTTGGTAAATGAGGAACCACAAGCAGCTCGATTTCGTTACCACCCGTGAGATGCGGCGGCGATAATATTGGGTCCTCTGTTCATGCGTATAAGAGAATATGTAATTACCCACGAGTTGGGGAAGAGGAAGCAGAAAAAGAGGTGAGTGGAATAGCTTCCTAGCAGGATGTCCAATAACTCGACGGAACTAGCCGTCCGCCGCGCGGTCTACGAAACAGCACCTCGAGCTGGGGGAAGTCGCCAAAGCAACACCAGGGACACACTCAAACGCAAGGGAAAAAACCAGAACCATCTAAACAAAAAACGTTTCCAAGAAACAAAGCCAGGGACCGGAATTTTAGGAGAGTACAACCTAAAATTCACTAGAGAAAAAAAAAAAAAGGGAAGGGACCACGTCGGAGAACTGGCGCGTCTCAGTATACACAATAGGTAAATCTAGTATAAGTGAATAGGCACGAGATAGACTTATCTGAACTAACAACGTGAGGGGTACCCGGGTGTCACTAGAAATTCGGGAGAAAGACGTGTACGACGACGTTCAGGGCGGGTCTGGAAGTGCATTCACGTGGACAAGTAAGAAAGAAGGGACGTATCGTGTGATGCCAAGTGGGAACTGGCTGCTTGTTCTAATAATAAGAGATAAATTAGGAGACTATCACCCGGGATCGTAAAATTGGACAATATAAAACCTCGAGTAATGTCGCCGCTCGGTGCGGCGATTCATGTCATTGGTGGTAAAGGTAATTATAATCGGAAACGTGGACCTGGTCCTTGGGGGGGGGGAAGGTCTACATCCGTCTTCGACTCTCAAACAGTCCAAATATCACCGGGTGTTAGTTCTAGTGCGCGAGCTGAGACCTAGGACGGTGCCCAAAGGTTGTGAGTTGACGGTCATGCGCACGATGTGACCGCATTAAAAAGACCCAACGAACATACCAAAAGATGACCAAAACAACTACACTTTTAAATCTATTAGGAGACATATTTGTGGAACACAATGATATACAATCTTATGCTAATTTTGGTTAGCCCCCTGAATCAACACAGTGGTGGTATTTAACTTATGCACATGGGGCGTTATTAGAAAGAGTGTACGGTACTAGGAAAATATACATTGTGGGAAAACCTTGGTTGGGTTTGAAAAATATAAGAAAATTGGCATGAACGCAGGATTTTAATGAAACACTCAGTTTTTGGCTTTTAATTTTAAGACAAACACCAAAATTGATGTTGTAGTTTACGTATTAAGAACGCTGACATGGGTGGTGTTGTAATTACGGAGAAGTCATGGTGTGAGTGGGACCACAAAGTAGACAGTGTGGGCCCTTAACCATTATGATAATTGGTGGATAAAGGGAAAAGATTGGGGAAAAAAATATCCCTAAAAGGCAGTCAATGGGGGACATATTGTATATGGATTTTTGTGCATCTTGTTCAATATGGCTTCTTTAATGCAACACTAATCACCGATAGGGGTTTTGGGTACCGGGAAGTGGGGGTGCCCAAACTTCGAGCCCGTACACTGTAAAAAAGGCGGAAAATACAACGCGGCTGGCGCATAGGCCACTCCACACAAAAATGAGTTACCTTATGGCACTTGCTTGCGCATTTGGACCTGTGCATGGACATGGGTGCCGCGATCAGTGTCCTTACTACACCACATTTTCAGGCGCCACCGTTCCTGTACAGATCGTTTGGGTTGGGGGGGGGATGACTGTTTAGGTAGGGTGTGCTGGGCCGCAAAAACTCTCATTTATTGTCTCCCAGACAAAACATATACTGCAAAAATTTTAGAAATAATGACTGCTTCTACCTATTAGTGCATTTATAGACATAGAAAACAGGGTTGGAGGGTCCTAGTTATGATATTATTAAAATAGCAAAAAGAGGAGTAAATGGAAAGAATGTAAGTGGAAACAAATTCCTCAATGGGTGATGTTAGCTGGCACGTATAATCTAGTTACCGGGGCCATTTGACCCTAGAGATGCACGGAGGATATCAGAGTTTTGTCCATTTAGTGTATCCTTTGGCTAGTGCATAGGGTTGACAAGATTTTACGTATGGTACACAATGAGCAGTCAAGTATGGGCCCTGAGACGTGGAACAGTCAGCTAGCTTCAGTGTGAGTAAATAGAGTGAACGTGGGGTGGTCTGTGTTTTATGGACGCTTGAGACGGTGACATCATCTACTTCAGGGCAGTAGAGAGGGACGTTTGGGTTTCATGGTGGTTTAGCTTGAGACGGTGAAACATCAGCTCGCTTTCAGGTGATTCGAGAGGGCCGTTGGGTCTGTGGTTTAGCTGAGACGTGAACACCGGGCGGTGTGCTAACTCTCAACAGCATAGGTGGGCCGTGATAACCACGCATTTGACTGTTTAACACACGCGCACGGCGGACAAGGGGGAAAAAGAAAGAAAAAAAGAGACAAAAAAGGGAGAAAGTCGGCCACAGCCCCCATTTCTCACGCTGAAGATATTAGTGGACGCACGCACAGGAGGGAAAATCGGGGGGGGGAAATGCAGATTTCTGAAGGGAGTGTGGTTTATCAATATGTTTAAAAATGGACCATGTTGATGGGGGGGCCACTTTTGATCTATGAGGTGGTGTAAGCTTTCAGAAAAAGAAACTGGGGTGGTGAGGGTGATAATCAAAAGGAGAACGAGGGCGGTCCCTTCTGTGGGGAGTGTTTCAAATTGGTCGCAAACTGAGAAGGTGTTTGAATATAAAACGACAGAGCCATCCCGGTGCATTTACACCCGCTGTGCAGGTAATGAGACCTGAGTATCAGCAGACGCGCTGAGGACCGGTAAACTTATCAGTGGCCAGCAATCATAGATCCCATGTCAAAAATAGAGGTGAGCACAGCGCTTGGGGTATACGTGGCAACAAGCTTCAAAGAATTCATTGTAGTGTACCCGCTCTGCCTTGGCAGGGGGAAAATTAAAAAGCAGGGGAAGAGGGCGAATGGTAGTGTCATCTGTTCGTAGAGCCTCCGATAAGGTGAGGCAGGCGTACAAGCCTCCGTTTAAAAAGACTCAATGTCAGATGAACCAGTACGGGGGGACCAAAGTGGGCCGTCATGTTGTCCGTCAAAAACGGGGTGGCGCGAAATGATGAAAAAAGATTACGACCTAATCAGCGGAGGCAATGACAGGGGTGACAAGCAGAACTGAGAATAGGTTTACAAGCGGGACTCTCCAAAGTCTCGCACAAAAAGAGATGGTAGGAGTTATAAAAAAACATTTTTTTAGGTGGCACAAATGGATGAAGAACAATGGAGCATAAAAAATCTAGATGGGAACCCTCCGGGGTGCCGAAGGGAAAAGATAAACATCTAAATGTCAACTGGTAAGGGCCATAGATAAAAGTCATGGTGCGGCAAATAGGAGTAGTTTAATAAAAGGGCGTGACGGGGTGGGGGAATGACAAAATACTACAATTCGTGAGGTGGTAAAGCAATGAACCTAAGGGGGCAACAGCCGGAAGGCCGGGAACAAGCCCCCCTCCAAAAACAGTAAAAGGCTGTGAACGGGTAAAAAAGGTATATAACTGATAACCAAAGAACTAAATAGAGTGTGGGGTCAATGGTGAAATGACACATATTGATACAGTTAGGAATAGCAATATGTTGGCAAAGCTAGGAGGGACAGACTAGTGAGTGTGAGTAAATAACGAAAAGGGCTATCTATTCAGATAACTCCAGTTACAGCACTAATAGAAGGAGGAGATGGTGTGATGCAAAGGAGTGGACAACAATGAGTAATCCGAAGACGGGAAGTCTGATAACTCTCGGAACGAGGGACAGACAAACTCCGAAGGGAGATGACAACCATAGACTGGGGGCGTGTAATGGGAAGATAGATCGAATGATCCAGTGAAAACAATAATAGCAACAAGGGACAAGCAGACGAGGTAGGCAAGCGGAGCGGATTTTGCCACCCACAAGGAGCATTAAGTGCGACCTCAGGCCCACAGGGTAAACCAAATATCACCCTGAGACACCGATGGTTAAAGTGCCTTTTTTGGGTACCTGCTGATACTAGAACAAGGGTGTTTCCATCGGAAAATCCGATAAAAAAAAAGCACGATAAAGAAACAAAATGGTGTACCCGTAAAACGCGAAGGTTTCCATAAAACGGGGTGTGTGACGCACACGGAATCAACGCTGTGTAATTCTCAAAGGCTGGTCCTGTGGGGTGTCAGTTTATAGAAAGGATTGCGGCCAACACAGTCTTTCTTTTTGCCAAAAAAAGACTGTCATACGTAATTGTTAACCGCCCAGAGGTGGATAGGCCCAACAGTTACTGAGGGGGGAAAGACCATTGGCCACAAAGTGCTGAAGGATTAGAGTTTATGGAAAAAATCGTGGTTCTCATGGTCTTATAGTAAATTCAGTGATCAATTTTTTGTATGATCCCGTCAATTACTAGTAACTATTGGCTCCCGGTCGGGCCCGGGACACCAGGGACCGCCTTTGCCAGGCCACAGACCCCAAAAGTTTCTCCTGGCAATTTGGTGCTTGGGCAATATGTGCTAACGAGGTCGTCTTCAAATGTTGTTACATTAGTGTGTTGTCACATTAGTCATGAAGGGAATCAGTTCTGGTCTGTGGTGAACAGTCCACAGGAGTAGTCCTGGTATGTAGAGGAAGCACCCGGACCGCAAAGTAAAATAAATGTTGGGTGCAAGGGCCAAGGTAGTACAAGACTGCGACCATGAAATGGTCTAAAAATGAAACCACTTGATTAATACAAAAATTCGTACATCCTGATGTAACTTTGTTCCATTAAAGTCATCAGTAATGTATTGGGCCATCATCACTCTGTGCCGACAGTAACCGGAAAGAAGAATATTGTACTTTCCTTTGGGAAAATAAGGACTATTTGATACATTTGTATGGGAAACCCTGAAGGAAAATATAATTTAACAGTGACAGGTTATCCATATGCCCGGGAGGTGGGGGTTAGGGGGAAAAGAAAGGCACAGGAGAACAGATGGCCCAAACTTTGCCAGTCAAAATCTGCCCCCGCAGGGGTGTTGCAGCAAACATCTAATGGAGCGCAAGTCGCTGGGCCGCACAACTCGATGGGATAATTGGGGGTTTGTTGTCAACAGAAATTTTGATACGAGATCTATAATTATCGGAGTAATAAATAACAAAAGTGAAAGTTTATGCTAAAACTATAAAAGCCTATATGCTATTTAAAACCCATTTCTACATCAAGTATGCAACGGAAAGAACATATCAAAACATAAGACCCCCTGGGCATTGTTGGTGAATTACATCTACTTTAAATGTTCATTTATTCGATAATGTGATCATACAGTATTCGTTTGAATGATTTATACAACCCCCTGGAACTTCATATATGCTCAGGAGTGTTGGTCATCACAAAATGTCCGGGTTCTCATGTGGTACAACAATTTAGTGATGGGGGCAATGGGAATACAGAAGAAGGATGTGTATCTCGAGTTTGGGTGAGAAATATAGCATGTTATGGAGCTACCGCTGAGTATGGATAGTATGCATCCATGAACCTAACCAAGTGCTAATACATGGACAAAGAGGGCCTGCAATAAATAAATGGGGAAATCTCTGTTTCCACTGAGCAAAGGGGTTTTATAGGGTTGTCTGTACCGGGGTGCTGGCTTCATGGCAAGGGTCTCAGAGGCACAGGAGGTTACCCGACTCACTGAGAGCGATGAACTCACACGAAGAAGTGAAAGAAGAAAAAAGAAAAGGGGGAAAGAGGGGGGAAAGGGTGGGGGCGATTGCGCAGCTAAAATGAGAGCGTGATGGTGGGGGCGAAAAAAAAAAAAACAACAGCTACCGCACGTGACCTGCGTGGTGACCAGTGCGGTAGTCTTATTTGACCGGAGAGAGGTGGACCAAAGAAAAAGGGAGAAGCGATTAACAGGGGTCTGGTGAATACTCAAACATCGCGCGGTGACCGCGGGACATGCACCTGTGTGGCTCGTGAATCCATGGTTCTCAGTTTGCTATAATTTGAAATTGTTACAGAACGGAGCGCTCTTGAACCCCCTCAATGTGTCTGAAAGCTCAACTAATCCTTCGCGAGTGGCTCAACAATGTTAAGATTATAGATAACTCATCTTTCAGAAATTTTGGCCGACCGAACCCTTCAATGCGTGTGTCTCACGGTCTGCGTGAAGTTCGCAGCCCTGTCAAATAATCTGTTGCTAAAAAATGCTACAGACTTAAATCCAGGGCTGTCGAGCGCTACCAATTTTAAGGCACATAGCCTGAGTTGAGGACTGGTTTCCTGTGTCAAAGGTACCTGTGGAAATTTACGTGACACCAGCTGCCTTAGCCCTATACCGTTCATTACCTGCAGACAGTGCAATACAGTATGACCCCCCCCCCCCCCCCCCCCCCCAATATCTTGTTTTCCGTTTCCTCACCATGTCCGCTAGCCTCAGACTCTTTGCATGCTGTTGTTAGTTAGTGGTGCTCTGGGTGCTATTAGCCGACAGTAGCTTATCTGCCAGTGACGTAGTAACTGTGGAATTCCAGATTTGGCGCCCGTATAACAACACCACAACAACATCAACACTTTTTAACTCACCATTTATCCCATTTTTCACCATTTATATTCATGTACCAGAGAAGAAATAAATACATATGTTATATCACCATTATCAAATTCCAGTTCTTACCATCATTAAGGTTATGGAGACACCGTGGTCACGGTTTGTAAAAAGCAAAAACATTTTGTGGTATGTATGCAATCTTATGGAAGTCACACAGCTGCTGTACCCCCCCTTCCACCACCCCGACCTCCAACCCATTATTTCTGTCCTGCTGTAAAAAAGGGCCCGCCATTCCTAAGTTGTACTTAACGTAGGTATTTGGCTGTAAATCTTCGATTGGTGTTGCTTGTCCCAATGAACGTAATTCCTGGGTATACTGGCTGACTTGGTCAAAGACAGTCTATTGAATATTAATGTAAAACTTATTATGAAATGTGATGCCATGGGAGCTTTAAATGTTTTTGTCACTTAATTAAAATAGGGTTTTTTGAAAGTGAAGAAGATTAAACACCGTTTCATGATGCATTCGCCATAATGTACTTTTGAAAGAAAATATTGAAATGAATATTAGTGTTGAATGTCGATTCTGACAGTTCTCATAAATATCACATAATGAACACTGGTCATTTGGAGGCAGAAGCTTTTTAGTGAACGCACCTTGTTGCCCTTTCACACGGCAACGAGGAACAAAGACTTTACTTAATGTATTCTCTTTTGCTGCCCATTAGAGTAACAAATGTTGTAATAACCTATCATTACAGCGTATACAAACATAAACCCAACAGTACAAACAGCATCTATACACACACCCCCTTCCCCATAGTCTAGTTTCTGCAATTCAGCAGCAGAATGATGACATTCTGAAAGGATTGGCCTCAGGGTGCAGCACCATTCACAACATGGACTTATCAGTTTACTCTAAACAGCTGTCACTGTAGTTATACTTTTATCTGGATACATAAGTTCATACCATAATAAAGTTACATTTTCTTAGCTGTCATTATTCCAAAAGATGTCATTGGGGAATAAAAGGCATTATTTATTGCAGTACCTGCTAGATATATAGTAAGTGAAAAATATGGCAGATGTCGCCGCTTTAAATCCTAACTCACTTATGTTACAGATTTTTTGTGTTCCTTCAAGTTAAAAGAGCATGTAACGCCACAGTAGCTGTAGCTGATTGGTATGCATTACCTCTACTCCATTTTTGTATACCACTCTGAGTTTCTTTAGTTGACTGTGTGGATCAGCTCATCCAATTGTGGATCTCCAGCAAAACGAATTGTACGTGGAGGCTAATGAAGGCTGACTGGGTGAAGGAAGAATGGCGCCGGGAGCTCGCCTGTCCTCAGCCCCTCAGGGAAATCACAAAAGACGCAATGTAGGGAGATCATGCCCCGGCAATTCTGAAACCCTTTTGAAAAGGACAGACTTGTCTGGCCTTCACTCTGATCCCTGAACAAAGCCTCCCTCCGCAACTTGAGCTGTTGTGGGTGCCAGAAGAAAAAAAGATGTGTGATGCAAGTAACTTTGGTCAGATTGCTAAGATGCTTTCACAGCTGGTTTTGTTTGTCAGTGTGAAATCAGCATTGAATTCACACACACACAACTATAACATTTCAAATATGGAATATTATTCACAAGGTTGCCAACTATTTCCATTTTAAATACTATACTCATTGAAAATTATAACATTATTTTCATACCTACAATTACATTACTTTACTAATAGCTATAACTAATACTTGCATTAATCGTAATAAACTTTGCTTTGGTTACTCAGTACAGCGCCATCAAAGGTGGCCTTTAAACAACTCCACTTTCCATATTTCCAAATTTAACATGATAAGAGAAAAAACAGACACGGGCTCTACCTCCTGAGCCACAGCCCCCTACATCAACATACGTGTATTGGACCAATCAACCGAACCAAACTTGATATACACTACCGTTCAAAAGTTTGGGGTCACCACAATTTTGTTGTTTTCCTGAAAAGTCCACTATTAGCACCACCATAGTTCTTGTGAAATGATAGAAAATGAGTCAGACATGACAGGTAGAAAATAATGATTTGTGTTTGAAATAAGATTTTTTTTTACATCAAACTTTGCTTTCGCAAAGAATCCTCCATTTGCAGCAATTCCGCCATTGCGACCTTTGGCGTTCTAGCTTGTAATTTTGTGAGGTAATCTGAGAAATGGCACCCCCACGCTTCCAGAAGCAGCTCCCACAATGTTGGATTGGTTGGATGGGCACTTCTTGCGTACCATAGGTCAGCTGCTCCCCCAACACTCAATGGGGTTCAGATCTGTGTGACTGCTCTGGCACTCCATTACCGATAGATCCAGCTGCCTGCTTCTGCTCTAAATAGTTCTTGCCAATTTGGAGGTGTGTTAGGGTCATTGTCCTGTTGTAGGATGAAATTGGCTCCAACAAGCGCTGTCCACTGGGTAATGGGCAAGGGGCTTTGCAAATGGAGTGATAGCCTCTTTATTCAGAATCCCTTTTACCCTGTACAAATCTCCCCACTTACCAGCACCAAAGCAACCCCAACCATCATATTACCCCACAGTGCTAACGATTGGCCTCGCATTCTTCCAGCATCTTTCATTTGTTCTGCGTCTCACAAACGTTCTTCTTGTGATCCAAACACCTCAAACTTGGATTCATCCGTCCACAACACTTTTTCCAGTCTTCTCTGTCCATGTCTGTGTTTCTTTTTGCCCATCTTAATCTTTTTTCTTTTATTGGCCAGTTCTCAGATATGGCTTTTTTCTTTGCCACTCTGCCCTGAAGCCCAAGATCCCGCAGCCCCTCTTCACTGTAGAGGTTGACACTGGTGTTTTTGCGGGTACTATTAGTGAAGATGCCAGTTGGGGATAGAGTCGAGTTTCAGATGAAGTTCTCTTTTTCTGGCCATTTTGAGCGTTAATTGACCCACACATCTGCTCAAAGGAAGGTCATTTTGTAGCTTCTGAAACGACCTACACTGTTTTCAGATGTGTTGAACATGATTGCACAGGGTTTTCTAATCATCAATTAGCCTTCTGAGCAGAGCAAACACATTGTACCATTAGAAACACTGGAGTGATGTTTGGCTGAAAGGGCCTCTACACCTGTGTAGATTTGCACCAAAAACCAGACATTTCAGCTAGAATAGTCATTTACCACATAGCAATGATATAAGTGAGATTCTTCAAAGTTAAGACAGTTTACAGTTCTCTTCATGAAAAGTACAGTGGCTTTTCCTTCAAAAAATAGGACATTTCAATTTGACCCCAAACTTTTGAACGGTATGTAATCCTATAACAAACTCCCGTAACAGAGCAAACAACCTCCTCACGAATTATTGAAGCCCTTTTACAAGGACCACAAACTGTAATATAACAATACACCACAATCAACAAAATCCTAAGCCACTACCAAAAATGAGTATTAAGTAGTAGAATACACTGCGTGACTACTTACTGAATCCTAAAGAACTCAGTAGGTACTTGTGGCAATGGTATTGAAACCAAAATAGTAACTATTTGTAAGTAGTAAAGTAGAGTAATGATAGGTTTTATTTATTAGCTGCCATTATTACCGGTATTTATTCTATCACAGGGTGATAATTTTTTTTGCTCTATATCATTGGGTTTAAATGTTCATGACATGGTGCTCTTTGAATGCTTTTTTATGGCGGTGTTCACTGCGTGTATCTACTCGACTCGCCTCGACTACTCGCCTTTTTGGATTTCCATTACGAAAAAAAGTCCCGGACCTGCTACCAGGTACTTTTTTAGTACACCACTCAGTCCGAGGTTCCAAGACGAGCCGAGGCGAA
>NC_045750.1:20901819-20901939 GCF_008692095.1 Etheostoma spectabile | reverse complement strand
TACCAAAAGGTGACGTGAAAACCTGCAGACTGCTGGTTGGTCGGAGAGAATTGTCACTAATCACTGCGTTTTTAGCAAACAAGAGTGCGGAGTGTGTTTCCAGAACAAACGGGACATTTA
>NC_045750.1:20901600-20901736 GCF_008692095.1 Etheostoma spectabile | reverse complement strand
ATGTCGTTTCCAATATTGCACACTGTTACTTTAAAAAAAACAAGACAATATATATATATATAACAAAAGATTTTATTTAGCTTTTCAAGTAGCGCATCAAACCCTCCTAAACTTCCCGGTCTTCTTCCTCTGCACC
>NC_045750.1:20888108-20901590 GCF_008692095.1 Etheostoma spectabile | reverse complement strand
GTCCCCGCCGGCTCTGCTGGCCCAGATGTATCCCAGTTGTTGTCATAAGCTTCTCCGTGACTCTCATACAGATTATACGAAGCCCAGTAGGTCAGAATCCAGATTGGAGGTATTAAGGGTAAAGGGCGGGAGAGAGATAGGGGGGAAGACGAACAGTGATCGGAGAAAGAAAGTAAGCGTGTTCCAACAGAGTGATATGAGTGAGAGACGGTCGACAATACAGGGGGGGATTAAGACATAAGGCAGTAAGACAGCCATGAGAACCTATAGTAAAATCAGTAAGTCTGGTCGGGGCAACGCGGTGCGGGTATCGAGGGCATGATGAGGGTCAGTAATTGGACATGGGATGAGGGTGGTGTTTAAGCTACTAAGATGAGAGTAAATATACGGTATAGCTAGCATACGGTAGGGTAGCTAAGAAAACTAGCTTGCATATAAGTTAAATATAAGGGGACCAGATTCGGCAACAAGAATATCCACAGGGGCCAAATTGGTATCAGCTCAGAAGTGTAATTTTACCAATCCAAACATAATAATGTTGTGTTAATAGTTGTTGGTAGAACTAAGAACGGGACACGTAGACCGTAGCTGGTGTTTCTTAAATTAGGGCTTAATCCCGCCCCGCAGAGTATGATCCTGAAAAAATGCCCACCCCTGGCAAGCTAGCTTCCCTACTAAACGCCAGGGTCTCAATACAGCACCAAATCAACAGATAGGAGAAAGGAGTAACAACATGAATAGTTAGCAAGATAAAACAAATCACAGTCCTTATACGTTCGAAGATACAAAGTCCAATATTGGCAGAAGATAAAAGAGGTCACAATACATTATCAGCGTAATAAACAGCGTTAATAATTTATTAAATAGAAATCCGTAATAAGAGTTAAAAATCCCTAATAATGTTCAAAGATGAAGATCGGCTACAATAGTTGTCCAAGGTCGAAACTCCTTCAGGTCTTGTTATGGAATTGTTGTATGTTTACAAGGAACTACTGACAGCGTATTGCTTACTGCTCAAGGCTTAAGGGTATCTGCACCCAGCTCCTTGAAAAAAAATACAGATACACTAAAAACTCACTGAGGACAATATTTTCTGATGTGACATTGATGAACAGTAGTTAAACGTCGGCTGCGGGTGCTAGTCAATTTAAGTTAATTAGGGAGCAAAATGTGTCCGCTTGTAGGTGTACGTGGTCATAAAAGTGCATTGTAATATCTGCTGCACAAAGGACTAACAATTTAGTCTTGCGTAAGGGTGTGCGGACAACAATTATTAGAGAGCGAAAAATTTATCTAAAAAAGCAGTCGAGCCTTTCGTGGGAATTAGAAGATGTCAGAAAAATCACTTGTTTAAAAACATAGAAAAGTCTCGTCGGACTAGTTAGCGTACGCAGAAGACCCACGCATACTCCATGTCAAGTAATCAATAAGACTTTTAGCAGTCTGAATAAAACACGCTTCTAAGAACATGCGAAACATAGCGCAAGGCCCGGCTGCCCTGGCGTGGGACTGGAGAACCAAAATTGCGTGTGAATGTGGGGGGGGGGTTAGTGGCGAAAGTTGAACTAGGGACGGAGGGAACAAACAGTTTTTGTCATTTTTTAACAGTTCTAAGTTACATTCCGAAGTTTGCATGTCGTGGGTTCATAACAGCGGTCGGGAGGGGAAAAACCGGGGAGACGGGGGGATTTCAACAGGGGATGACGGGGAAGATGGCGAGAGCGCGGGGACAGGGGGTAAAGGGAAACCAAGACATCCAGGGACTGTCGCCCGAATCACTGGGTGACTCAGAATTGTCAGCCCTAGTTAGAGATCATGAAAAGATCTGTGAAGGGTGAAACACAGTGTCAGTACTGCGGGGGAGTTTGGTTCGTGGGGGAAAAAAAAAGAACATTTTCACAAGTTTAAAGAGTCATCATCTAACCAAAATAACAACCGGCGGACGTTGGCAAACAGGCGGTAAATGCCTCGCGCTGCTCAGGATAAATCAAATTACTAGCTGTGCCGTTAAGTGGTGTTGCTATCATACATGATATGTGGCCGTACGCTGGGTTATCAAACCAAGTGGCATTAGATAGCACTCTTTTGTCCCAGAAATTGTATTGAGAAATGGACTAATAAGAGAGCGGTTCCTCGCGTAGGAAGGGACGTGAGATAAATGTGGGTTTAAATTTTTTGTTCTTACACACGAAAGCTAAACTGGGCTATAGTTATCGAACTTAATACGGAAATGCTAGGACTGGTATGTAGAACGGGTGTGTGTAGCGCAGGCGGAAAAGAAACAACTTGGCAGATAATTTTAGTAAGCAACACCACGATACAGCGTTGATCGCCCGGACAATCAACCATGCAAGTGGTGTTTGGTAAATGAGGAACCACAAGCAGCTCGATTTCGTTACCACCCGTGAGATGCGGCGGCGATAATATTGGGTCCTCTGTTCATGCGTATAAGAGAATATGTAATTACCCACGAGTTGGGGAAGAGGAAGCAGAAAAAGAGGTGAGTGGAATAGCTTCCTAGCAGGATGTCCAATAACTCGACGGAACTAGCCGTCCGCCGCGCGGTCTACGAAACAGCACCTCGAGCTGGGGGAAGTCGCCAAAGCAACACCAGGGACACACTCAAACGCAAGGGAAAAAACCAGAACCATCTAAACAAAAAACGTTTCCAAGAAACAAAGCCAGGGACCGGAATTTTAGGAGAGTACAACCTAAAATTCACTAGAGAAAAAAAAAAAAAGGGAAGGGACCACGTCGGAGAACTGGCGCGTCTCAGTATACACAATAGGTAAATCTAGTATAAGTGAATAGGCACGAGATAGACTTATCTGAACTAACAACGTGAGGGGTACCCGGGTGTCACTAGAAATTCGGGAGAAAGACGTGTACGACGACGTTCAGGGCGGGTCTGGAAGTGCATTCACGTGGACAAGTAAGAAAGAAGGGACGTATCGTGTGATGCCAAGTGGGAACTGGCTGCTTGTTCTAATAATAAGAGATAAATTAGGAGACTATCACCCGGGATCGTAAAATTGGACAATATAAAACCTCGAGTAATGTCGCCGCTCGGTGCGGCGATTCATGTCATTGGTGGTAAAGGTAATTATAATCGGAAACGTGGACCTGGTCCTTGGGGGGGGGGAAGGTCTACATCCGTCTTCGACTCTCAAACAGTCCAAATATCACCGGGTGTTAGTTCTAGTGCGCGAGCTGAGACCTAGGACGGTGCCCAAAGGTTGTGAGTTGACGGTCATGCGCACGATGTGACCGCATTAAAAAGACCCAACGAACATACCAAAAGATGACCAAAACAACTACACTTTTAAATCTATTAGGAGACATATTTGTGGAACACAATGATATACAATCTTATGCTAATTTTGGTTAGCCCCCTGAATCAACACAGTGGTGGTATTTAACTTATGCACATGGGGCGTTATTAGAAAGAGTGTACGGTACTAGGAAAATATACATTGTGGGAAAACCTTGGTTGGGTTTGAAAAATATAAGAAAATTGGCATGAACGCAGGATTTTAATGAAACACTCAGTTTTTGGCTTTTAATTTTAAGACAAACACCAAAATTGATGTTGTAGTTTACGTATTAAGAACGCTGACATGGGTGGTGTTGTAATTACGGAGAAGTCATGGTGTGAGTGGGACCACAAAGTAGACAGTGTGGGCCCTTAACCATTATGATAATTGGTGGATAAAGGGAAAAGATTGGGGAAAAAAATATCCCTAAAAGGCAGTCAATGGGGGACATATTGTATATGGATTTTTGTGCATCTTGTTCAATATGGCTTCTTTAATGCAACACTAATCACCGATAGGGGTTTTGGGTACCGGGAAGTGGGGGTGCCCAAACTTCGAGCCCGTACACTGTAAAAAAGGCGGAAAATACAACGCGGCTGGCGCATAGGCCACTCCACACAAAAATGAGTTACCTTATGGCACTTGCTTGCGCATTTGGACCTGTGCATGGACATGGGTGCCGCGATCAGTGTCCTTACTACACCACATTTTCAGGCGCCACCGTTCCTGTACAGATCGTTTGGGTTGGGGGGGGGATGACTGTTTAGGTAGGGTGTGCTGGGCCGCAAAAACTCTCATTTATTGTCTCCCAGACAAAACATATACTGCAAAAATTTTAGAAATAATGACTGCTTCTACCTATTAGTGCATTTATAGACATAGAAAACAGGGTTGGAGGGTCCTAGTTATGATATTATTAAAATAGCAAAAAGAGGAGTAAATGGAAAGAATGTAAGTGGAAACAAATTCCTCAATGGGTGATGTTAGCTGGCACGTATAATCTAGTTACCGGGGCCATTTGACCCTAGAGATGCACGGAGGATATCAGAGTTTTGTCCATTTAGTGTATCCTTTGGCTAGTGCATAGGGTTGACAAGATTTTACGTATGGTACACAATGAGCAGTCAAGTATGGGCCCTGAGACGTGGAACAGTCAGCTAGCTTCAGTGTGAGTAAATAGAGTGAACGTGGGGTGGTCTGTGTTTTATGGACGCTTGAGACGGTGACATCATCTACTTCAGGGCAGTAGAGAGGGACGTTTGGGTTTCATGGTGGTTTAGCTTGAGACGGTGAAACATCAGCTCGCTTTCAGGTGATTCGAGAGGGCCGTTGGGTCTGTGGTTTAGCTGAGACGTGAACACCGGGCGGTGTGCTAACTCTCAACAGCATAGGTGGGCCGTGATAACCACGCATTTGACTGTTTAACACACGCGCACGGCGGACAAGGGGGAAAAAGAAAGAAAAAAAGAGACAAAAAAGGGAGAAAGTCGGCCACAGCCCCCATTTCTCACGCTGAAGATATTAGTGGACGCACGCACAGGAGGGAAAATCGGGGGGGGGAAATGCAGATTTCTGAAGGGAGTGTGGTTTATCAATATGTTTAAAAATGGACCATGTTGATGGGGGGGCCACTTTTGATCTATGAGGTGGTGTAAGCTTTCAGAAAAAGAAACTGGGGTGGTGAGGGTGATAATCAAAAGGAGAACGAGGGCGGTCCCTTCTGTGGGGAGTGTTTCAAATTGGTCGCAAACTGAGAAGGTGTTTGAATATAAAACGACAGAGCCATCCCGGTGCATTTACACCCGCTGTGCAGGTAATGAGACCTGAGTATCAGCAGACGCGCTGAGGACCGGTAAACTTATCAGTGGCCAGCAATCATAGATCCCATGTCAAAAATAGAGGTGAGCACAGCGCTTGGGGTATACGTGGCAACAAGCTTCAAAGAATTCATTGTAGTGTACCCGCTCTGCCTTGGCAGGGGGAAAATTAAAAAGCAGGGGAAGAGGGCGAATGGTAGTGTCATCTGTTCGTAGAGCCTCCGATAAGGTGAGGCAGGCGTACAAGCCTCCGTTTAAAAAGACTCAATGTCAGATGAACCAGTACGGGGGGACCAAAGTGGGCCGTCATGTTGTCCGTCAAAAACGGGGTGGCGCGAAATGATGAAAAAAGATTACGACCTAATCAGCGGAGGCAATGACAGGGGTGACAAGCAGAACTGAGAATAGGTTTACAAGCGGGACTCTCCAAAGTCTCGCACAAAAAGAGATGGTAGGAGTTATAAAAAAACATTTTTTTAGGTGGCACAAATGGATGAAGAACAATGGAGCATAAAAAATCTAGATGGGAACCCTCCGGGGTGCCGAAGGGAAAAGATAAACATCTAAATGTCAACTGGTAAGGGCCATAGATAAAAGTCATGGTGCGGCAAATAGGAGTAGTTTAATAAAAGGGCGTGACGGGGTGGGGGAATGACAAAATACTACAATTCGTGAGGTGGTAAAGCAATGAACCTAAGGGGGCAACAGCCGGAAGGCCGGGAACAAGCCCCCCTCCAAAAACAGTAAAAGGCTGTGAACGGGTAAAAAAGGTATATAACTGATAACCAAAGAACTAAATAGAGTGTGGGGTCAATGGTGAAATGACACATATTGATACAGTTAGGAATAGCAATATGTTGGCAAAGCTAGGAGGGACAGACTAGTGAGTGTGAGTAAATAACGAAAAGGGCTATCTATTCAGATAACTCCAGTTACAGCACTAATAGAAGGAGGAGATGGTGTGATGCAAAGGAGTGGACAACAATGAGTAATCCGAAGACGGGAAGTCTGATAACTCTCGGAACGAGGGACAGACAAACTCCGAAGGGAGATGACAACCATAGACTGGGGGCGTGTAATGGGAAGATAGATCGAATGATCCAGTGAAAACAATAATAGCAACAAGGGACAAGCAGACGAGGTAGGCAAGCGGAGCGGATTTTGCCACCCACAAGGAGCATTAAGTGCGACCTCAGGCCCACAGGGTAAACCAAATATCACCCTGAGACACCGATGGTTAAAGTGCCTTTTTTGGGTACCTGCTGATACTAGAACAAGGGTGTTTCCATCGGAAAATCCGATAAAAAAAAAGCACGATAAAGAAACAAAATGGTGTACCCGTAAAACGCGAAGGTTTCCATAAAACGGGGTGTGTGACGCACACGGAATCAACGCTGTGTAATTCTCAAAGGCTGGTCCTGTGGGGTGTCAGTTTATAGAAAGGATTGCGGCCAACACAGTCTTTCTTTTTGCCAAAAAAAGACTGTCATACGTAATTGTTAACCGCCCAGAGGTGGATAGGCCCAACAGTTACTGAGGGGGGAAAGACCATTGGCCACAAAGTGCTGAAGGATTAGAGTTTATGGAAAAAATCGTGGTTCTCATGGTCTTATAGTAAATTCAGTGATCAATTTTTTGTATGATCCCGTCAATTACTAGTAACTATTGGCTCCCGGTCGGGCCCGGGACACCAGGGACCGCCTTTGCCAGGCCACAGACCCCAAAAGTTTCTCCTGGCAATTTGGTGCTTGGGCAATATGTGCTAACGAGGTCGTCTTCAAATGTTGTTACATTAGTGTGTTGTCACATTAGTCATGAAGGGAATCAGTTCTGGTCTGTGGTGAACAGTCCACAGGAGTAGTCCTGGTATGTAGAGGAAGCACCCGGACCGCAAAGTAAAATAAATGTTGGGTGCAAGGGCCAAGGTAGTACAAGACTGCGACCATGAAATGGTCTAAAAATGAAACCACTTGATTAATACAAAAATTCGTACATCCTGATGTAACTTTGTTCCATTAAAGTCATCAGTAATGTATTGGGCCATCATCACTCTGTGCCGACAGTAACCGGAAAGAAGAATATTGTACTTTCCTTTGGGAAAATAAGGACTATTTGATACATTTGTATGGGAAACCCTGAAGGAAAATATAATTTAACAGTGACAGGTTATCCATATGCCCGGGAGGTGGGGGTTAGGGGGAAAAGAAAGGCACAGGAGAACAGATGGCCCAAACTTTGCCAGTCAAAATCTGCCCCCGCAGGGGTGTTGCAGCAAACATCTAATGGAGCGCAAGTCGCTGGGCCGCACAACTCGATGGGATAATTGGGGGTTTGTTGTCAACAGAAATTTTGATACGAGATCTATAATTATCGGAGTAATAAATAACAAAAGTGAAAGTTTATGCTAAAACTATAAAAGCCTATATGCTATTTAAAACCCATTTCTACATCAAGTATGCAACGGAAAGAACATATCAAAACATAAGACCCCCTGGGCATTGTTGGTGAATTACATCTACTTTAAATGTTCATTTATTCGATAATGTGATCATACAGTATTCGTTTGAATGATTTATACAACCCCCTGGAACTTCATATATGCTCAGGAGTGTTGGTCATCACAAAATGTCCGGGTTCTCATGTGGTACAACAATTTAGTGATGGGGGCAATGGGAATACAGAAGAAGGATGTGTATCTCGAGTTTGGGTGAGAAATATAGCATGTTATGGAGCTACCGCTGAGTATGGATAGTATGCATCCATGAACCTAACCAAGTGCTAATACATGGACAAAGAGGGCCTGCAATAAATAAATGGGGAAATCTCTGTTTCCACTGAGCAAAGGGGTTTTATAGGGTTGTCTGTACCGGGGTGCTGGCTTCATGGCAAGGGTCTCAGAGGCACAGGAGGTTACCCGACTCACTGAGAGCGATGAACTCACACGAAGAAGTGAAAGAAGAAAAAAGAAAAGGGGGAAAGAGGGGGGAAAGGGTGGGGGCGATTGCGCAGCTAAAATGAGAGCGTGATGGTGGGGGCGAAAAAAAAAAAAACAACAGCTACCGCACGTGACCTGCGTGGTGACCAGTGCGGTAGTCTTATTTGACCGGAGAGAGGTGGACCAAAGAAAAAGGGAGAAGCGATTAACAGGGGTCTGGTGAATACTCAAACATCGCGCGGTGACCGCGGGACATGCACCTGTGTGGCTCTGGTGAAACATGGTTCTCAGTTTGCTCTAATTTGAAATTTTACAGAACGGAGCGCTCTTGAACCCCCTCAATGTGTCTGAAAGCTCAACTAATCCTTCGCGAGTGGCTCAACAATGTTAAGATTATAGATAACTCATCTTTCAGAAATTTTGCCGACCGAACCCTTTCAATGCGTGTGTCTCACGGTCTGCGTGAAGTTCGCAGCCCTGTCAAATAATCTGTTGCTAAAAAATGCTACAGACTTAAATCCAGGGCTGTCGAGCGCTACCAATTTTAAGGCACATAGCCTGAGTTGAGGACTGGTTTCCTGTGTCAAAGGTAGCCTGTGGAAATTTACGTGACACCAGCTGCCTTAGCCCTATACCGTTCATTACCTGCAGACAGTGCAATACAGTATGACCCCCCCCCCCCCCCCCCCCCCCAATATCTTGTTTTCCGTTTCCTCACCATGTCCGCTAGCCTCAGACTCTTTGCATGCTGTTGTTAGTTAGTGGTGCTCTGGGTGCTATTAGCCGCAGTAGCTTATCTGCCAGTGACGTAGTAACTGTGGAATTCCAGATTTGGCGCCCGTATAACAACACCACAACAACAATCAACACTTTTTAACTCACCATTTATCCCATTTTTCACCATTTATATTCATGTACCAGAGAAGAAATAAATACATATGTTATATCACCATTATCAAATTCCAGTTCTTACCATCATTAAGGTTATGGAGACACCGTGGTCACGGTTTGTAAAAAGCAAAAACATTTTGTGGTATGTATGCAATCTTATGGAAGTCACACAGCTGCTGTACCCCCCCTTCCACCACCCCGACCTCCAACCCATTATTTCTGTCCTGCTGTAAAAAAGGGCCCGCCATTCCTAAGTTGTACTTAACGTAGGTATTTGGCTGTAAATCTTCGATTGGTGTTGCTTGTCCCAATGAACGTAATTCCTGGGTATACTGGCTGACTTGGTCAAAGACAGTCTATTGAATATTAATGTAAAACTTATTATGAAATGTGATGCCATGGGAGCTTTAAATGTTTTTGTCACTTAATTAAAATAGGGTTTTTTGAAAGTGAAGAAGATTAAACACCGTTTCATGATGCATTCGCCATAATGTACTTTTGAAAGAAAATATTGAAATGAATATTAGTGTTGAATGTCGATCTGACAGTTCTCATAAATATCACATAATGAACACTGGTCATTTGGAGGCAGAAGCTTTTAGTGAACGCACCTTGTTGCCCTTTCACACGGCAACGAGGAACAACGACTTTACTTAATGTATTCTCTTTTGCTGCCCATTAGAGTAACAAATGTTGTAATAACCTATCATTACAGCGTATACAAACATAAACCCAACAGTACAAACAGCATCTATACACACACCCCCTTCCCCATAGTCTAGTTTCTGCAATTCAGCAGCAGAATGATGACATTCTGAAAGGATTGGCCATCAGGGTGCAGCACCATTCACAACATGGACTTATCAGTTTACTCTAAACAGCTGTCACTGTAGTTATACTTTTATCTGGATACATAAGTTCATACCATAATAAAGTTACATTTTCTTAGCTGTCATTATTCCAAAAGATGTCATTGGGGAATAAAAGGCATTATTTATTGCAGTACCTGCTAGATATATAGTAAGTGAAAAATATGGCAGATGTCGCCGCTTTAAATCCTAACTCACTTATGTTACAGATTTTTTGTGTTCCTTCAAGTTAAAAGAGCGTGTAACGCCACAGTAGCTGTAGCTGATTGGTATGCATTACCTCTACTCCATTTTTGTATACCACTCTGAGTTTCTTTAGTTGACTGTGTGGATCAGCTCATCCAATTGTGGATCTCCAGCAAAACGAATTGTACGTGGAGGCTAATGAAGGCTGACTGGGTGAAGGAAGAATGGCGCCGGGAGCTCGCCTGGCCTCAGCCCCTCCGGGAAATCACAAAAGACGCAATGTAGGGAGATCATGCCCCGGCAATTCTGAAACCCTTTTGAAAAGGACAGACTTGTCGTGGCCTTCACTCTGATCCCTGAACAAAGCCTCCCTCCGCAACTTGAGCTGTTGTGGGTGCCAGAAGAAAAAAAGATGTGTGATGCAAGTAACTTTGGTCAGATTGCTAAGATGCTTTCACAGCTGGTTTTGTTTGTCAGTGTGAAATCAGCATTGAATTCACACACACACAACTATAACATTTCAAATATGGAATTTATTCACAAGGTTGCCAACTATTTCCATTTTAAATACTATACTCATTGAAAATTATAACATTATTTTCATACCTACAATTACATTACTTTACTAATAGCTATAACTAATACTTGCATTAATCGTAATAAACTTTGCTTTGGTTACTCAGTACAGCGCCATCAAAGGTGGCCTTTAAACAACTCCACTTTCCATATTTCCAAATTTAACATGATAAGAGAAAAAACAGACACGGGCTCTACCTCCTGAGCCACAGCCCCCTACATCAACATACGTGTATTGGACCAATCAACCGAACCAAACTTGATATACACTACCGTTCAAAAGTTTGGGGTCACCACAATTTTGTTGTTTTCCTGAAAAGTCCACTATTAGCACCACCATAGTTCTTGTGAAATGATAGAAAATGAGTCAGACATGACAGGTAGAAAATAATGATTTGTGTTTGAAATAAGATTTTTTTTTACATCAAACTTTGCTTTCGCAAAGAATCCTCCATTTGCAGCAATTCCGCCATTGCGACCTTTGGCGTTCTAGCTTGTAATTTTGTGAGGTAATCTGAGAAATGGCACCCCCACGCTTCCAGAAGCAGCTCCCACAATGTTGGATTGGTTGGATGGGCACTTCTTGCGTACCATAGGTCAGCTGCTCCCCCAACACTCAATGGGGTTCAGATCTGTGTGACTGCTCTGGCACTCCATTACCGATAGATCCAGCTGCCTGCTTCTGCTCTAAATAGTTCTTGCCAATTTGGAGGTGTGTTAGGGTCATTGTCCTGTTGTAGGATGAAATTGGCTCCAACAAGCGCTGTCCACTGGGTAATGGGCAAGGCGGCTTTGCAAATGGAGTGATAGCCTCTTTATTCAGAATCCCTTTTACCCTGTACAAATCTCCCCACTTACCAGCACCAAAGCAACCCCAACCATCATATTACCCCACAGGCTAACGATTGGCCTCGCATTCTCCAGCATCTTTTTCATTTGTCTGCGTCTCACAAACGTTCTTCTTTGTGATCCAAACACCTCAACTTGGATTCATCCGTCCACAACACTTTTTCCAGTCTTCCTCTGCCATGTCTGTGTTTCTTTTTGCCCATCTTAATCTTTTTCTTTTATTGGCCATTCTCAGATATGGCTTTTTTCTTTGCCACTCTGCCCGAAGCCCAGATCCCGCAGCCGCCTCTTCACTGTAGAGGTTGACACGGTGTTTTTGCGGGTACTATTTAGTGAAGATGCCAGTTGGGGATAGAGTCGAGTTTCAGATGAAGTTCTCTTTTTCTGGCCATTTTGAGCGTTTAATTGACCCACACATCTGCTCAAAGGAAGGTCAGTTTTGTAGCTTCTGAAACGACCTACACTGTTTTCAGATGTGTGAACATGATTGCACAAGGGTTTCCTAATCATCAATTAGCCTTCTGAGCACGAGCAAACACATTGTACCATTAGAAACACTGGAGTGATGTTTGCTGGAAAGGGCCTCTACACCTGTGTAGATATTGCACCAAAAACCAGACATTCCAGCTAGAATAGTCATTTACCACATTAGCAATGATATAGTCGAATTCTTCAAAGTTAAGACAGTTTACAGTTCTCTTCATTGAAAAGTACAGGGCTTTTCCTTCAAAAATACGGACATTTCAATTTGACCCAAACTTTTGAACGGTAGTGTAATCCTTAACAAACTCCCGTAACAGAGCAAACAAGCCTCCTCACAATTATTGAAGCCCTTTACAAGGACCACAAACGTAATATAATCAATACACACAATCAACAAAATCCTAAGCCACTACCAAAAATGGATATTAAGTAGTAGACATACACTGCTGACTACTTACTGAATCCTAAAGAACTCAGTAGGTACTTGTGGCAATGGTATGAAACAAAAATAGTAACTATTTGTAAGTAGTGAAAGTAGAGTAATGATAGGTTTTATTTATTAGCTGCCATTTATTCCGGTATTTATTCTTCACAGGGTGATAATTTTTTTTGCTCTATATCTTGGTTTTAAATGTTCCATGACATGGGCTCTTTGAATGCTTTTTTATGGCGGTGTTCCACTGCGTGTATCTACTCGACTCGCCTCGACCTACTCGCCTTTTGGATTTCCATTACGAAAAAAAGTCCCGGGACCTGCTACCAGGTACTTTTTTAGTACACCATCAGTCCGAGGTTCCAAGGAGCCGAGGCGATACCAAAAGGTGACGTGAAACCTGCAACTGCTGGTTGGGTCGGAGAGAATGGTCACTATCACTGCGTTTTTAGCAAACAGACGTGCGGAGTGTTTCCAGAACAAACGGGACATTTAAAACAAATCTAGCCGACACCGACAGATTATCCACCTCTCTGCACTATTCTCACTTTCAAACTGTTCGGTGCTACTAGCGGCTTCATGTCGTTTCCAATATTGCACACTGTTACTTTAAAACAAAAAGACATATATATATATATAACAAAAGATTTTATTTAGCTTTTCAAGTAGCGCATCAAACCCCTCAAACTTCCCGGTCTTCTTCCTCTGCACCCTGTGACAGTGTCCCCGCGCCTCGCTTGCTGGCCCAGTATGTATCCCAGTTTGTTGTCATAAGCTTCTCCTACTCTCATACAATTATACGAAGCCCATAGGGGTCAGAACCAGATCTCACCGGTCGGCACGCCCACCGGACGGTCCTGCGGCGCGATTTTGCAAAGCGTGAATGCCTGAAACACAAACAGTACACAGCAAACATGTTTTGGTGTGTAATCATGGTTGCTAAAGTTCATGTACTTTCTATAGCTTATAGTAAATACTACTGCGAACGCGGAACACATGCAATGTTAAGCTAACGTTACCAGGAAAACTTACTTACCCTTTTGTGTCGGCGAACAACCGTCATGTCGACGTCTGAACTCCGTCAGAATTCCCAAACTCCCCGTTTTTTTAGCGGTGTTTTGTTTGTGAA
>NC_045750.1:20887958-20888083 GCF_008692095.1 Etheostoma spectabile | reverse complement strand
TGCTTCCTTCAGCTTCTTTTGAAACAAAACATTTCTTCTGGCTGCGGCAGGTAGCCGAAGTGCTGTGTTGAGTCGCGCTGAAAATTACGTCATCACGCGTTGCTATGGTGACCAGCCACGCTGAG
>NC_045750.1:20887601-20887941 GCF_008692095.1 Etheostoma spectabile | reverse complement strand
ATGGAAAACGGACGTAGAATGGGCCGAGGCGAGCTGTTACCAGCAGTGGAAAAACGCCGTTATATAGACCATAGTGGTCCCTTAATAGTGTCTCTTTCTCAAAATTTAGCCTTGGTGCAGAATTACAGCCACTAGAGCCAGTCTCACAATGAGCTTTCCTTAATATGGGCCATTTCTGAGTCTGTAGCTCAGGGTGAGGCCTTGACCAGCTGGCACTTTACTTGTTTGAAAGCCATGATGTCTCTCTCTCTTATGACCTCATAAGGGGCGAGATTCCAGATGGGCCAATCTGAGCTTTCATTTTCTCAAAGGCAGAGCAGGATACCCAGGGCTTGGTTTA
>NC_045750.1:20884972-20887589 GCF_008692095.1 Etheostoma spectabile | reverse complement strand
TTTCTAGCCACTGGGAGACCATAGGCAGGCTGGGGGAACGCATATTAATGTTAAAAAAACTTCATACAGTAAAATTGCCATGCCATGGGACCTTTACATGTTTTGTCTATTATTTAAAAATAGGGTTTTTTGAAAGTGAAGATGAAAAACAAGATTCATGATGCATTCACTATACTGTACTTTGAAAGAAAATATTAAAAAAAGGAAAACCTTCTTTGATATTAAATAATTAGTGTAAAATGACTGATCTGACAGTTTTAAGAGATAACATAATGAAACTGGTAATTTGGAGGCAGAACTTTTTGAAAACCGGCACCTTGTTGCAATTTCATGGCCACGTGGAACATGACCAAAACAGGCCAGCTGCAGGAAGTATAACTACGTAGCGAGAGTGGTTCAATGATTGCCATAATCACAGAGAACCCGTTTCAATCAGTGAGAGTAGCTGTCTCAGAAGCTTGACCAAATCGGTTAGCAGGTTAGAACAGCTGGCATGTCTCTGAATGCAGCAGCTGAACATATTTGAGAAGATAAAACCACTGCAAACGCCAATCCATATATCAAGCGCTCCTCTGAGTGCTTTCACATGCAATCATGAGCTGTGGATGAGCCGAGGTGTCAGAGGAAAATGTCCAGGCCAAAGGAAAATGGAGACACTCATCACAGACATCGGAAAATTGTGTAATGATTTTATCGAGCATGACAGGGAATATATTTAACACATTGTCTGCTGTTTGGATGTTATCTCTTTTGCCTATTTTGTAAAGGGCCATTGAACACCATCAATCAGAATGAAGATATAGGTTTATGAGTTTACCGCTCCTTCTTTCCCCCTTTTTCCTCTCCCCGCCATATTGGGCCATAGATCTACAAGGCCTGACACTTCGATGAGCCCATTCCAAGGGAGTGATATTGCACCATAGATTTTAACAATGTGACAGAAACACCAATACAGTGCTGAACAAAGAGGCATTAAGGCAAAGATAAACCTCTGTGAAAAGCACATCAATCTGCAGTGGCCTGGTTTAAGACGGAGCCCGGAGGGGTGGTGGCCACCCTTAATCAATAAGAACCTCATCAAGAAAGGTTTCCCTCACGCCGATTAAACTTCCAAGACTGGAAGAGGGATATGGATCTGCTTTTTGAGTACACTTAGCTTTGCTGGCCCAAAGTAGTTACCATTTGTACAGTTAGAATTTGCACTATTCTTTTACACCCAAGGTGAAAATTGCCAGGAGGGTTTTAGACACTTAATGAAGTCTTCTTTGGAGTAGGGATGCAACGATTATCAAATTTTGTTGTTACGATTATACTCTGAAAAATAAGCATGGTTTCATTATTATCACGATTATTATGCATTAATTAATTTCACTGCTAATGTATGAAATCACGTCAACACTGGATTTGAATGTGTTATTTGATGCTGCCTTTTGAAACCAAAATAACACAGTAACAGTTTTGAATGGTTTGAAAATGATTATAAGATCAATGGTCAACCTTTCCATTTAAATTAATCTGAAAAGATGGGGTGTCTAAAAGTTGAAGGAGCTGCACCTGTCGCAGGCAGATGTGCAGCATGTTGCCAAGGAATAAATGCAATGGAGAGATCTCTTTACAGCCTTCTGTCCCACATGAAGAGGAGTAAATCAGTAACGTAAAGTGGTAGCATCAGTGAAATGTGTGAGCTGGTGAAGAGTTTTGACTCTATTGTCAGCTTATAAATGTAAATGCAAAGTCTACAATGTGATTGGCATTATTAGACAATTTTCCCCCTTTTTGTTTTTTGTATATTTGGTATTTTTGTAATATTCCAACAAAGACTTGTTCATTTTAAGATAAAAAAAGAAGAAAAGAAGCAAATAATCTTTCACTCTGAAAAGTGAAAGATTCACTCTTTTACACTTACTCAATTTATTTATTCGCAATGTTCCGTTTGTGGACTTTGATCAACCCAAACTAATATTGTTGTCACAACATGGTTTGGCATGATCTGTATGTTTAACTCTGCACTGCTGGTGGTCAATTATGTTTCGGACTCCTTGACTCCTTACAGTCTACACAGTCACCTTTCATGTAGTTTGCAAGAACTTTTTCGTCTGCCAGCTTCGACAAGAAAGTGGCTTCCCCCCTTTGGTCCTGACTAAGGCCGTGTCACTTCCTTGTTTGGTGTGGTCTTTTTGACTATTCCGTTTGATCCAAACTACAGCTATGTTACAACCCGTTTGTCGTCAAATACCACCGCTTTGTGTCATACAGACACTAAAGGGTGCTTTGAGCTTCCTTATCAGCCACCAAAAGGCGTTACAAAACAGACATATTGGGAATGAGAACAGGAAATCCTACATATACAGAACCTTCAAGACAACAGGATGTCTTACTCTTCTAAAACATGAAACAAGCAATGCTGCTATGTTTGTATTATCTGGCATTGTATTGAGGTTTGTTCTAAATAGCTCTGTTTCTGCTCCAGAATAAATATGTAAGGAAATGATTTGTTCATTTAAAACAGGGCAGAGATGGGAAGTAACGAAGTACAAATACTTTGTTACTGTACTCAAGTAAAATTTTCTGATATTTTTACTTTACTTTACTATTTATTTTTGTGGCAACTTTTTAC
>NC_045750.1:20884824-20884962 GCF_008692095.1 Etheostoma spectabile | reverse complement strand
CTTACATTTTAACACAAATATCGGTACTTTCTACACCTTACATTTTACAAAATTAGCTCGTTACTTTAGTTTTGTACAAGAGGTTATGTCGGACAATAGCGCGGACCCACGGAGAAAAAAGTGAGAGAAATGAAAAGG
>NC_045750.1:20884739-20884814 GCF_008692095.1 Etheostoma spectabile | reverse complement strand
TGTCCGGAGGATAATCAGCTGAGATTGTGTGTGCGTCTTTGAGAACTGGAAGTCGTATAACTCATGTTGTCAGTT
>NC_045750.1:20884636-20884729 GCF_008692095.1 Etheostoma spectabile | reverse complement strand
TGTTATTGGTCTATAGTTCTTCACATTGAAAGTAAGTTAGCTAGTGGTTCTGGTGTGGTCTTCACCTGTTAGCTAGGTTGCACGTTGGTCTTA
>NC_045750.1:20884509-20884625 GCF_008692095.1 Etheostoma spectabile | reverse complement strand
ACACTTTCACCAGCTTTATTCGCATGAGTTTTTTTTTTAACCAAACTTCAGATACTGTTATTCAATTGACAAGTGGATGGAAACTGAGCTAGAGAGAAGTCGTCTCCGTCTGTTTT
>NC_045750.1:20884394-20884499 GCF_008692095.1 Etheostoma spectabile | reverse complement strand
GACACACCTGGGGTGAAGTTGGAAACCAGTATCAGCTTTAATCCAGTCCTAATCTAGTCCTCAACTTTCACATAATTTCTCTGGAGTTATCGTTATTATTGTTTA
>NC_045750.1:20884248-20884384 GCF_008692095.1 Etheostoma spectabile | reverse complement strand
ACCATATTCAATCTAAATGGATGGGAATATATCTACTGTACTCTGCATTTGACGCACGACTAAGACAACTCAACAGATTCAGCATTCTGCATTCATTCAAAGCAAATCATTGAGGCTTGATGGCGCTAACGTTAGC
>NC_045750.1:20883721-20884238 GCF_008692095.1 Etheostoma spectabile | reverse complement strand
ATGGATGGCGCTAACATTAGCACATAGTAGTATGGAGGTAGTATAGACTAAACAGACATCTTCATTAATGTCTGTTTAGTCATTCATATTTGAATCCTTTATTTTATTTCCAGAAGCCGTATTTGAGCACACACATTAATGTAGATTCATTTTTATGTTGGGGGGAAAGATTAACAATAAAAACTGGACCTGTGAATTCTCACAGAATCACAACTGAATTCATATCTAATAAGTCAGAATCTTATTAACCTGGAGTCCCAGTCTCTGTCATAATAATCATATATGTGATGTTTTAGGCCTATTGGCAGACATCCATTTAAAATGTAGCCTTTGCCATATAAAGACCATGTCCTCCATGTCCACTGAAGTTCCTCAGCGTCTCTCTAGTAACATTTGTGTGCTCCAGGTAGCTTTCGCAAGGCTACTTTTACTTTTATACTTTAAGTAAATTTCCAAGACTGTACTTTGTTACTTTTACTTGAGTAAAGACGTTTAATCAGTACTTCCACTTTTACCA
>NC_045750.1:20880137-20883707 GCF_008692095.1 Etheostoma spectabile | reverse complement strand
ACAAGTATCTGTACTTCTACTTAAGTACGGAAAGTGAGTACTTTTGCCATCTCTGAAACAGGGTAAATAAGAAGAAAACAGGACTGAGTTAGTATTACCTCTGATCCCTGTAGGAAAGCCTGCATATGCTCGCTCAAATTCAAAGGCAGTACAGAACTACACAGACTCTCTCATGGAGTGTTTTAGGCGTTTGTGCCTTGTGGTCAATTATGTTATATTAACCATGTGAAAAAATGATTTGAAGGAGACCTTTGAAGACTCTTTCAAATACGCCTTTGAAGGGAAAGGCGAGTAAAGGCAAAGGGATCACAAAAACAAAAAGTAACGTCGCCTACAGCTTTCTAGGGCCTACAATATGTATTCTAGGTAATAGATTTAGTTTTTTTTAGGTAATTGTTATTTAAATGAGTCATGTATGAAAATTAATCTTAATTATGCTAGAGAACAAATGGTGACATTTAGTATTATTTGGCCAGCAAGTTTTTGAATCCTTCTATTAGCATTTATGCGGATACGGTACTGTAAAATGCTTCAGTGTTGGTTTTTGTTAACGCACTTAATTGGATTTTATTTTAAAATGAAAATGTTCACTCATGGCTTACGATTCCTTCATTTTGCTCTGCCACTCAAAGCCTTTCCTGGACGCTCTGCTCAATATGGTGTTGCGCTCACCTGGGATTTCACCCCGCACTTTAAAAAATCACATTGCTTTCCATACAAAATCCTCCGGCTCACATGCTACGGCTCCAAATACTTGTGAGATATGTCAAAAAAAATATACAAAAACCTGAGGAAAATGTCAGTCGGTGCAACAACTTAAAATTGTACTAAGCCTTAGCTTAGCCTAAGCCACATCTAACGTACAGTATTTGTTGTGGTCCATATAAACTCTCTTTGCGTTTGGTTTGTGGATGTAGGCTGGTATGAAAGCTGCAAATTGAACTCTGTGTGAAAAATGGTCTAGAACTTAAAGGAAACACACTTTTTTTTCAACAGGTGAGGCATTCATTTTTTTCCTCTAAAACAATGTTCCAAAAGCTGTAAATCACAAATCACTTTCAAGTCCATTATCATATGCTGTCTATGAAGATCAAATACATCTGAAGAAACACGTTACATGGACTACTAGACTAAAGCAGGGTGTATGCTTACGCCATAACATACATATAGTGGACAGAAAAGCAGGGCCGGGATGTGTGAATGCTGGGGAGTGTGTGGTAGAGCGAGTGAGAGCGTGAAAGGGGTTAGCTTCGGAGCGAGTGCCGACACGAGAGGCCCAGAGCGGGAAACAAAGGGTCTCCCCTTTGCTTTCTGACCATGGACAAAAAGCTGTAGTAGGAAGAGTTAATCGTACTCCTTGATTTCATGTGGTTCATGGAGAAGGAGAACCAGGAAATGAGTAGGAGAAATCACAACGCTACCATGCCACGGCAGGGCTGCCAACTCTCACGCATTGGCCGTGAGACACACGCATTTGACTGGTTTCACACGCAGCACACGCCACACCCCCGATTTCTCACGCTGAAGTGTCAGCCCGGTCGGTCAAATTCTGAAAGATGGTTTATCTATGTTTTTACCTGTTGGCCACTTGTGACACTAGTTGTGCTTTCAGAGAGTGAGGGGTTCAAGAGCGCTCCCTGTCTGTGGAATTTTCAAATTGTCGCAAACTGAGAACATTTTTTTCACGATCCATCCCAGGTGCATTCCCGGCTTCAGGTATGAGCTCTGAGTATCACAGACCCGTCCGTCGCTTCGTGTCCACTCTCTCTGTAAAGATAGAGTTGAGCAGCGCGGCTGGTAGTGTAGCAACTTCAGTTCATGTTATTGGACTCGCTCTGGGGGGGGGGGCAGTGACGCGTTGCATCCGTGTAGTCCTCCGATGAAGAGCAGCGTACAGCCTCCTCTAAACTCTGTCAGAGACCAGAGACCCAAATGGGCCTCTGTGTCCGTCAGACGGTCTGAATGAGATCCACCATATCAGCGGAGCAATGACATGTACAGCAGACTATATTACAACTCTCCGAATCACGTACAACAGAGATGGGAGGAGTTATATTTTGAATGTGCACAAAGTTGTAAATATGAGCAGAAATCTGGTGAAACACATCTGAGCTATACTATATATATATATATATATATATATATATATATATATATATATATAATAATAATAATACATTTTATTTATAATGCCCTTTACATTTCACAAGGAAATCTCAAAGGGCTACAGTTGATAGGGAGTTTAAAACAGTTTCCAGTTATTATATATATATTATATTATTATAATATATATATATATATACGATACTGCAACGTTGGGCCACTATTGTGCATCTCTAACCTCTGCATCTCTAAATGTAACTGTAAATAATTAATTTGATGTTTTTTAAAATGAACAAATAGTCTTTATTTTCACAAAAAAAGTAAAAACATTAAGTGGGGTACAGAGGATGAGGGCCAAACATTACTGAGCCTTGGCACAAAGGTTAAAGGAATAGAATTTATGTAACTCATTGGTTCTCATTCTTTAGAATTTCAGTGGTCTAAGTTGATCCCTCATCATTAATTTAACTTTGGGTCCCTGGTCCCTACACCAGGGACCCCTGGACCTGTTCACCACAGACCCAAATCTTCTGAGCTGTTGCTGACATATGCTACTGTCTCTTCATGTGATTCATTATGTTTGGCACATTGTGTGGGTCAGTTCTTATATCATAAGAAGTTAATAATGTAAATGCTGAATGCCCTAAAACCTGTTGATACTACAACAATGCAAAGGTTCTTAACCCTACAGTTTTGCACATATCATGCAAGACTTGATTTCTCCATTTTTTTTTTTGCAAAAAAACTCTCCAGAAAGTGCCATTTAATGGTTTATTTTTTCAAATTTTTTTCCTGGGGGGGCATACCCCCAGACCCCCCTAGGGAGAGCCCCATCCCCCCACATATAACAAATCCCAATTCAAACCCTAAAGGATAAAGACCCAAAGAAATTGCTTTGTACGCGGAAAAATATTGGCCCCCCCAAATCTCACTCCAAGGTTTTTGGAAAAGTTGGCAGCCCTGATGCCACGGCCGAGCAGTAGCAATCTGCATCATTGCGCCATGTAGTTGCATTTTTTGAAAGGCGCACGTCAGGCTACGGAGCAGGGTTTGTAAGCACATGTACCTTTGGACATAGCCTACCTACGCTGTAGATTTAATGCAAAAGCATAAATCCTGCTTAACCATTGCTGACCAAATTACCTTCACTACTTAATTCATTACTGTTTTGATTCTTGTTTAACTTCGACAATGGAGTTCATTCAGAGGGTATATCTTGGAAGTATGACATACTGTCCATGCAAAAGTGTCAAATAAATTTATCTGACAGACACACAGGATTTTTAGAGTTTTACATTACATACGTTTTGACAGCTGTGGGACCCTGCATATCCTCAGTATTTCATGTATCTCCCAAAGGGTTAGCACAACCCTCAGAAGGCTTGTGGCTCCTCAGCCCGCTACACAGAAGACTGCAAACGCCTCGGTTCTGAGGTGACCTTATCCCATGGCTTCAAACAGCCGGGG
>NC_045750.1:20878727-20880127 GCF_008692095.1 Etheostoma spectabile | reverse complement strand
GGGGCGGTGTCAGGAAAGGTCAAGCTGGATGCCTGTCGACAAGCCTTGTGGTACTTTGACAAGAACGATGAGGATAAAAGTGTTTATGTAATCTCTCCAATCGGATTAAGTTTCACCTTTGAGTGGCGGCAGTATTACATATGATGACTGAAGGCTTTCATGATGAACGTTTCGGCATCTCCAGGATAAAAAAAACAAAACAAAAACATAGTGTCATCACTGATTTTTGTCTCGGTTTCTCAACTTCAGTTCATTCCTGCCATATCAGCATGCTTATTGTTTCAGAAAGCTGCCTGGCTCAAATCTAATATCGAGCTAGAGAAAGTGAAGTAAACAGAAAGGAGAGAGAGAGAGATCTGTGACACATGATGAAATATCTCTGACAGCAGCAGGTAGCTCTGCTCCAATCTCCCACAATTCAACTAATGGTTCTATAGAGTCCAATATCGCCTTAAAGTCACCGACAGAATTTCACTGGGAAAAAAAAACATGACATTATCATTCTCTTTCATATTTATTGTTGCGCCATTTTGAATAAAACTCCATTTTTAAATTATAAAGCTTTTTATACAAAGGGATAATGGGAACACTCTTTGATGAACAGTAGTATTGTGATACAAATGAGAGAACAAGTGGTTGGTATTTACTCTAGCAGTGGAACAAGAGGGAGACTCATTCAGCACAAATTTGATGGTCTGTAATTATCAGCATGCAAATATCACCCATCTGTGCTTTAATGTGGCCTTCAATTTTTTCTCCACTAAAGGGTAGCATGTCTGAAAAGACATTTTTTAAGCACTTCATTTTTTAGCATACAGCTGAGAATGTGGCTGCCATTATTTTGCTATTTTTGCTCAGTGCCGCAGATGAGATTTATTAAAGTCCAGCTTGTGCTGTTCCACGATGATTACTGCATGAGGCTTTTCACACTGTCAGTTGTTTAAAGAAATAATCAGATAAATTGGTAGGCTATAGTTTTCAAACATATGATTAGTCAATTTCAGCACATGTGGCCTCTATAGCATACTTGAGAATGATCTAGTGTAAAGGTTCATTAAAGGAGAGTTGATGCTTTGTTGTGAGTTGTTATAAGAACCAGGGTGTTGTGCAATTTGCCTAACATCGTTCTCTTAATTGACTAGACATTTTGGCTTGTCATAGTAGGAAAAGCACACTAATTTAAGACATTAGATGCAGCCATTTGAACTAGTTTCCCACCCAGTTTCAACAGGTTGCGGAACGGCGGTGAAGTCATTAGGTTTCTATTAAAAGTCATCGTGTACCACTGACTGCGGAAGGTGGAGATATGCAAAGCTTCTATTTTTGCCGGACGGCGAAGAGCTCCGCAGCAAGTCAGCACACGGCAGGTAGTGAGGGACAGGAAGTCGAGCACAGAAACA
>NC_045750.1:20878561-20878717 GCF_008692095.1 Etheostoma spectabile | reverse complement strand
CATCCGGTTAATTTTCAAAATAAAACACAGCGTGCTCATATTTCCCCGCACTACACCTTGAAAACACAGCACAAAGTTGTTTCCCATCTACTCCTCTAGATGGAAACAAACTGTTGATTGTTTTGTGGTTTTATTCTACGTGAATTTGCGAGATCT
>NC_045750.1:20876650-20878551 GCF_008692095.1 Etheostoma spectabile | reverse complement strand
CGTGACTTCAGCTGTCAGTCATGGCCCCAGCCGTTCCATAACAAATCCGGACTTGGTGGGTGTTGATGGACGGCGGAGCACAGAGCCGACACGCAGCCCTTCTGCAGTTAGTGGAAATCCAGAGTCAGGGTCCTGGTACTGTGCATGTAGGCTCACTGGCATGACTTAACTGGGACATGGAACTCAGTCAGTAACTAAATTAATTCCCTGTGTTGTTCCTACTATGACAAGTCAACATGTCTGCTGTAAAAAAGAATTACTGTCTGTTTGCTAACCCCCCTTAGTTAATGTTGCTACACCTGGGCTTTCCGTTATAGACATATTTTTGTAATTTTAGAAACTGGGTCCTTAATTTCAGACAGACGTAGACAAATACGAGTTTTTCATTTCTAGCCAATGGAATGCAAATCTTTGAACTAATATACAGTAACTGTCGCCAGCAGATTTGATCAGCTACAACTAGCTATTTCAGCTAATGTTGGCGCCATAAGATAGAAAAATATGCTCTCTCCAGGAGAATTTTTTTCCAGTTGACTAATTTTAAATTGAGAGCCATATTAAAAAAAGGTATGGTTGAGGAAAAACTAATAACACACTTGCTCGTTCTATGAAACCGTATGTTGTAGCTCCTTCACTTTTACCTTTACTAGAGAAAATACTTTTAAACTAATGTGTTTGGCACATGTAACACTATTTTGGGTAATGTTCCCAAATTCCCACTATTTTGGGTTGCTGGAGTATAAACCTCCCCATATCCAAAACAAGGCAGCACAGAGAGCCTTAACGTTAGCTTTAACTCTGATATCATCTAGCACCAGCTTATGGGGAAATACTACACTGTGAATTTTGTGAACAAGGCTTCTCGGTGGAACCGTGACTTCTGTGGAACGGTACACAGAAGTCACGGTTTGGTTCATAGCTCGGTTCAGACATTACTGTTTGGTACAAGTTCGGTACAATGAAGGGAAAGCCAAACAAAAATGCAGAATGCATTGTTTTTTTTGTTTTTTTTGTAAGTGTCTCAGGCTGTCACAGTCTCTCCCCTGAGCTAGTGTGTAAAGTAGTAGTAACAGTAAGTACCCCACATCATCGCCAGACTCCATCTGTAACTTGTAAACTTGTAAATGAAAATACAGCTGCAAAGACAAACTAAACTACCTGTTTAATGTAACACCATCACAACGTCTCCCAGCCATTTTTCACCACAGAAAGCTGCTGCCTGCCTGGCTAAAGCTTATATAGTTAGCCTAAAGAAACAAGGCGTCTGTCCCAACGTCTGTACTACTCTCTCGCCTGTACTACTGGAACTGACTATGAAGTTTTCCCAAACTTGTGATCTTAAAGAGGCCGCTGGTCCTCTAACTCGTCGCCACCACTCGCCATACTCGTCCTTAGTGCTGCTATCTCTGACTCACTAAAACTGCATACATAGGCGGAGTTTGGCTAAATACGGCCCGCCAATCAGAGCTAAGGCGGGGCTACAGATTAGATGTCCCTGAAGAACCCGTGTATCTTTATTATGAAGCTTAATTTCAAAAATCAAGTTACGAAATTATATTACAGTGCTTCTTTTTACAGTATACAAACAAAAATATGGAGGGAAATAAGGATAAAATAATAAAACTAAATAAAATACTAAAAAGTAACAAATGAGAGTCCTTAATCCCTACCTGTCTTAACCCACCCCGGACTGCAATCAGAATACTGCTAGTCCTGTAAGATAAGATTCCAAACGTTGCCCAAAGTTCTCAGAGTCTTGTAGTTTGTCTTTAAAGGTCCCATGGCCTGATAATTTCACTTTATGAGGTTTTTTAACATTAATATGTACTCCACCAGCCTGCCTATGGCCCCCCAACGGCTAGAAATGGTAGAAGGTGTAAACCGAGCCCTGGGTGTCCTGC
>NC_045750.1:20854013-20876640 GCF_008692095.1 Etheostoma spectabile | reverse complement strand
TTTGAGAAAATGAAAGCTCAGATGGGTGATCTGGAATCTTGCACCTTATGACCTCATAAGGTGCAAGTTAAAGCTGCTGGTTAAAGAAGAAAGAGGCTTCCCTGACACGCTGCAAGAACGAGAGGGTTAAGGACACACACGGGACATGAACCCCAACCAACCTCCCTATGCAGAATTTCCCCCTACGACTCACTAAACCCCGTCTACATGCTGCTCTCCCAGTACGTTCTACACACACACGCCGAAGGGTGCTTTGTTGCATCAGACGCTGACAGGCACTGTCCAAACGTCTGTATTTTACAAGGTGGTTACATACTGTTACCCATCAGTATTGCACTAGTATACATGCTGTATGTGTCAAATGGATAAGATATATTTAAGAACATACAACACAATTGCCTACTCACTTCCAACTGTGTGTTAAGCAAGATCTAGATTTTGTGCAATAAATCACTCACTGACACACATGTAATTGTAATTGCCCATGGGATGCAATGAAGCATGCTTGAGTATCTGACGGCTAGAGGGCCAGTTCTTAGACAGCTCTCACTTTGCTTCCTCTCACATCATAATTACTCTGTTTCCCTGCTGGCTTGCAATCCGTCTCCATAGTGATCCATCTCTTACATTCAGGCAGTGCCGGATCATGTATGTAGCTACACACACACACACACACACACACACACACACACACACACACACACACACACACACACACACACACACACACACACTTGTCTCCCTTCGCATTCTCTGAGCCCCCAATTAATCTCTGTAGCAAACCTTTCATGTTCATTTTTCACACGTGTTCACATTCGTACATTATTACATTAGTACATGATGTATCAACATCATGCTGTGTAAATGAAAGATGGGGGGAATCGGAAGTGGCAATAATTGAAGGTAATTCATTATGAAAGGTTTTAGACTATTAGGCTGGATCTGAACTTTAATAGCAACTCGTGAATCCTCCTGGCAACCTTGGGACGAGTGCATGCTGCAGTGTTTTAATCCATAATGCATCATGTCCTGGCCCCAGTGATCACATTAGATCCAATCATTTCCATTTGACACATTTTGAATATTCAAAGGAAAGAAACGGTGCAATCATAACCTCATGAATAAAATAGTGCACCATTACAACCTTATGAAGACTGTAATTTACATTTCATGGTGGGCTAACTTAAATGATAGCCCAAGGACAAGCTCAGTACTCATAGCCATCACTTATAAGACTATATAGACTCTTAAGGGAAACTTTTTGGCCTAATTTTGTTTCTCACATCTCTTTAAAAATGATTCCCTAAGGCTTTTCCCATTACATGATTTCATTGTCACGGTTTTTTGGATAGGCTCCTTTTAATGATAGGTCATTTACTGGTGATATCCTGAGGTTGTGGATGACAGTAGGACTAGCACTCATTTCAGTGATGGTCATAGTGAGCGCAGAACAATTATTGCCGGTTAAATAGTAAAAGACATCGTGGTAAAAAAAAGAAAAATGAATTTGACTGTGGCAAGCTTTATATGTAAGTGTAACCAGGGTATCCAATGAATGTATGTAACTTTGAGTGTGTCTTTCATGTAATAAAGAAAAGCAATACATATAATTTGAAAAGCTGAAAAGTCTATGCCATTGACTAATACCAAAAAGATTTAAAAATGGAAGAAAATAGAAGAGATAATAAAGAAAAGTAGAACTATTTGCAGCACAAATTGAAGTCCTTAACTTAAATTTGCGGTTTTGGATTAGGGCTTCTGGTTTAGAGAGGCATATCATTTAATTCACAGGCTGTTTGATGGAGTCCCTGACTGAGAGACTGGATGAAAAGGCTCGAATGATGCAAAATGGGTGCAAATTGTCAGATGTTGCTTTATCCCTGTTCGGCAACATATCCAGTAATAGCACTGCTGTGCCTTTCCTTTTTGTTTTTTTCCCAGCTGCCGCGACTTAAGTCCTGAGATAGAGGTCATGAAAAAAAAATCTCTGAAAGAGATATTGAAATAGAAACTGAAGAAAAGCAGGATGTGTGGGTTCTTTTTGGCAAAGATCAAAAATTTCATTCGCCATGTGAGGCCTGAGATGTGACAGTCTGACAAGTGGAAACCTCTGGGGAGATGCTTCCCTTAACCTTGCATGAAATATGGATTATTAGAGCTCTCCATGAAGGACACCATTGGCCAGATATGAACTGCACAGTCACTGTGCGTGTGAGCCTGTATCCCGCAGAAAGTAACTATATCATTGCAGACCTGTTGTATGCGTAACTACTCATTTTCTTACACGTGTGGTGTTAAAGGAGAATTCCGGTCAATTTTAACTCGTGGCTGTGTTGTTTGTAAATGTGGAGTGCTGTCAGTAGAGAGAAAAATGAAATCAATCAGTGCGGCTTACACCATGTTATCCTCTAGCTAGAGTTAGCACCCAACAGGCTTAAAAAACAGGGCAAGTTTTACACGTGTTTTTAGCCTCTAAACATGCTCAAAATGCTATTACCAGTGCCTACCCATGTGCAGCAGATTCCTTCCAAGTGAACACAGTAAATTTGACTGCTGTAGATGTATGACAGAAAGGCATACAAGTTGTGTTAATTCAGCCAGTGCACATACTTCTGTTTATTTCCTGTTTTTTGGTGAAGTCCACACGAGTCAAATCACGCCTTTCTGTCACATCTACTGCAGTCAGATTCAGTAAACAGCATAGGCATGCCTGAAAAAGAGTAGGGGAGTAGGAAGGAGTATAAACTTATTTAATTCTACCCATTCTCCATAGCTTAGTAATTGATGTTTATCAATTCACCACTATTTGATATGGGTACATTTTGTATGTATGTTTTTACATACATTACATGCACATATATGCGGAACACAAGTACGTATACATACAAGTGCATACACCACATACGCGCATAACCACCCACATAACTACTGTACATACACTTACACATACATAACATAATATAGTTCATAATATAATATAAACCTAATCGTATAACAAAAGTTATTACTAGAAAAAAGTTATGACCACACATTTATATGTTTTATACAACACAAATCAATTAGAATTCTTTTTGAAAATCATCGCATATAACTTTTTTTTTTAACTGGGTCATGTTTGGACATTGTTTTAGCTCAAACCATTCCACAGTTTCACACCACCAATTGAAATGTTTTTTTTTTCAAAGTCATGCAAACAGCTAGTGTCTTGAAATTGAACTTCTCCCTCAAATGAAAACACCCTACACTGTCAAAATGTTTTGGAATATTAACTATTAGTAGTTGTTTCTAGCTTTATACATGTTTTGTGCAAATTCATATCCAACCAGGTCAATGAACTTTAAAGCACGGCAATGTAAAAACAGTAAGTTGGTGTGATCATAACGTCCTACTTCATGAACTGTTCTTATGGCTTGTTTTTGTGTGATTAGTGGTTGCCACGAGCTTTTGTAGGTGTTCCCCCAGACCTCCATACAGTAATTTAAATAAAACTAGTGAACAGTAGAGAATATGCAATGATTTGTGATCCAGTACGTGCTGTGCTCTTACAGGACAGAGATGCTTCCTCTTGTCCTTCTTGTGGTCTAATATCACACCTAGAAATTAGAGCTGGGCAACATATCGATAGTATATCGATATCGTAATATTGAGACTAGATATTGTCTTAGGTTTTGGATATTGTAACATGGCATAAGTGTTGTCTTCTCCTGTTTTTTTATTACAGTAAAGTTATGTAATTTTCTGAACTTGCCAGACTGTTGTAACTGTTCTATTATTTGCCTTTAACCACTTGGTCATTATATCCATATCACTGAATTACACTGATGATGCACCCTTTCAACATTCACATCATCTATTGTGTAACTGTTTATTGTACTTAATTATTGGATTTGACAATTTCTCAACTTTGTTTTGCTTAAATTTAATTAATTTATGACTGTCAACCCACCTTTTTAATTTGCTCAATTCAGATGTGATTAACTCCAGACGCTGATGCAAATCCTCTCAAGTACAAAAATATTTATCTTCAAATGAGACAAATTTAAGAATTCTGGATGTTTTACATAAGTCATTTATGTAGACAATAAAAAAAAAGAATTGGCCCCAACACTGACTCACCACAAGCAATGTCCAAACAACATGTATTTACCCATCTTCACAAACGATTGCCTGTTATAAAGATGGCTTCTCAGCCAGCTCAAAACAACCCCACTGATACCATACCGTTCTAGTTTACTAATGAATCTGTTATGATTTATTGTATGGATTGCTTTCTTGAGATCAATAAATACCCCAGCTGCATATTTGTTTTGGTTTAATGAACTTGTTATTTCTTCATTTAGTTCAATGACTGCTAAAGATTTAGGTCTGTTGGGTCTGAACCCATATTGACTGTTACTAAATTGTGTTCATTGATAGATTTGTTTGGTCTGTCAAAGTTTTTCTAAGATTTTGGAAAATTGAGGAAGCAGAGAAACAGACCTGTAATTTGTGAAGTGATGTTTGTCTCCAGTTTTGTACAGCGCTATGACTATGAATTTTCTAGTTTGGAATGATAAGTTACAGATGTGTGTGAGTGGTTTCGCAATTTCCGCTATTACTGTTTTTAACTGTTCTCATGTCAATGTTGATTTTTACATTTACAGACAGGGAATGGGGATAGATTTAAGGTCAAAACATTACCATGCCTTAATACAGACATTAGCATTGTTGTGGACTCTTACCTTGTGTCTCTTTTTACAATCCTACGTCTATAGCAAGAGATACAATCTCATTTTAATCTATACAGCTGTCTGCACCTGCCCGCTAGGCTCAACCCCGTCTCAAGGGTGTAAATGTGACCTGAATCATTTATTTCCGCTATATAATTCTATTTACGCGATACGCATGTAAACGGGAGGTTGATGTCCAATAAAAAGCCTGAATAAATATATGTATCTACATGTTGCAACCTTGACTGAGCAGAGGCGCTGTGTCTCTGTACAGCACCAGAGAGCAGCCCACTCTGCTCCACTCAGCTGGGAACCAGAGCATTGAGGAGCTGTAGTGTTTATTCATGAACAAACTGTAACGTACACTGTACATTTGCCCTGCTGCTCGAGGCATTTAAATTGGCCGACCAGATGTAACCGGTACAGACACTTGCCACAAGCATACAATGAGTCAAGGAATAAGTAAAGGAAATTACAAATATGACCACACATATCAAACATTTTTGATACTTTGCTATACCAAAGCACCAAGTTCAATCAAGTTACAGACGTAACCACCTGCCATGACACCAACACACACATTTTTGTCCAAACTGATCCCACCAAAGTGGGCTACCGCTCCAGAGCCAATCACAATGTTCTGCAAGAAGATGAGGGGGGTAAATAATAGGCTGCTCTGAGTCATAAGCCTGAGTGACTGTTAGCGAGCAGTAAGTCAGCTCCCACTCATCGCTAAAGTGAGAGGACCTGTTCCTAATGACAAGTCCCATGATGAATCATAAGTTCAGTGCTAAAACACCATGTACTTTACTTTAACTCTGGGGGGGGGATCAGAATGTCAGAACAAGCATTTCTGTGTTTAAATGATGTGTCATTTCCACACTCAGTTAACACAGAAGTAACTGTAAAAGCTCATATCTCCAAAAGTCAGCAGTGCAGAAGTAAAGAAACAAGGTTATAAAACAAGGTTTGATGCCATGACATTGGTTTTTGCTTGGGTTAAATTTGCTCTACGATTATCAAACATGCACGGCCACATTAGGAATGAGGCTGGGAGATATGGAGAAAGTGAACTATCACAATATTTTGGACCAAACACCTCGATATCGATACTGCAATGATATTGTAGCGTGTAGTGACTATTTGTGCTTTCACAAAATAATTACACAAATGAGATTTTTGATAAGTAATTATCAGTAATGTGGATATAATGACTAAGTGGGTAAAGGCAAATGATAGAAGAGCTAGAACAGTCTGGTAAGTTCAGAAAATGACATCACTTTACTGTAATGCATCCTTTAAAACCAGGAAAAGACACCCCTTATGCCATATTACGATATTACAGTATCCAAAATCTAAAACAATATCTAGTCTCATATCACAATATTGATATATTGCCAAGCTCTAATTTCTAGCTGTGACATTAGACCACAAGCTCTGCTGGAAAACTCCCATAAAACCCGTTCAATCTAAACTCTCAGGAAGCCTCTCTGTCCTGAAAGAGCACAGCACGTACTGGATCACAAATCATTGCATATTGTCCACTGTTCACTGGTTTTACCTCATTTAAATTACTGTGTGGAGGTCTGGGGGAACACCTACAAAAGCTCACGGCAACCACTAATCAAACAAAAACAAGCCATAAGAACAGTTCATAAAGTAGGACGTTATGATCACACCAACTTACTGTTTTTACATTGCCGTGCTTTAAAGTTCATTGACCTGGTTGAATATGAATTTGCACAAAACATGTATAAAGCAAGAAACAAACTACTAATCGTTAATATTCAGAAACATTTGTAAAGCATCCTGCTACGCTCTGCGGTGCCCTGCTACGTCCTGCTGTGCCTTGTAATGCCGCACAGTGCCCTGCTATGCCATGAACTACTATAAACTACTATTTTTTGTGATTGTTATTGGCACTCTTCGTTCTAACCCCAACCGGCCCGTCAGACACCGCCTACCAAGAGCCTGGGTCTGTCCGAGGTTTCTTCCCAAATGGGGAGTTTTTGCTTGCTCTGGAGGAAACTACTAGAATTGTTGGGTCCTTGTAAATTCTGGAGTGTGGTCTAGACCTACTATATCTGTAAAATGTCTTGAGATAACTCTTGTTATGAATTGATACTATAAACAAAATTGAATTGAATTGAAAGCAATAGGATAGTGCTAAAACCAACCAGAGCAAGGCTGGTTGATAGAATAAACTTTTGCCGTATCAAGTCGGCAAAACTCCAAACACATCTTCCTTTAAGAATGACTTCAGTGCTTAACTCCAAGTCTTCCAGAGTCGTGGCCAAAGCTGATTCGAAAGGCCGCTGTTCACCAGCAGCAGCAGCCATCTTCTTTGTTTTCAAGTAGCAGGGAATTCAAGCGGAACCGTCGCAACTCTGCCATCCTTATCTTAAGCCCGCCTGCCGACTCTATACACAATGTGATTGGTCCGACTAGAATTTGTTTTTTCCAACTCACAAGCCAGCAGAGAGTTGCTGGACTGACCCTGCCTGCAAAGGGTGTTTCTAGATTTCTAGGCTACTCTAGCTGAGTATTACTGGTCTACCGTAGTGATCGTCCCCCTACTCCTCTCTGCATCACTGGGCAACCGCTCCATGGACGTTCTGGCACCTTCTGCTGTTTTTTGTGTAATTGTATGAAAGAGTGACTGCTCTAACCCATAGATGTGTGCATTTTGTCATGCATGCCTGCAACCGCATGGTAAAAAAAACATGAGACATGAGGCCCCCCTCCCTCCCTTTGGGCCTGAGCGTCCCTGCCTCCAGAACGTGCAGATGAAACAGAATATTACCTCCCATGTAAATTGGCATTTCTCCCCACTCTTCTCCCTGCATTCTTCACCACACATCCTTGCATTTTCCTTCAGTCTCAGATATTGAGTGTGTTGTTAAGAGGCAGCATGGGAGGATGTAGAAATAATAGTAGGGAGGTAGAAATGTGCATGTGGAATGTTGTGCAGTGGTTAGTGAGATAAGTGGCATTTGTGTTTCGTCCCGTGGATAATTATGCTATTTATAACCCGGCAATGGAGGAGATGCTTTGAGATGGTACACCAAGATTAGTATACTCAACTGTTTATCTTCCTGAAAGTGATAACAGCACACATCTCTAACTTCAGGGGGGATAGCTGTGTGTGTGTCTGTGTGCGTATTTGCGTTCGCAGGTATGTGCATCTCTGTCTGCATGTGCATGCATTTATCTTCTGAGTTTTTATGTACAATAAAATAATAATAGATAACAATGGATAGTATAGGGTTTAAACAAAGGTTGTTGTCAGAGTTGCGGGCAACAGCGCTCCAAAATCATTCATCTTAATTCCTCATAGTGAAAAGGTGATGGAATGATGATTTGTTACTGAAATTCAAGAGACCATTTAATTTCAACAGACAGCTGATCATTCTCAGAAAAGGTACCAAACAACAGCAGAGGACAGTTTGTTGGACCTCACCATGCAGACATGAGAGCCAGAAAGCACCCACTTCTCAGAGGAGTATGCCTGTAAAGCCAGAAAAATATACATTTTTCTTGGCACATGTAACATTCGTAATTGCAAGTCTACTTTGGTGTATTGGTGAAACCTGCGTTAATATATTTTTGACCACTAGGGATGAGTGCAGCAAACTGTAAAAAATGTAAATTATTCATGGCTATCATTAGAGCTGGTAAGATATGCTTTTGTCCTGCTTCAATGATTTCACGATACATTTGAATTGCAATTTCTATTTATTGCAATTCTAGAAGTATTGTGATCTGATAGTATTGAGATACTGCAATTTTCTTTTCTTTCTTTAACAAAACCAAAAGTTGGAATCTACACTTCTACTACACAAACTGTTTTCTAAAAGAATGCACATTACACGTCTGTCAGTCTGCCATTTATTTCATTTATAAAGAATTACCAATTGGATTTTCTGCATTTTTTGCTGGAAACAGATATGATGTTTGTGTGACATCCTGTTGTGTTCTTAAACCCCCCCAACAAAGCACAAGTAGACTTTTATATTTATCTATTCTTATTTCTATTTTAATCTATCCTATTTATCTATTATCACAATTATTGTTTTCTGTGAGATCATTTACAGATTTCACCGTACCCGACTGCACTTAAAGGCAGCTTCCTTTCACAGGAGAGAAAGAAAAGAGACGATTGTGAACGAGAAACAGCGACTGTGCTTTCTTGTTGCAGTAAACATTCAGCTATTGCACAACCTCCGACAAGTCTATTCGCGGATTACATGATTGGCCAACGCAGCGTGAATGATGAAGTCGTGTTTCTCCAGAAGCTGAATCAGTCATAACTTTCCGTCTGAGTGTCCCCTCTGCAGCAACCTCCGCCGCAGCCTCACCGCACCACCCCCATTCAAAATTAATGGAAAGACCCACGTTTCTGCCGTATCGTCGGATGGCCGTCAGAAAGGAACACAAATGTCCATAGTAGTCCATTAAAAATAGTTTTGGAGATGTTTCACTTAAAACAAAACAATAATCTAAACCGTCCCATAGCACTAAAGGAAAAATCAGGGCATCACCACTGTCACTAGAACATGTTGTCAAGGGGCATGCCCATCCATTTAATAGTTAATATAGTTCAGTCTGAAAAAATGAAAATGCCACCCCTGAGCCATGCCACTAAAAACATGCACCCTACCTCCTTTCAGGGCCGGAGTGGGGCCACTTTTCAGCCCGGGACTTTCAGGCCCAAGACCGGCCCACTTTTTCCATGGTGGGGGAAATTGGATAAATGAAGCAACAGTTCAGCTCTTACTAGTTTTTATCAATACCATAAATAATAACATAAATAATGTAAAGTTTAAATAATAGTTTACTTAGAAGTTAACAAAAAAGTACTCCCCTATTCCACAAGGATAGGTTGATACAGTAAATAAACAAGAGCAGAAAGAAAGAAAGAAAGAGAAAGAAAGAAAGAACAAAAGAAAGAAAGAAAGAAAGCATTTGAAATGTATCCCAGTCATATTGAACTAATGTTTAGGCTACAGTTCAATTTACAGTTGCATTATGAATAGCACCAACAGCATCTACAGCATACGTAGCCACAAGCATATATATACTACATATACTGCTCTTTCTTACATTAAATATGTTTCATTCATGTTGTTTACTCTGGTATCCTCTCTACCTGTCCCTATAGTCATGGCCGCCTCCTTGCAAATTTTGGGCTCATCATTTTCAGCGGGGGACTGGCTTATCTGCTACAAAAAATAAAAATAAAATAAGAGGTAATTTACTGCATGTACAAATCAAGCTTGATTTTTGTTATCAGTATTTGCAAATTCTATGAATCACCATAAGTGGTGGTCCTCTTTAAAATAAATCGGTTGGCTTGCCGCATTTGGCAGCATCCCCCTCCAGTGGCATTTTATTTCCAACCTGTTTTTTTCAGCCCCTCCTGACCTCTTCCTCCCATCCATCCTCCCTGATGCATATCGTTAATGTAGGGCCGGCCCAGCTATCGGTAGCCTATCTGAGAAAACTTTTTGGAAAAAGACGGGCTATAGACTCACCCAACTAACTCTATTTTGGAGGGGAGAACTCCCTCACATAGTACAACCCATGCAGAGGCTGCAGTGTCAGAATGCTGTCTGTGTGCTGCCTACTTGGAGAGAAGGTAGACTAACGTGACACATGTCAAAAAAGAAATCCTCCACCGGCCCAAAATTGAAACCGCCCACTGGGAATTTTCGTGATTCTCCCGATTACCCACCCCGGGCCTGCCTCCTTCTCTGTTGTTGGCTCTCCAGTCCTGACATTTAACATTTACTCCCTCTTCTTCCACACTTACGTCAAATTGGCTACCACTACGCACGACTTAGCCTTCTCCTGATATTCTGCATGTGGCTCTGAGATTTTGCAGAAAGCAGAGAGGCTTTGCCAGATATGGGCACTTTAAAGCAATCTGATTTGCAGATTCCAACAGACTTTCTGGTATGTTGTTGGTATGTGTTGGAGAGAATCCATTTGCAGTGTCATGACACTGACACATATCAAGTGTATTAATTAGTTCAACTGTAGTTGCATTGAAAACAGATACACATATGATTCACATTACATGCAGCCACAGTCCAGGACGGTTTGGGAGACTTTCTATCAGCCTCTTCTCACATCAGTTTCTCATTCTGTCATAAACGGCGTTGTAGAAGGTAGATAATGGATTTCGTAGCAGCTCACTGTGACACAGCTGTGGTCGTGTGGTCCTATCAGCTCTTTGTGTTCAGGCAGGACAGCTCATCGCACAGCAACAGAGAAACCGCACTGTCCGTCTCTCCCCCCCCCCCCCCCCCCGTCCCTAAAATAATTCTGATTTTCAATTCTGCAGCCACAGAATGGGTTACCGAGCAAGGTTTTAAAACATTTGAAACCATTACCCCACCCCTCCCCTCCCCAATCCCTGCTTCTAACAAATCATGCCAGAGTTTTCATTCCATTCCTCTATCCCTCTCCTTGCTTTTTTTTTTTTTAATTTGAATGTTACGCAAGAGTTAAGCTTACCAATGCCTTTTTAAAGAGGAAAACATTACGCGGTCTGGCTCAGGCAAACAGGAATTATAGCAAATCGTTCGTAAAATTAAACTGTAACAATATAGCAAACACAATTTAATTTTGTGTCAGGGTCATAAATCGTGTCTACCCTACATGGGCTGGTTTGTTTTTATGTTGTTTGGGCTTGTTTCAGGTTCTAAGCACAATTCAATCAACCATTGCAGGTGCATGAAACAAAGACGACTTTCTTTGAGACAATAGCAAAAACTTGGATTTTCTATTAATTTCTACAATTAAACAGTTGCTGCTGATAAACACTTTTTAATTTTCTCCCTATCTATCTGTCTATCTGTCTATCTGTCTGTCTGTCTGTCTATGTATCTATCTATGTATCTATCCATCCATCTGTCTCTTTTCTTTCTTTTTGGAATTCATTGTCATTTTACACTAAAAGATTCCATCGAAAATAATAAAATGTAATGCAAAAAAGTTGACACCACCTGTGCTCACTAGTGAATAAGCCTCATCCAAATTTCCATAAACTGGAGTGTTGTTCCTCTCAGAGCCAAATCCAATCATTGCAGTATCACCAATGGCCCCGCATGGCTGATTTGTGTGACATAGGACAATTTTGTTGCATTTATTGCTTGTGATTGATAAGAGTGGCAAAAATTCATTTTGTCATTTTCACAGACAATATGAAATCACAGGAGGTGTTGTAGCAACTGTTGGCCAATACAGAGTGTTTATTGGAAGAGCAATAATTCTTAGTTGGCATGTATAACTAAATAAATTAGGTTTCTGTCAGTTAGTTGCCTTCTCATTTGGCTCTCACACTGCACCAAAGCAATGTGGCTTATTATTGTTTAATAAAAACCAAAATCAATTTGCTTAATCTTTGTGTGTTGGTGTTATTGTGTCTTTCTAATCCAAAAGCTGTTCCTTGGTAAACACTGTCTCATAATTGCATTGTGAGTGTGCGCACTATTGGCATATGCAGCATTTGACTTTATTTATTATTATTTATTTTAAATAAATCAGGAATCTACCATGGCAGTTTTATAAAAGTGAAAGTTATGCACCTCCGCAGAGCCTTAAAGGAAATTTGGCCTTCAACTAACAATTATTTTCATTGTCGATTAATCTGTTGAATATTTTCTTGATTAATTGATTAGTTATTTGGTTTATAAAATGTCCAAAAATGGTGAAAAATGCGGATCAGAGTTTACCAAAAGCCCAAGATGGTGTCCTAAAATGTCTAGTTTTGTCCACAACTCAAAGATATTCAGTTTTAATGTTACAGAGGAGAGAAGAAACTAGAAAAAATGCACACATAGAAGATTTGTTTTACTTTTGCCCTAAAAAATGATTCAAACCAACTAATCGATAATCAAAATAGCGATCAATTTAAAAGCTGACACTAATGGATCATTTTTTCAGCTCTGAAGGAAATGAACATCACTTGCTTTATAACCCTTTGTGATGTTGTGATTAAAATATAATAATGCTGGTAAAGGGCTAATGGCATATCAAATGCACATTCTAAATCTGTTCTGAATGTAATTCAAAAGGGATATTTTTCAAGTTTTTAAAATGTTATATTTATTTTAAGCACTCGGAAAATATGGTTGCTTTATGCAAGTGTTTAACAGTATTGCAAAAATCCAAAACAGTGACAAATAGAATATTCTCACAACAACCTCAAAGGTACTGTATGCTCGAAAAACCAGCGTGGCGTCCTTTGGTGAGGGTGCGCAGGGTTCTCTGCATCAACAGTGTGCTTGGCCAGTTAGTGATAGTTGAGACTTGACGTACTCCGATGGTAACTCAGTTCACATCAGCAGTACATGAAAATAACTTTAGTCTATTGGTGAGAACCATGTGGGAGGGCTTTGCAACTGGACTTGCCATTCAAAAGATTCTATTCTTTATCCATTTCTGCTCACATGGTTTGTGTGGGCTAGCTGTTATTGCTGCATAGCTTCCTGATTTCCAAGAATACAGAGTGGCCCAAAGCCCAAATCACAGAAAGCTTGTGTGGTAGTTGTCAAACAAATAGTGGCGTTAAAATGATCTTGCGTTAACTAGTTGTCGTTTTGATCATTTGGCAGCCCAAAATTAAATGTCTGGTCATTTGTTACCACATGTCACATGAAAAGCACAATTTCTAAAATTAATAACCTTCTTATACGTGTATTCTTAAATTCAGTTGGCGTCGCAAAATGTATTTTATCAAAACAACTCTCGGCAAGAACGAAACTATTCCTTTTAAACGTCAGAACATAAAACCCACACCACCTAGATTTCTACCCTTATCATTAAGTTAGAACACAAGAGTTTTGTATGTGGCGCCATTGGGCCTGCAAGCTTTTGTGTGGCAATAGAAATAAGCCATTTAGAGGGTAGAGGGCAAATACAGTAACAAAACTGTTCCATACAGACCCCCAGCACACACATTCATACACACTCAACAGTCTTTTTGACAGCCGTCCCCACAGCTGCCAATCCACACACTCAGTTTTTTGTTTGCGAGTGTGATAAGGATCTGGTGAAGGTCGTGAGAGGGATCTCTTTCTCAGCAAAGATGAGCCTGCTGATAGCGTTGGTGCTTGCTGGCAGATTAGCCCACTGCCGCCCCAGTCGTCCCAGTGGTGTCATAGCTGCAGCACTGATGCTATCGCGTCCAGCCAGCCACCAGTGACCCTAAAGCCCATTCAAAATTCAATTTTACTCTGTGTGTGTGTGTGTGTGTGTGTGTGTGTGTGTGTGTGTGTGTGTGTGTGTGTGTGGTGTGTGTGTGTGTGTGTGTGGTGTGTGTGTGTGTGTGTGCGCGCGTGTGTCTGTGTGTGCGCGCGTGGGTCGTGTGTATGGTTTTGTATTTTTTAAAGGATGAATAAAATCTGAACCTGCTACACATTTATTCTGCTGCCAAGAACAGCCAAAGTTTTTGAGCAGCTCAAGTGGAGTAACACCCCCCCCCCCACAACCCCCCCCCCCCCCCCCTCCTCGCCCAGCCAGCCTGGAACTCCAGAATAATAACCTGGAGGTCAGAAAAATCGGCAATGCTGACAGCCCGAAGGTGAAAAGACGAGACATAAAAATTGAAGAAACATGTCTCGTCTGCAGTTATCGTAGCTATTATACTGCGGAACTTGGTGTTGGAAGAGAGGTCGTTTTTCTTTGTTGTCATTTTGGAGATTCAAACTTGACAAGTTGATCTATTTTAATCACGGAGATCTTAGAACACGCAGCGCATCTTGCTACTTTGAATATAACATTATTCACCACACAGCAGTGGCTGTTTTTTTTGTTTTTTTCATACACCAGAAAATGTGTTTTTTGTGCGAGAGTGACAAAAAAGCAAGTTTAAAAATAAAATAGTTGCTAGAAGGTGCTCATTAGAGCTGTTACTCAAGACAAGATTTGGTTAAAAAAAAAACAAGACCCACTTTATTCTTCCTCAATAATTAGAAATGGTGTCATGCTGGCATTCATCTTTTACAACCATCCTTGGATATAAATACTTGTTTTGGCTGAGGACAAGTCATCAGTGTCACATATTTTTGTGTCATAATTAAAAAGGGATATTATGGGGCATGTAGCATATCACCCTTAAGTATGAAAGACCTATAGTGATAGATTTCTTTTAATTATTAAAAGGGTTTTTCTGGTATTTATGAATTTGCCCAAGATTAAACTGGAAGTACTCACATATATTAAGATTTAGCAGGACTTCAGCATTGCATTGTTATAATCTACTTGGTTCTGGTCTGGTTGGGCTTTTTTCTTTTTGCATTTTTTATTCATGTGTCTAAAATTCAGAAATTCAACACATGACATGTCCATGTTTTGCCAACCTTTTTTAAAAGGATGCATCAGGAATTTCAGCCAATCAAACAAAGAATGAAATGTGTAAGAAAGCTCCCATACTAGAGTCCAATTGTGTTTTTCCATTAATGGTACCTGCTTGGCTTGACTCGACTCGGCTAGACTTGGCCGCAGTGCCTCGTTCTTCTTTTTTCATTGCAGATTAGTACCGCCTCGTGGCTGTGGCTGACCGTCATAGCAGGAAACTGCCGTGACCTAACGCAACACACACACACAGAACGTCAAAAGTGTGTGTTGTTGTTTGCCACAGCCAGAAGACAAATTAGTTTAAAAAAAAGCTGGAGGCAGCAAAAGCAAAACGCCCTCCCCACCCCCCAACTCCTCCCTGTCTGTCGCTAGCAATAATGACGCAGTGAATGGTGACTATTCTCTCCCACCAATCAGTAGTCTTCAGGTTTTCATCTCACCTTTAGGTATTGCCTCAGCCCGCTTGGAACCTCGACTGAGGTGGTACCAAAGATTTTTTTCCTAATGGAAAACCAAAAAAGACGAGGAGTCAAGTAGGTACCATGTAGTGGAAAAACACCGTTTCACACCGGCCTCATTTGGCTCAGTTGAATTGCACTAGAGCAGGGGTCTTCAACGTTTTCCAGGCCAAGGACCCCCAAACTGATGGCAAGATGGAGCGGGGACCCCCTAATTATATATATTGTATAAAATTGTGTTATATCAAACTGGTCCTATAGTGCCATGTGTGCATTGATGACTGAAAGACATCTTCTGCCTCCATTTATCTGTTTACTACAGTGTGTTGAATTCATGTTAATGTGTATTTAAAGACAGGGTGGGTGTTGTTTGCAGGTGAGAAGGGGGCGATTGCAATCGGGTTTGCACCAAAAGCGGCTTGATGCTTGATGATGTGTTTTGGGTACGCTTTCAATCAACTATACATACTCTGCAGGTCTGAGCTCCTGTAGTCATGTGTGCTTTGTAATCTGTGATGCCGCAGAACATGCAAACTGTAGAGAAGCTTGTAGTGTTTTTGTCACAGAAAAAGACAACTTGCCATCCGTCACTCGCATCTCTGTGGTCAAACGAGCCGCTTCTAAAGTTGGAGAGATAGCGATGTCACTGTGAGCAGAGCAGGTGTTGTTACGTCGCTTGCGAAACAATGTCTGATGATTTAAATGAAATGAGCTGCTTCGACTATGAAGACAAGACATACTGTACAGACTAGTCCACACAGGACAGTGAACATTCTTATGTGATTTGTAATGACGCCTTTTGGTACGCTTGAATTTTTCCTGAAATGAAACCAAACCAAGGGGGAAATCACTCAATCACAACTGGTTCCATTATCTTTTACTGTGACTGTTATTGCCACTCTTCATTTCAACCCCAACCGGCCGTCGGACCCCACCTGGGTCTGTCCCAGGTTTCATCCTAAAAGGGAGTTTTTCTGCATTGTTGCACTTGTTGCTTGCTCTGGAGGGAACTACTAGAACTGATGGGTCCTTGTAAGTTATAGAGAGGGATCTAGACCTTCTCTATCTCTCTCTATCTAGTGTCTCAAGATAACTCTTGTTATGAATTGATACTATAGATAAAATTGAGTTGAATTTAATAGATGCCTCTTTCATTATGGTGGTCAATGGGGAAAATGTTTTTTGGGCCGCAGGGGTGAGTGGTCCAGCTCTCTTCATTGGCATAATTTGGCATAATTTGGTTTAGCGGCCACACTTTGTATTCCATTGTATGACAGCATCACGTGACGTACAATGGTCCAATAAAAATTTTACCCAAACAAAAAGAAGTACCTGTCAAACTGAATATATTTTTTCGAGCATCAGAAACACTCCAATGGGATCTTGATATCATCAGACTTTAATACATTTGGTCCAATAACTATTATTTTCATTCCAATCATATAGTCTATGAGCACCTAAATACTGAGCAAGCTTTTCTGGCATATAGCAACTTTCATAGAAATTAATGGGGCCATCTCCGAATCGGGTCCCAAGTAATTTTTAAAACACCCATGGCATCATCATGGTAGCACACTCTTACCATTGAGGCTCTCCCTAACATCTACATTAAGTAGTGGTATTTTGGCCGGCATTAAAGAGACCCCAGTATGCGAAGGAACTACCGGTTTACTCTGTCAGGTGTCTCACAAAAGTATTATTTTTATTTTCATTTTTTGTCAGTGTTATGTAAAATATGGTGTTTACTTTACTACAGTACTTTTAATGTATGTGTCCCACCCACATGTGAAATTGTTACTCCCTTATTTCCTGTACATCTTCCCTTTTGCCTACCAGTAAGTACACAGTTAAAGTATTGCTATATGTGTAAAATATTCACACTCTAATGTATGGGCTGCAATCTAAAGCTTTACCGTCCTATGAGATTTTAATGGGGTATTACACATAATGAGAAAAATGTGTAAGAGTGGAAACCCAAGACAAATTGTATTGTTTGTGACGTGCAAACATAATCCAGCCCCTGGTTCTTCACACAGTAAAGATGTGACAGTTATTGATTCAATGCGAGGAAAACCTAAAATGAAATATAAACACATTACCTATAGCTACATCTGACAGCACAGCAGCTGATTCTGTGAATGGCTAAAACCTTCCATGCAAAAAGTCATGCTTTTCTCTACAACTGTATAGAAAGGGCATAGGTCCAAACATGGGCCTATTCTGTAATATTCTCTCTCAATGCTATGTTCATGTAAAGCCATCTTGAGTCATTTGAGTGAGATTTGCAAGATATTAAAAGACCTGATTTTCTTTTCTACATTGAAGGACTACATTGTTTGATAGCAGAGTCTCAAGACCACAGAGACTCACAAAGAAAAGGTCATTTAGTTGATAATAAGATACATTTTCCGTCCTCTGGGTTTCTTCTCATTCATCAAAACTTTTTCATTTAAAAGCAAAACGTTGTCATACATTGCTTCTCACAGGAAGTAGCCTACTCCTAGGGCCGGAGTGTATAAAAAACAACTCGTATTTACAATGCATGTGGCCTTCTGTCACTGAAAAAGTATTCTGAAATAATGCATTCTATTACTAAGCCCCCTCCTTTCATGCACACACAAAATACAATCTGTATCACCCCTGCATGTTTTCAAACTCCAGTAGTGATGGTGCAGGTGAAAAAACATCCAACTGTCATTCCTGAAGGTGGAAAATATACAGAAATATAACTGTGTGTTGATTTCTATTATTTGTAGATGTTGTGTACTTCTAAGCTTTGTTTTCCTGATTGCTCCCCACTGTTGGAAGAAAACAACCATTCCTGAATCATGACTAATTAGTTTCGCGCAATGGAAAGCCCGCAGCCGGACAATGCCCACTGAGGGTTATTAACAGGTATTCACCTAGTGCCAATATCTCATTTATGTCAGCTGTAGACATGACTGACAAGGAAATAGTTCCCCTGCTGTGTTATTAAGGCAATTTGCTGGTAAAACCAAATCATCTCAGACGTGTAGAGCTGCGTTGCTCAGCTGTAAATACTCTGATTTCATTTTTACAGCACTGATGATGTAAGCCCTACTAGCAAGAAACGTGTGAAATGGTAATCAAAACATTGTGTCGGTGATCCCAGTGTTTTCAGTTGTTAGTATTTCCAGAGTACTATATGCTTTACTTATGTCTGGGATTAATGACTTTTTTTATGCCAATCGCCAACACAGCACAGGTCTCCTAAAAAGCTAAAACATGTTTTTTTAAGATGTTTCCATTCTCTCACAGTAGCATTTGCATTGCCTCCCAAAAACCTTGATGGATTCACATCAGTAAATTGTAGAACATACCGACTCCATGTTGCTTAAACCCCCCAATTCCCCCAAAATATGGAGGATATAACCCGTCAGCACTGTCTTTAGACCCAGTCACAATGTTTGTTTTACAATAACTCCTGGGTTGAAAATCTCTGTGTATACATGTTAACAGCACTGAGGAACAACTGGGTATACTCTCATCCCATTCATATAAAATGCATGTTTGATCCTTTCACGTCTCAACACGTTCACTAACGTTACGTTGGAAACCTAATTCATCTGTTGAGCCACAGAATAAAGAAACTGACACCACCCGCACTAGCTATCAGATTGGCTCTGAGATGCTGTTTGTAATGTTAGATTTGGTTTATCAAAGTAAAGAAAGTAAGCACAGCAGAAATGTCACCAGGCTTAACTGTATATCTTTAAACTTAATAGTTACAGCTGAAAAAAATTACAACAGAAAAAGGTTCACCACATTTCACATATCTCTGCAATTCAAATCAACGGCCAGTTGTCTACCCAGAAGGGATTTTTGTTTTAGCGTGATCATCATTAGCGTGATTTGATCTACAACATGCCTTGCTAGATTCCCTAAAAGGTGTTTTGTTTTACTCTGGGGCCATTTTATGAGTTACCATGCTAAATACGGGAGCTGTTAGCAAGTCTGAACAAGTATCCGTTATCTAAGCTAAGGGAAAGTGACTCATTAGCAAGCTAACCAAGCACAGCGCAGCTACAAGTCTTGAAAACGGCGCACTGGGTAGGGAGTAAGCTCGCTTGTAAGGGTCCTGCAAGATGAGGTGAAGTGCAAAAAGATGTGCAGGGTCTTTTGTATAGCTCCAGGGGGAAGGCGATCACTGCCTGCAACAGTCTCGTTGTCCCGTTTTGAACACCATAAATGGCCTGGACAGCCCTGCATCTTGATAAGCTTTACTGGTAGTCAGGTTGAAATATAAGTGTCAAAAACGCATTGCAGCAGAATGCAAAAGTGTTGCAAGGGGAAACAAAAACTGTTGTGAGGGATCAAATAAAATGTTTCAAACAACATTGCCACAGGGACCCTTAAGGGTATATGTGATACTCACCATTGAAAACTCTTAGGTCCTGAATCTTAGGGGGGGAAATCCTAAAAAATAAAGGTAAAAAAATCATGTTTAATGAAATGAGAAACTTATAACAAAATTTGGAATACTTCTTTGTAAATACAAACTTTTTTTAAAATAAAATCCCTGAAAGAATAAATGGATAATAAACTACAGATTAATATGAAAAACTAATATGAGCCAGTGTATTTGTACATACAAGGGATGAAGTGAAGAGAGGGGGAATTGTCAAGTAGATATGTTGACAGGGGGAAAAAAAATCTCACCATCTAAAATCATCCATCCATAAAGCATACTCACATTCTTACTCACATTAATCATCCTGTCAGAGTTTAGACCAAGTACATTTATCATTAATAAATGAGTCAGTGATGGTGATGGGGTGGAGGAGGGGTGTATGCTTGTGTGGTTTTAGGATTTTGTGCTAATTAGATACTGGGGAACATGAAGGCTGGGAAGTCAAATAGGTGTCAGAGAGAGAAAATCCAGTGGTCAACTGCAGGGCTGGATATCTTTTTCTTTTTTTTTTCAATACCGGTTATAAAACAACATATACAGTATAAATAAAAAAAAGGAGCACACACTGATAGTCAGCAGCATTTAAGAAGGGGTGGTTAATTAAAGTCTATATAGTCAAAACTAAATGATTTATTAAAAATGTTAGAGCATTAACTTATTGTCACCAGTAACTTGCTGGTAAACAACAAAAACAACAACACAACAACATAACTTTGAATGTGCCACAAGGCTGGCGAGGCGAGTTTCAAGTGAACGTGCCATCTGTGTTGTTTTCCCGACAACGGCAGCTGCAGACTGTTGGATGTCCTGCAGTTGGACTCCTCTACAGTGAAATACAGTCACACCTTACACTATTTAGCTGTCAGCAATGTAACCGTGTTCAATCCAGCTGCTAGCTAACGGTAGGCTAATGTCACCTGCTGCCAAGTATAGTGTTAACTAGCATCACATGCAGCGATGCTTATGTTGCCTCCAACGTCCGTTTCAGAGCAGCAGAGGGGAGTGCAGACACCTAAGGGGTACCGAAATTCAATTACATTCAATTTTATTCATAGTATCAATTCATAACAAGAGTTATCTCGAGACACTTTACAGATAGAGTAGGTCTAGATCACATTCCAGAATTTACAAGGACCCAACAGTTCTAGTAGTTTCCTCCAGAGCAAGCAACAGTGGCGAGGAAAAACTTCCTTTTAGGCAGAAACCTCGGACAGACCCAGGCTCTTGGTAGGCTGTCTGACGGGCCGGTTGGGGTTAGAGTGAAGAGTGGCAATAACAAAAATGTAAAAAATAGTAGTTTGTAGCAGTAATGGGGCAACAAAGTCCGCGTTGCTATTCGGTCTGGTCAGATACTGGTTGCTAGGGCACAGGTCCCATATTAGCACCGTCTCTCAGGTGAGAGGGGAATTCTACAGTCTAAGGTTTCGTCATACGTGCACATGTCCAATGTCCATATCCCACTGCTGCTATTGGCAGAACATGTTGTTTTGCAAAGGGAATGCAAAGTCCATGGTGCAGTGTTTTTGCTTACTTCGTGAAATTTAAAGTGACTGTTTTGGTTTCTTGGCTTCGTGGAAGACCACCTCTGTTGAGTGGCGAGTACAATTTTAAGAAGAGATCCAGTCCTGTTTGAGTCAATACCGTGTGTGACCTAAGACAATTCTCAATGCTTATCAGTTTACTTTTATATGTTGTTGAGTGAAACGGGAAACCATAACTTTGAAAAAAATAAAACTGCATCATATTCAGAGGTGTTTCCAATGTAGAGCGGTTGTCTGCCAATCGGAAGATTGTGAGTTTGATCCCTGGCCCTGCAGTCCCATGTCGAAGTGTCCTTGGGCAAGACACTGAACCCAGAGTTGCCCCCGCGCATCGGAGTGTAAATGCGTGTGAGTGTTTATCTAATGAGCAACACCTTGTACGGCAGTCAAGGCCACAGTGTATGAATGTGTGTGAATGGTGAATGGTTCCTGTACTATGTAAAATTGTAAAATATTTGGGAATATTAGAAACACCTCAATACGATAAAAATCCACCACCACCACCACCAAACATAGTCATAATGTTTAATTAACACATCAACTCAGGTATTCCTAAAACTGTTTAACAACTCTTAGTGCCAAACCCTGCTCTGTAATAGAAATGATAATTTACGGATAAAGGAATCGCAAGCGTAAAATTAAATGCAAAACGAATGTCAATATCCTTGAAACGTGCTTGTTTACATTGTATATTTCTCTTTCCCCTGAGGGTCTGTGTATTCAATGACAACTGAATGACAGACAAGACGGGGATGAGTTATTCTCGAATGGCATCCCAGGGCAACATCATTTTTTTGTTCAAGATACTTTTTTTTTTGGACAGCTGAAGACAGGAAAGTGCAGGGGGAATGACATGCAGCAAAGGGTTGCGGGCCGGAATCAAACCCGGGCCACTGCTGCAAGGAGTGAGCCTTTTTTACATGGCGCACACCTTCAACTAGGTGAGCTACCAGAAAAACATCATCAAAACATTTTGATGAGTATCTCCTGTATGGTAATTACTAAGCAACAAAGACCATAGCTTGAGATGTAACTTAACAGTGGCAATGTTAGCCCTAGCCCTCTGAGGGTATATATATATATATATATATATATATATATATATATATATATATATATATA
>NC_045750.1:20852803-20854003 GCF_008692095.1 Etheostoma spectabile | reverse complement strand
TAAGCGTACAGGTCCCCTGGAGAGAAACAACTCAGTAATCTTGGGATATTTCCAAAAGAAATGGAAGCCTACAAAGTTAGAAATGTCCTGTTGATTTATAAGATGAAGTGCATTTCTCCTAATCATGATTGCAAATAGTATTTTATCTTACAATTGTTGCATGGACTCAGTGGTGTGTTTTAGCTGTTGGTGTTTCCATTAAGCTAGCCGTCAGTCCAACAAGCAAAACCCTTTGCTCCTTTGGTAGAATGGTGCTCTCCATTAACCACAAATCTGGGCTTTTGACCTAAATATACATCCTATGGTTATTATTCCATCTCATCATTAAATATGGCTACAGCTTTTCAGTTCCATTTGATCTGTGATTCTTAAGATTAGATTTTATGAGATGAAAAACTTTCTTGTCCTGAAAATTGCAGCTATGTGCTATCAACATGCATATACTTTTTAAAAGGAGATAATCTTATGTAACAGTCAAATATGTTTTCATTTTTTTCCCGCTGGCCTGATAGTTGCCTCATAATATACTCGAAATGCAGACTCATTTGATACATCTGCTGATGAAAGGCCATAAAAAACTGACATATGAATGTTGGCTGTGAACAGAATGCAGTTGGCTGTTCTGTAGGAAAATCAAATCCAGAAGACAACATGGCTTCGGTTAAAAGTGCAATGCGTAATTGACAGCTCTTTTCGACTAATGCTGGTGCCTTTCAGCAGCAGCAGTGTGCTGTTATGATGCTGGTCATAGAATCAGATGACTGTAGAACATCAGTGTCCAAATATTGTTTTTTTTAGAAGTCAATTTCCTGCTTTGAACTTGTGCCTTTTTCCTGCTTAAATCTTTTTGTATACTTTTTATACTTATACTTTATACTTTTTGCCAATTCTACATTCATACCTTTACAATCAATACATTTGAGCTCTTTTTAGGAGGTTGCTAGGAAACAACCAGAATGTAGAGTTTTACAAAGCCACTGCCAGAGTTTCTTATTTAATGGTTATTATATTGTAACCTCATGATTGAATTAAGCAGTCAGTGTGCTGAAGGTTAGACTACTCATCTCCCAGTCGCTGCACTTGCAAGCAACCATAAAGTTACACTGAAAATCTTTGCAGTTGTTGTAAGGCATTGATACACAGTATTTAAAGCACCCTTATTATGCTCATATTGAGGTTCATAATTGTATTTTGAGGTTG
>NC_045750.1:20851137-20852793 GCF_008692095.1 Etheostoma spectabile | reverse complement strand
GGTTTACATGGTTTCATTTTCAAAAAAACACTGCACTGCACATTGCTGCAGGTCCTCTTTTCATCCTGTGTGGTGAGCTCTCGGTTTTTGCTACAGAGTGACGCATCAAAATTATTATCCCATTTTTGTTGGGAGTTGCATATACGCAGTAAATAGGTAAGATTACATCAGCTAGATAACTCTTTCTCCAACTTTGGTCAATACAAGGCAGGATTAGCTCGGAGACTTCTTCTAGACGGGGGCGCACTTATGGAATACCAGCAGAACAGGGACATGGAAGATGTTCTTTTGTAGGTTATGGTGAACTCATGTGTGTTGTAGTTAAGAACGAGGGGGCGTACCGTTAGCATGCTAGCGCTCGTTTCGGCTAGTGACGTAGAAAACCCTGCAGATTTTGAACAGCTCACCCGGAGACTGAAGGCAGAAGACCTCAAGATACCCATATCTCACTCAAAACAGCATGGATGTTTTTTTCCAAGTTTGTATGCATGTGGTAGCACCAGAAACACAAAATAACACCCCACATCCCAGAAAAAAAGTGTTTTTTTTCATAATATGGGCGCTTTAAGATGTGCCAGCAAACCATTTTTTTTTATTCCAAATTGTCTTGGTTTTCCCAGGCTACACGCAGATCAGCATCAGCCCTTCTCCAGTCAATAAAAGGGTGGTAATGCAGCTGAGTCTGTTGGAGCAGCTTTCTTTTTGCTGCTTCAGTGAGACAAGGAGAACAACAGCTGGTTTCGAGCTAGCTTCAGTCACTTCCGTTGTCACAGACTGGATTGCGTCTCTCAGAGGATTTCAATCTCTCTCTAGTGCTTCTTGAACATATTTATACTTTGGCTTTTCAGCCATGGTTCTAGGGACAGCAGTGTCGGTCGGACAGTTGGTCCCACACTGATATATCTCACTTATTCAATAGATTGCAATGACATTTGGTAGAAATATCCATGGAATATTAATGATTTTGGTGATCCCCTGCCTTTGGTCTTGCGTCAATGCATTATAAACACATTTATGATGAGTGTATAAACTGCTTATAGCAATGTATAAGTCGTGAAAAATCATAGTCTAATGCTTTACAACAATAAGCATAACACATTATATCTCTTTGAAAATGATAATACACTAATACTAAATCTCTGTAGCATTTGCTTTACTAACCAAGAGCTGTTTGCTTCAATCTGTTTCCAGTGAACAACTACAGCTGTAACGCTGGGCTACATAGCTACATTTCTAACTCAAACATGTATGCAGCATGATACAGCACACACAAACAGGAACATTAGCATCATACATCTAGCTTACTGAGACACATGGAAGAGGAAAACGGGATTTTCCAAGATTCTGGTTACTTCCACTTTAGTTTCCTTCTTCTTTTGATAATTTGATTGTGTTTTAACACCTCTGTTCAACGCTGACTTTCAACTTTTTGCTTTTTGCTCTGATTGCGGTCTTACATGCACAGTCCTCTCTCTCACACAACCATGCAGGTGCGTCATGATCTGTCAATCAAATTAGGGGCAGGACGTGACCAATGTATCTCTCTGAGTGGCTAGCCCTTTCTCAATGTCAAGGAAGGATCCACCGAAGCCAGATCATCATGGATGACCTACAATTTTCTGATGTTAAACTCAGACAAAACTGAAGTTATTGTGC
>NC_045750.1:20850866-20851118 GCF_008692095.1 Etheostoma spectabile | reverse complement strand
AACGTCTTTATCTAGGGATATAACTGCTCTGGATGGTATTGCCCTGGCCTCCAGCACTGCTGTCGGAAATCAAGTAGTTATTTTTTATCAGGATATATCCTTTAACGCCCACTTAAAACAAACCTTAAGAATAGCCTTTTTTTCCCTTTGTAACATTACCAAAATTAGGCACATTCTGTCTAAAACAATGCTGATTTGTTTCATCCAGGCTGGACTACTGTAATTCTTTACTATCAGGATGCTCAAATAAGT
>NC_045750.1:20849880-20850856 GCF_008692095.1 Etheostoma spectabile | reverse complement strand
TCTCCAGCTGATCCAGAATGCTGCAGCGCGTGTTCCGACACAAACCAAGAAAATAGATCATATTTCTCCTTTATTAGCTTCTCTGCGTTGGCTTCCTGTAAAATCCAGGACTGAATTTAAAATCCTTCTCCTGACCTACTGTGACAACTTGGACCAGTTTGCATCAGCTGTTCTAGTGCAGCGGAACCGCCCCTTCAAGACTTGATTTCTTTATTCTTTCCCGGTACGTGGCAGTGGGGGAGAGCCGTTCCTTGTATCGTTGAGTGGAACGAGACGGACGGACGGGGGCAGTACACAGGTTCGGTGGAGCTACAGCTCAGTTAAAGTAAAGGTCGTCTTTACTTTTTGCCAGAATTAAGGCTTCATTTTCCAAGTACAGTGTCCTAACCTGGGAAGTCCTCCTCATCACTTCCAATATGTCCATAACATGACTTGACTTGGGCCACATTAACAACATGCAGGTCTTCACCAGTCTCTTCCAAAACCATCTCAAAGGTCAGAGGAACAACTGATCTGGTGACGCGATAAGGTCCATCATACCGTGTTGCAAGTTTGGCTGAAAATGACTTTTCCATTTTAGAATTGAGAGTGAGATTTCAACCAGACCCGGTCACATCTGTATCAGTCATGAATGGCTTTCTGTCGCCTGTTTGCCTTCTGCAGGGTTAGGGTTATAGGGGACGGGTGAATAGCTGCAGACACAGCACCCCTTCTTTTCTCTGCTTCTCTTCATAGTCATCACACTCATCTACCAACCCTTATAGAATTGGCACCAGCTCTTAGTTGAGCTGTTCTAGTTTTAGACTGTCGGGGTCTTCCTTCCTTTGACACACTGAGCTCCTTTCTGCTCTCCCTTTCCATCTGTGTGCATCCATGTCCCTGGAATGCTTGTTACTAACCTAGCTCTGGGGAGCGCTGTTGCCATGGTCCTGCTATTCCTTGCTATGCTCTGCAGTGCCCAGCTACGTCCTGCTAC
>NC_045750.1:20844712-20849870 GCF_008692095.1 Etheostoma spectabile | reverse complement strand
GTCCTGCTACGTCCTGCTACGTCCTGCTGTAAGTGGTGGTGTTTATCAATGAAGATGTTATGACATTTTTTGGTTTTAGCTTTTGCGTTTACAGTACTATTTCACCTTTCTCATTGGCAGTTTACTGCAAATCATTCTGCCTCTGGAAGCTCACTTGTTGGTAGCGTTAGTAGTTGCTGATCATATTTTGCGCCGCATTTGTTGGAACGTATGCAGTAAACTACAAGTTAATGTAAACTGTTAAGCTTAATGTAACTAAAATTATTTGATGCAATTCTCCTTACCGGTAAGTGTCATGACAACTACAAACCTGAACTCCCCAGAGTGATAGGTATAAATAGTATACTATACTACACTGTTGCTTACATTATATTACATTATTATAATACATATTATTTAATCACAATGTAATGCCTTATAGCATTGATTATTATTCATTGGAAAAATGATAATAATTTTTTCAATAATGAGAATTATAATAGACTATGATCCTGGAAATAATATAGTCAGGGAGTGAGTATTTGAGTATTATGATACTTGACCTTATAAGTCATCACACAATGCTTTATTATGTGTTATGATTAATGTTATGAAGCACAATTATTCACAAGTGCTTATAACAATACTAATACATCACTATCAGCAGATTATAAACTCATGAATGTGTTCATGATGCATTATAAACATATATATATATATATATATATATATATATATATATATATTCAGGGTGGGATGATCAATTTGAATATTATAATACTTGACCTTTTAAGTAATTATAGAAATGCTTTATAATGTGTTATGATTATAGTTATAAAGCATAATGATTATTCATGAGTGCTTATAACTATACTTATAGAGCATTATAAGCAGATCATTACACATAAGTGTGTTTATAATGCATTATAGAAACAGGCTTCATTATACATTAAACATTACACACCGTTTTACAGAATTACCGCCTTTGACTTGTTTCCTGCCTCCAACGTTAGCTGCCTGATTGCTGGATATCCCAAACTAACCTTTCTACACTTTCCTGGAGCACGAGTGGATGGCTGAAAGGAACATGACAACTGTTGTGTGGAATAAGGTTGGCAAAGAAAAGGCTCTACGCTTTTCGATTTCTATTACTCGCTGAGAAGAAACTCAATAAAAATCCATTTGCCAACACTGTATCGTATTAAGTTGCTGTGAGGTGTAGCCTACATTCACCACTTCCAAACAGAGGCCGATCTTAACGTAATCTCTGAGATTTTTCCTTCACAGCGCCGTGCAATGCGAGAAAATCTCAAAGCTGAACCGGGCGGACACATCAATTTTCCTCAGACTCACCCCAGGTCAGGTTAATTAAGTCTACTGCTAATTTACGACACTAAAAACATTGCCGTCACCAAAATAACCCAGAGATTAACCACCATACGATAGGACACAACACTGTCTTTCTTGCTCTCTGTCTTTCTTTCTTTCTTTCTCTCTCTCTCTCTCTCTCTCTCTCTCTCTCTCTCTCTCTCTCTCTCTCTCTCTCTCTCTCTGCGCATACACACACAAACAGTCCAGTTCTGGTGATTGATGAACGCAGATATGTGCTGATTAGCTCTACTAACAGATCGAGTGGGTAGATCGAGTCCATGTCTGATTACAACATTTTCATTGTGATATTTTGTGATTGCATTCTGAATCTGCAACGTTCTCTGTCAGGTAAATCAGTAAGTCAGTAGCAAGCTATACATTGAAGTTGCATATGAAGGGGTTTGAGCCCTTTGTGTAAGTAATTTTGGAGTACAATTAGGAATCCAATTATCAGAGCTGAGATGCTTCTAACTGGCCATTTTCAATGTGTTATGTGTGAACACCCTGTTAATCATCTTCGCCTTTCAGCCAAAGTTAAACCGTTTTTGTCTTTTAACAGTTTTGAACAAGCAACACATGCTTTTATTTCTTCTCGTTTAGACTACTGTAATGCACTTTATATCGGTATAAATCACAAAGCACTTTCACGCTTAGTTAGTCCAAAATTCTGCAGCACGTCTTTAAACTGGAACCAAAAAGCGCGCTCATATAACTCCAATTCTTGCCTCATTGCCCTGGCTTCCTATACGTTTTAGGATTGATTTTAAGATTTTATTGTTTGGCCCCAACATATATCTCGGACCTCATCCTAATTTATAGGCAAGCGCGGTCACTGAGGTCGGAGAGCCAGCTCCAGCTTGTGGTTCCCAAGACAAGACTTAAAACTCGGGGGGACAGGGCCTTTTCTGTGGTTGGACCTAAACCCTGGAACGCTCTGCCCCTCCATGTCCAAACAGCCCCAACAGTTAAGTGTTTTAAGTCTTGTCTAAAGACGCATTTTTATTCTTTGGCTTTTAACTCTGTGTGAGTAGTGTGGTGCTCTGATGTCTCTTATTGTTTTACTGTATTTTAGTATTTTTTTCATTTTATCTTTTTTGTTTTTACAATATTTTATATTAATTGCTTTGTATGTTTGAGTTTTGATGCTCTGATGACCATTAGAGCACAGCCCTACATATACATACTGAACCTGAGAACCATGAGCAGGATGGATGATGTAAACACATAGGACTGTATACCAATATCTTTCAGATGAGGCTTAAACTTACTCACCACCTCAGCATTGCTCTGCAGCACACTGTGTTATATGTTAAGCTGTTTTATGTATTGCACCACTGGAGCTCAAATATTAAATGAAACAGGTTGAGAGTTCGAGCAAATGTATGTGTTTACATCACCTGTACTGCTCTTACATTTCAGTGTGACACATGTAGGGTTGTGACTTAATGTTCATCAGGGAGAATTCATGCATATTACCTAAATTAGGTATTAAACGAACTAGGTTTCAAAAAGATGGATGACACAAAATTGCAGCCAAAATGCAGCTGCTACCTTTTAATTTTGGAGCCAGAGTGGAGGAGCTGTGGTATCAAAGTCCTGCCTACACACCCGCCGGACCAATCACAACTCATTTACGGCAGACAATAAGGACTTTACCTGTTTTTATAGCCAACAAACTTATTAGACAAATGAACATGTGAACAAATACCATAGAAACAACTTCAAATGACAGAAACCATCTTTGGGCAAAAGTTATTTGACATGTGCTTTGATTTTTTTAGTTTGGCCGGCATCCAATCCGCTAACATGGAGGGGGCAGTGTTCATGAGCTGTTCTGCAGCCAGCCAGCAGGGCGCGATCAAGATGTTTTTGCTTTAGTTATACAGTCAATACATCAACTCCTGGAACCGACAGGTAAATTACGTCTCCAACCCAACGTTAAACAAGTATTATTATTAAAATATAAAAGCATTACATATGCATTTTACATAAATGAGATAAATGCCGCTAAATTGTATATATGTGACGCAAGGGTTCTCTACTCAAAAGTTAAGAAATAAACAAACGTGATTCTATTTTAAAGCTATTAACATCAGTGTGCCTCAATACAACCTCACAGAGCAGCTATAGCATGGCTGCAGTCTCTTAAGTCTCATGTGAAATTATCAGAAACACATGAAGTGGCTGAGTGTAAATTCTGTCTAAGTCCCTATTATTTGCCAGGTTCCAAAAACCCAGGATCCTACATTTCCCATAATGCAACCAATAGCATGTTTTAGTTAGACCCACTGTGCTTAGTATAGGTCTTTTCATATTCAAATATTCAATAACTTTCTCACTCACACAACTCCTCAGAAACAGGACACCTTGGCGTCACTTTTTAACACTCTGGGTATCCCTTTGGTGTTCATTTTCAACGCGCTTGGTCGGGATCCCTTGGCGTCATTTTTCAACACGCAGGGTAAAACCACTTAGTTAGGGAAAATCCTAGACGGGGTTAAAAAAATTACGTGGGGTTACAAATTGTACGGCTAAGAACAGGACACGAACCCCAGTGTCCTGGCTGAAAGTACTGTGTTGTTTGACCCACCCACTGGCCCAACCTGCCTTGTTACTCGTGTCACTCTTTATTCTACGTCATCTTAAATAGCTGCTGTCAAGCTACTACCTTACCCTCTGCACCGTCTTTGAAGATGTGGTAGTGAGAACGAGTAAAATTAGTCTTTAAGCTCAAGCCAGGTTAACCCCGGTGACATTGTGTCAAAGAAGACATGATAAATGTGCTAGTGTGTCTCTAGTTAATGGCACATTATATGTACAGGCTAGTTTGAACACCCACATGATGTGACCATGCATGAATAGTAACTCACAATGGTACTACAATTAACCAACGTGATGACATGAACTTATAATTATGTGGGTGCATGGTGAAAAAATATTCACTTCAATAACGTAGTATCCCACACATTCATCCTGACAACCTCTGTCAGCCTACGGAAAAGCTCAGAGGAAATAACGAGGTAAGATCCAAAGCTGCGTACGACAGCATTTTGACAGAGGACTCTTGCGCCGTTCCAGGGGGAGCCATTATTTATGCCTTAGTGATGTGAAACTAATTGTATTCATTGCTATCTCACATAAGCCCACAGAGCTGACATGTCATTTGAATTTAACATAGAGATACATTTACATATACCTCCCCAGTGCACCAAATAAAAAACAAAACGATGGCCGAGTAGTGCTCATCCATGGGCGCTCTAAAGGAAATTTCAAAAACTGCCCCCTTTTTTCTCAGTTATTTTCCACTTGTGTAAGCTTATTGCTATCATAGAGTTTGCATTGAATTTAGAACACACAGGGCAGTGTCTCTTTACAACCACTCATGTGTTCAAATATTTTGTTATAGATGATCTTGACATAGTGAACAAAGGCTAGAAAGCATCACCGACCCTGGAATACAAAGTGTACAACCCACATGACTTCCTTCTTTCATCGTTTTGGCTGTTGTCTTGGCCTGTGCAACATCGAAATATTAATGCAGCGGAACATTGTGAGGTGGAAGTGGTTGCCCTTGTTTGCTCGAAAAAACATTAAACCAGGCAAATAATACAGTAGCAATTTTGGCAAAAGCCACATGACAAACTTGGCAGTGTGTGCAGTAGCCTCATATCTTCTCCAAACTACTGGTCCAAAGTTTCATCTGGGCATTGGACTGTGACTTGCAAAGCTCATTGAAAGGAGGGGAAAAAAAGACAATAGAATGAAATGTGCTGGGGAGAAAGTTTGGCTTCGGGTTTCCACCCCCCCC
>NC_045750.1:20841923-20844702 GCF_008692095.1 Etheostoma spectabile | reverse complement strand
CCCCCCCCCAAACACACACACACACACACACACACGCACACCCTCTGTCATCCCACTTGCCTCTTTGTCCCTCCCGATTCTACACCATCCATTCTGCATTCCAACTCCATTCCTGCAGCACAATCTAATCTGAGCAGCTTCACTCCCCATTGAACTACCTCACAATTAGGCAAAGAGGAGGGTTGTTCTGATGCATTGTAGTTACAACCACTCTGCTCTGCTGGAGTTTGACTTTGATCCCTTAAAGCCTGGAGCCAAAAACGCTGTCGGCTACAGTACAGTCATCAGGCACCGCGACACCGATGCACTCCGTTCAGATTGGTCTGACAGCCCCTTCCCCTGAGGCCTCATGTGAAACAGCTTTGGAGAAGAAATAACTATATCACTCCCACAACTGCTCTTTAAAAAAATATTCGGTAAAAAGCGTTAAGGCAAGAAAACAAATGGTGGCATCCATATTTTAAGCGCTGTCGTTTTGGTGTGTAGTATACTTGACACAAGCTGTAATCTAGCACTTTAACTGACATACTGGCAGGATGGGCCGGATAAACCCCGTGCGGATAGAGCGATGTAAGCGCTGTAATAACGGCACCCTTTGAAGATTAGAGTGACTGGTGAGCGTAGTAAATTGCTCTCCCTGTGTTCCTTGGTGGCAGAACATTTGTCGCCAATCTCTTTGACAGAGAAATGTTAGACATTCTTTCAAGGTGAAAAAAACCCAGCCCGGACCGGCTTTCCTTTCCAACAGCATACTGAAAAAATCTGAATGGAAAGTATTTTTTAGTCTCACAGACCAGTCAGAAAACCAGCCCGTCCTCACCCAGAAAACTACAGCAAAGAATCAAAAGACAATTACGTTTCCATGGAGTTTTATTCCTATGTTTATTTAAGACGGCGTTCTTTCAATTTGAGAGCATTTCTCATTGGTTTCACGTTAAGATTTTGTAATAATTTCACACAAACCCTTCAGTTTGCTTTGTTTTAAGTTTCATTTGCATGATAAATAATTAACTGTGCTATTTAAATAGTTTTTTATTATAGTGGTGACATTACTTTTTATACAGACTGATATGATTTCTTTATTTTCACACTAATGTTAAATGATGAAGAACAATAACTGATACACACACCGCAGTGATGCCAAAACCAACACAAACAATCCAGTTTCTTGCGCTTTTTCAGTTATATTACAGAGTAAGTTTTACTATTGGCTCTACCATGTCATGCCAAATCCAACCAAACGAGAAAAAAATACAAAGTGGGCTCATTAAATATACACATACTGTCCGTAATCCATTGTTCAATCTATATAAACTCGACAAATATTAAACTTCTTGTTTACAGACATCAAGCTAGGCTATGCTAGCGCCATATGCTATATGCTTAATTAATGTAAGTCACCCTCGTTGATATCTCTCACTTCAAACCTTTCTCCTGTTTGCGGGTGGGTGCATTGACCATTCTCTGCACATTGTTGACATATGTACTTATCCAAAATCATCGAACGGCAGGGTTCAATAAACCTGGTTACAACTTAAAGGGAACTGAACAGGACAGGTATTATTTCATTAGTCAACCCTACACCTGGCAATCTATTGGTTGGGGGATTTTGACAGGGTTGTAACGGGAAATCTGTCCAAGCAACAACATATCTGAGTCCAAGCAGAAAGTTTGACCTGAAGCAGAGCAAAGCCAAGCACGAGCAATGGCTATTTGAGTGTGAGAGCAAGGTTTTGAGTGAAACTATTACAACATCCAAATACGAATACAGATAGGGATGAAACTCCACATGTTTCTTGTTAGGTAGCAACCTCTCGCAGCTGGAGTAACTATCACAAGAGCAAACAAGGAAGCGATGTTACAAAGTATTAGAGTGCTGAACTCAAAGAATGCAAGTTGCAAGGCTATTGGACACGTCGACCATGTCAGACCTGGGTTTGTGTCCTGTGTAAAACTAAAAGTTAACTGATATTTTGATATTAACCAAGTATTACAAACCATAGTCTGTGAAATCATGTTACAGCCTTAATTTAGTCTTTTTATGAAACCTATTGAAAGCCAATTCCTGTTGTTCTACTAACCCTAAGAATTTTTGTTGCTTAACCTAAAGGTCCAATGTGTGGGAATTTCTCCCATCTAGCGTTGAGATCGTACATCGCAATCAACTCTCTCACGCCACGTACAGCTATTAATGTCCTTTTTCTTTTTCTGGGTGAAGAAGAAGTTTGGATTTTGAATACGTGAGGTCCTCCATGTTTCCTTCTTCAAACTTGTCGGGACCCGTAAGCGACGATACCCATTAGCAGCATTAGCAGCTACTCTGAGTTCATCATGTGACAGTGAAATCATGAAAGGCAGAGCAGTATGTCCTGTATGTCCGTTACTGGCTAATGTATTTCAAGATGTAGCATGAATATGGAGCGTCCACCCCAGTTCATGCTAATGCAAATGTAAAATGTCAAGCCAATAAGAATACTTTGGTCAGTTGGAATTGATGGTGGCGCTAAATATTCTTGAAAAGGGACCAGTTTGTGAACGGGCATCACAGATTTTGATGATGAACAACTAAAAACCGTACACACTGGACCTTTAAGTACTTCCATTTCAACATTTATTACATGTTTACAACTGTGCCAGTGACGTTAAGTTAGTGATCACATGATTAGGATCAAATCAACCTGTGATTTCAGATAGGTATGATTGACAATTCAAAATACAGAGTAGCAATTATGGACCGTTTGTTGGCTCGAAAATCCAAGGCCAGCCCATTTTCCACTGC
>NC_045750.1:20841830-20841913 GCF_008692095.1 Etheostoma spectabile | reverse complement strand
CTCCACCAGACCTGTTCCCCTGAAGTCCCTGTGTCAACCAGAACGGTTTGTCAAATTCTGTCTCGAAATGGCTTCCATGGTCG
>NC_045750.1:20837456-20841820 GCF_008692095.1 Etheostoma spectabile | reverse complement strand
CAGAAGCCAGCACTAAACAAAAGACAATTGGAAAACCGTGTGGCAATGGCCAAGGCTCACAGCCTGTTAAAAGGATGGACGCTGGAGAAGTGGAAGAAAGGGGATTTTTCAGATGAATCTTCTGTGGAATTACACCACAGTTGCCGCAATTGCAGGAGACCTACTGGAGCCCGCATGGATCCAAGATTCACCCAGAAAACAGTGAAGTTTGGTGGCGGAAAAATCGGTCTGGGGTTACATCCAGTATGGGGGGTGTGCGAAGATCTGCAGGGTGGAAGGCCACATCAATAGTCTCAAATACCAAGAAATCTTGGCTACCTCTTATATTCCCAACCATAAAGAGGCCAAATTCTCCAGCAGGATGGTCTCCATCGCATACTTCCATCTCCACTTCAAAGTTCCTCAAGGCGAAGAGATCCGATGCTCCAAGATTGGCCGGACCAGTCACCAGACATGAACATCATTGAGCATATGTGGTAGGATGAAAGAGGAAGCATGGAAGACCAAACACAGAATATTGATGAACTCTGAGGCATGCAGACTGCTTTCCTAGCTATTCCTGATGACTTCATCATACATTTTATGAATCCTTGCCAAACCGCATGGATGCAGTCCTTCAAGCTCATGGAAGTCATACAAGATATTAAATTGAATCTCACAGCACCACTATTATTTGCTACACATTTTAGTATTTGTTGTAAATTTGTTCAATTTATGTATAGGCGACAAAACTTTTGTCTTGCCAAAATTTGACCTTCTGTCTTGTTTAAATATAACTTTTTTTTTTTAGTGAAACTAATTTATTTCAGTGCATTAAACATCATTTGGGAGGGTTTTAGCTTTTTATATGAGCTATTTCTTACACCAATTGATTAATTAAAAGTCAGGTTAATAGCAGGTGTTTCTACAAAATAGATAAGCGACAAGATTTTTGTCAGGGACTATAGTGTTGGAGCAGAATGGATGATTAATAAGACCAACACAATAAGCTTAGTTTGATGACCATATATTCAAATGTTAATGCATGTCAACCTGTAATGAACACTAAGTTAGATCCACAGTAAATTAAAGAGACTTACAACGAAGGAAAATGAGCCCAAATAGGAGAAAACAAAAACAAATCTGCCCTATTAAAAGGTCCTACTGCTCAGGCAGAATCCACAGATTTCAGTCCATCCAAGGAAATCTTATTGAATTTGAATGAAAAAAACGTAAAATCTCGGGTGCTAACTCATTAGTAAATAACTTAGGTCATAAGTTGTCACACAAAACCGTTTTTACTTGCATTTTTGAATTATGTTAGGCTCATATATGTGATATGTTATGAATGTGAAGATGAACTGCTACCTCCTCTAGCCACTGAAAAGAAATAAGAGGAAAAATCAGGCCAATTACAAAAGCTGGTCAGTGTGATGTCATGTAGGCTGAGCTAGTTACTATTCATTAGCTCACTCAGTTGCGCTGGGTAAAGGATTCTGACAGCCAAGCTCTCATTGGCTAGCTGCTAACCAATCAGAGTCAAGTAGATTAGCTCATTGAATGTTAACGAGAACTGGCACAAATCAAGCAGTCTTTCTGCAGGCTTTCCATACCACACTAGAATGGCTTTAAACAAGATAATCAAGGCATTTCTTTTGACAAAAATGTTACAAAGTCCATGGTAACCATAACCAAAAAGTAATGAAGTACGTGTGGCAGGGCACCTTTTAATACTATTCACTCCACTAAACCAGCTTGAATTGACGTTAGTCTGGATACTGAAAAAATGAGTTGCATACAACTTTTTACCCATCCGTGTCACATATAATATGTATTTTATTGACAATTAATTTGGAAATAATCAGCTTGTTGCACAATAATTAGACCATGTCATGGCAAACAGGACTGCAGTGTGAAAGTGTGACTAACCAAACAGTTTTCCACTGTACACTGAATGAATAAATATTATAATAAAGCCCATTTTAACCAGTCACCATGACTTATACGAATGATCCGATCCCAGCGCATGACTGACGTTCAGAAATCCAGATTTATAAACCTGCTCACAAGTTCTTTATCCTAAGAGAGTTTCACGTGGCTTTGGTTTCATGAGTGTACTCTGGAAAATATATATTTTTTTCTGTTCATATTTTAACGCAATAATGAAAAAGCCAGCGTGAGGACAAAACGGGCAATTCAGTAAAACTGAAAGTTTACACCATGCCTTCTGCTCCAGTCAAGCCTCATTAGCAAAAAGCATGTCACATCTTCTAAATGTCAGGGCATGCTGTTATTCCACTATAAAACAGTAAAGCAGTTTTTCAATTAGACCTCATCCAACAAATTCAAATAAAAGCGGACAGTTTCACTTTTACACTGATAATACATTTTGTGCTGATTAGATGTTCTTATAGCTGTCCGACCCAGGCTTGGCAGGTTAGTTTATGCTGCCCTGAGTTATGAGGTTAAATAACACATGGTTTTGAAACTTCATCTATTACCTCAATGTTTACTCTGCTATCTCAGAGAAAAATGTTTACAAAAAAATCGTTTTTCAAAAATGATTTTGGAAGTGCTAATTTGCATGAGCACTCGATAATTCCCTCTGCAGCCGTATATTATCTGAAAGCAGAGGCAAACCTGTTTGAAGCCTTAGTTGAATCAATAAATCCGCCGGGCTACATCCAAAAGGGCCAGCCTGCAAAGAGCAAAAATTTGTGCATGATTAAAAGAGCTGGAGCTGAGAAGCAGTTTGCTGGATTCATAAATTTTTCTTTGTTTACGCCTTCAACAAAAAAAACCTGCCTAATTACAAATAATTAACCTCACAAGGCATTTCTAGCCGTAGAGATGATGCAACAGCAGCTGCATTAATCATTCCTTTTGATTCAGGCATCATTTTGGGACAAGCAGCTCAAAGATGTTTGGCGCTTTGTGACTTATGGCAAATGGATGAGCAACAAATTGACCCGTTAAAATGTACAGCAAGTAAAACCTCATCCTGTGACACTTTAGTCATCTATTACACATACTGTGTGTCAACATTTCTTAGGCTCTCTTTGGATTTCTGGAAAGAATTAAATAAAGCCATGGTAAAAGAGTGTTCCTCTTAAATGCTTTAAACCAGCTTTGGATGAGCTTTAGAAATAGACATTTCTATATTCTAACATCTATTTTGATGTGTGTACCCCCATCTATAATATTGATGTAATTGTATTTTTCTTGGAACATACTGTTTTGTATCCAAAGAGGCAAACCCCCAAGTTAGTGAAGTCACGCGCATAAGGTAGCAATTAAAAAAATGTTGCACACATGGGGAAAAAAAAAAGAATGTTTAGATACAAACAAATCAAAAAGCTCTATAGGATTAAATGTTTTGTTTCTTGCATCTCATAAGCCAAATATGTGCATAAATTGAGGATAGAATATAGAGCGATTCATCCTGGCTCAAAGCATGTTGTTAACCTCTGTGGAAAATGCGGCTTACAGGAGTAAGCTGTAATAATACCACAATGCCACAGCAGCAATATGCCTGCTATAAAGGGATTTCACAAATCCAGAATTCTATCACTAGAGCGGGAATCTACACTTTCCAAGGCAGGAAAGTAAAAAAATAAATTAAAAAAAACTAACTTCCTGAATGTTTTTTTTTTTCAGGAACCCATTACACATTCTCCTGTAACTGTTGGTAAATTCTCAATTTTGAGTAAACTAAAGCGATTCAAAGCAGAAGCATAGGTCAAGTGTTAGGTTCACAACCCCAAGTCTAAAGTACACACTGACACGGATGTTGTCTTTTGTGCTTTGCAAAGGAGAGGAGTACTGAAATCATTCAGCAGTCTTCCAAAGTACTTTCCCTTTGCTCTGCCTTTTTATTGAAGTTGTATAAATGGGTGTAGACATAAAGTTGTTTTGCATAAATGGGTGTAGTATATCTGTAGCAATCTGTTTCTACACACAGTCACAGTTGCAACCCCCACCCAAGTTTCTTATCTTATCTTACTCTCCATCTTCCTCTGCAAGCTTAACTTTCCTGTGTTTTAAGTTGCCTCACCCCAAAAGCTTTTTCTCCCTTTCTATATAGGTCTTACATATTCACATAACTATTTCACATTATAACTATTTACAGTCCCCACAGAAAGGCTGTTGTGAAAAGTGACATAATACAATATCACTTTTCTCTTTTGTGCCATTAGGAAAATGTGATTACCGCTGTCCCTGATTTAATGAAATCAAATACCACAATATTTTTGACCAAATACCTCAATATCGGGGTGCCTCAGTGGGTAAGGCAGGCGCTCATATTCAAAGATTTATTCCTCGACGCAGCTGGCCGGGGTTCAACTCCAACCTGCAGCACAATACTGCATGTAATCCCCCCCCCC
>NC_045750.1:20803491-20837446 GCF_008692095.1 Etheostoma spectabile | reverse complement strand
CCTTCATGGCTTCATCTGTCCTCTTGAAAGAAATCTTAAAATACCTTGATTAATACTGCAACGATATTGTACTGTCGACCATTGGTGCTTCAACAAAATATTTACATAATGAGATTTTTGATAAAAAATTCTTAGTGATGTGGATATAAAGGCAAAAAATATAACAGTTACGACAATATGGTAAGTTCAGAAAATTACTTTAACCCTCGTAATGTTTTTACTTCAGTTCAACCCATTACTACACTTTTTCCCTTCGTTTTGGAATTTAGAGCCAATAGACCTCGTTTACATAAAAGTATACCCTGTTTTTGAGTAAAAATAAAATGAAACTATGAATTATTTTTGATCTAATATTATTTTGACTATTTGACTTAGCGCAGAGTGGTAGATGTCAAAGTTTAGTGAGGATGCTTTTTTTGAATCATTTGGATTTTTTTAATTGCAGCCCATAATCAAACCCATAATTACACCTGTTGTCCTCTGAGGTCAAAATGGACCCCATCTGATTTTACTGTTTTTTTAAATAATATGTAGTGGGTACTTCATTTAATTCTGTATTAAGCCTTTTTTAACAACTTCATTCAAACACATTAACACCATTTTTTTTATTTCATTTGAAATTTAAAGCCAATAAGACAGGTCAAAAGTGGACCTATGTCATCAATTGGAGACTTTGCATATGCAGTTGGACTATGGTGGCTTGTCTCTCTCTCTGCTGTCGACATGCATCATCCGTCACTTGCAGGGATGGAAGACCAGATCAGTGTTTAATCCCTTTTTATTTTGTTTAAGATTATTTTTCTGTGCATTTTAGGTCTTTATTGACAGGACAGCTGAAGACGTGAAAGAAGAGAGAGAGGGGGAATGACACGCAGCAAAGGGCCGCAGGTCCTCCACTTCTGACACTTCTTCTATATTAGCTTTAGGTTCTACCTCATCATCAAGTTCATCATTTTCCTTCAATTCATACTCATCTTTCATTTCTGCAGCAGCCAATATGGGGGCTTCTTCAGAGGATAAAGTAGCATGCGGTCTGTCTGTTAGATCTATCACCTCATCAATATTTTCCTCATCTTCTGACCCTGAATCCTCTTCATCAGTTGATTGATCCCCCTTGTTATGTTCAGCATTGTCCTCCTCGTCTGTTTTTTTCTTTCATTTTAACAAATATCTCGTAAGCCTCCTGTGTAGTATAGAGCTTCTGCCTCCCTCTTGTGCTGCCTGCCTCTCTCAGACTAAACTGTGAAATGGCCCAACACTTGTGAGAAAAGACCTGTTCCGTTGTTTTGTTGTTGCTGCTTGACCCCACTCATTCAACATCCATAAAGAGTATTAAACAACTACCATTATTTTTAGAGCGTTTGATGAATAAAAAAACTTGCAAAAGATTTCATTTGGGGTCAGAATCCTCCCAGGACAACACGAGGGAACTAGGAAAAGACAACACTTACTGTATGTCATATTACGATATTACGGAATTTAAAAGCTAAGACGATATCTAGTCTTATATCACGCTATTTATATAATATTGATATATGGCCCAGCTCTAGTCCTGGTCAAGAAAACTGATTCCATTTCTGTACTGTGTGCAATGACAATGATGTCTTTGACATAATTATGAAAAGAAATCCCACTTTTGACATTTAAAAAATAGTAGAATAAAACAATCTCTATTTCCATTGCTCCATATCCATCTAAGTTATTAATATGAATCATTATTTCAAAATTTATTTTTGGCCTCCATATCACGCTCATTGGCACATTGAACATCAGCTATCATATATATATATATATATATATATATATATATATATATATATATATACGTATATATATGATGGCTGCAGAACTGTTTAATTTTCATGCTCTGCACTGACATTAGAGGAATAATGTACCAAAGTAAGTTCAGAGCAAGCTGTTAGGCACCTTAAATATAAAATCAGCTTTTCTTTAGTGAGGCACTTTGATCCTTTAGAGACACTGAACTTTCTCATTGGGGCTCCTCTTAGTTTTTTCCTTTTTTCTTGTCTTATTCTATTCCCCACTCTATAACACTTGCTCTGGTTTCATTAGAGCAATGTGAATGTGCTTGATGAGGCGGAGACATAGAGGGTAATTGATCATCTCCATGTCCGAGGTACAGTCACACGTTTGGGCGAGTGAAAAGAGAGGAACCGCTGCGCCTCATTGTCAGAAAGAGAGAGACAAGAAAATGCAATAGAACTGCTGATAAGAGCTTGTCTGTCCTCTTTTCCCTTGCCAGTGCAATTGTAGGAAGCTCTGTGGGTCGGTCTGTGGCATACGGTGGCGCTCCGTGGTGACTAAAGGAGGTCCGGATCCTTATCTGTTAAAGAGAAGGGGAAGAGTAGAGTTTCACTCCTGTCAGCAGGTTTTTGCAGCATACAGGGGAAGCCAGGCAGTGTGCTGCCGTGGGCTTCACGCCTGTCAGGCTCATGTCTTGTTATAATGTGCGATAAATAGTTAACATGCACCATCTTCACCCCGAGCCAGCTTTAGCCAGACCAGAGTTCAGCTGACATTATGAATAACGCATGAGTATTATTTGCCCAAGGAGATAACAAATGTGATATCAAAAGTCCAGATAACTTACGTTTTCATAGTGGGAACGACTGATAAATGACAGTCAATGGAGTTATTGTTTTACTCCAAAGCATTTGATTTTGTTGAAATGTCTGGAAATGTGTCTCACAATTTACATGATAACCATTGAAAAAATAAGACATCTTCTCTGTTCTGTGTCGGCATGATTTATTCTGCAGAAGAGCTGCTGAATAAACAGAAACATCAGTGAACCCCAAATGCACCTTAGTAATGACATCTAGATTTTCTAGCATTGGAGGAATAAAGGGGGGGAGGACTGATTTGAGTGTGTCTTGTGTCGTATGCACCCAGCAGAGAGCTAGGGGAATGGAATAGAAAGATGTAGGTTTATTGACATATTGATTTCAAGGCCTTCGCAGTGATGGAAATGCTGTGCATTCTCTAAATTGTACGGACTAAAGAGTAATCCTTGGAGTTAAACTGCTGGAGGGCGGTGTAAATAGATTTAGCAGAGAAATAAACGGATGATGACTTTGGGCTGAGCATTACATTCTGTGTTTTATTTGGGCTGAAATATGCAGCAAGCATGGTCAGTGCCCACACAGATAATTTCTGGAGTGGAAAGCGCAGAGAGCACATCATTTTCTGATAATTCCTCTTGTGTGCGTCTGAACTCTACTGTTTCACCGCCGCAGCTGAGCTACAGAGTTAAGCAAGCTGATTCGGAGGAAAAAATTAATCTGGCACCTTCCTCAATCTTTGCGCAAGGTACAGGATGTACTTTGTGACTTAGAATATTGCATTTGCATCACAATGAGCTCATGAAATAATACACTATATACGTGCAAACAATACAACCTGTCACCAAATACAAGTCTTTATTGGATATTGCATTAACCTTGCAAATAATTATCCCATTTGTGTCGCTGAGAATATTCAAAATAATCCTTTAAAGCGCCCATATTATACTCATTTTCAGGTTCACAATTGGATTTTGTGGTTGTACCAGAATAGGTTTACATGGTTTCATTTAAAAAAAAAAAAAAACATGTTGTGTACTTCACATTACTGCAGATCCTGTTTTCACTCTGTGTGTTTAGGTGTCTGTTTAGCAATAGAGTGAGGCATCTCACTTCTTTACCATCGTTGTTGGTAGGCACACATGCGCAGTAGAAGATCAGCTAGATAACTCTTTCTCCAACTTTGGTCAGTACGAGGCAGGATTCTTCTAAACAAGGGCAATACCTGCAAAACAGGGACAGGAAGTAGTTCTTTTGGAGATTATGGTCAACTTGTGTGTGTAGTAGCAGTGTTTTGCCATTGGGAACGGCCTAGCATGCTACGGTTAGCCACCTCATCTCGACTGGTGACGTAGAAAGCCGTGCAGATTTTGAACAGCAGCAAAGGACATTCAGAAACCTGTATCTCACTCAAACAGCACGGATGTTTTTTTTTCAAGTTTGTATGCGTGTGACACAAAATAACAGCCCAGAAAAATCATAATATGGGCACTTTATATACACAACAAGAGCAATTGATACATGAGTTAAATATTTTACAGATTTTTGTTAATCGAGTGAGTAACATTTTTATTGTTGATGGAGAAAATAACCTCACCAAATTAGTACAGCTCATTCACTCAGGCATTTATCCATTTAAAACAGTAGTTCAGATGCAACCGATCTTTACCGAACGTTAATTTATTTCACAAAAGGAAGACTCTCAGATTGTCTTGGAAACACAAATTAGCCGAAACCACGCACTACAGTGGTTTTTGTATTCAACGGAAACATAGAGGCCTGTTGGATATGCACTGTAGCTTCCAATTTGGGTTCCATTTTGTTATACAGGGATTTGTTTTTCTTACTCCAACAGAAAAAACTAATAATCTGTAAATGGATAATCATATGCTATCATTCTTTGCATCTTTAAATGTGTTTGTCCTGCATCTAATTTGTTTGCAGACTCAAGAAGTGCTCAGATCCTTAAGTAAAAGTACCACCATATGAATATAACAATAGTCCACACATTCAAAATCCTACTAAAGTAAATGTATTGTCAGCACAATGCTGTTTACGTGCTGGTTCTTCAGTAAAATGGCCCCTGTGACAGATATATTGTATATGACATAATTGAATTGTTATAACTGATGTAAGCAGCACCTAACCTCAAAGTGGAGCTCCTTTTAACTACTTCAAAGTTTGGTAGTCCAGTCCAGTGATTTCCAACTAGTGGTTGGTCCCCTGCTCACAGTCACAAGATAAAGCGTACATGGTGTCTACACACCCTGCGCTCATTCAGGCCCAGTATTGAGTTTAGGTCGCACACGTTTGGGCTGAACTGAGAGCCCAACATGCTGTAGTTACGCTTGGAAAACACAAGAATGAAATAGACTTTGGGTCGGGGTTACGGTTGTCTCGCAGTGCCAGACCTTCTTCCACAGCGCTGCAAAGGAGGGTCTGGTCCACACAGCATTCCGGGGTGGGAGAAAAACCTGCTCTGGTTTATGGGCATTTCTTTAAACCAGTCGCAATCGTCTTGGCCGGAGCTAAGCACCGGAACAAAAAAGACATTCTGTCGTAGATGGAAAGCAATAACCGGTCCTTGATTATGTAAACTTCCCATGCTCTTCATTATATTTGCGTAAAGGTAGTTGTTTAATTGAGACATAACTATGATAGTTTCGCTTTCCCAGGTTACTTGGGGATGGTAGGAAAACGTGCTGAGTTGTCAGGGGTGGTGTTAATCTCGACACACAGCCGCTGCTAAATAGTTGTGCGAGAGAAAACTCAGATTGGACAAATATTCTAGCTAGCTGTCTCAAATTACCATGCAGAGATCGAAGGAGAAGATAACAACAGTCCTCACAAATCCACCAAATTTAAAATTCCAACACAAAAAAAGGGGAAGGAAACGGAAAAGATATGCATCTGGCGGAATTTCCCACCACACCGGAGCAATCCCGGAAGTGGACCGTCACAATAGATGCACTAGTGGAGTGTAAATGATGAACATTTTACAAGAAGTTAAGGAAAGGGGAGTACTGCTAGAAACAGGGTCTGTATCACAGGTATGTATTACAGCATAACTTTATTTTAGGTGCTCCTTCAGCTAAAGGAGGGCTTTGAAAGTACTTCTGTAGAAGTGAAAATCAAAGAGAAAAGACGATAGAAATAGAGTGTTGAAAATTAACCAATCAGCAAACATAAGACATAAGACGTACATGAGGAAATGTGGTGAGCATCTATGAGTTGTTGTCAACCATCTGCACACCTCTCACCCACTGTGCCTCCTCTCTCTCCACTCCTCCACTCCTGCTGAGCGCCGAGGTTGGCGTTTGATGCCTCGCCAGCTCCATGTGATTGCTCAGATCAGATCCAGGCGCCGCCAGATGCGACCCCGACCCTGCTGTGTCAGCACCAAAGACAGTGCCAAGGAGGCCTCGTCTGGTTGCCTCGCGGAGGAGAGGGCTGGACTGGACTTTTGAGATCATCTTCAAGCATTTGGGTAATAACTATTTTTATTGTAAAGGTTTATATGGTGTCTCTTTGACTGGCGACAAAACAGATTTTTTTTTTACATTCAAGTCACAAAAAAATGGGGTTTATCTCCCCTGGGTTTATGTGTAATGAGTTGATTCATCCATCAAAGTCCCATCAAAACCAGACTGTTGGCCTTTTAGGTTTTGAAATTCTGACCTTTAGTAAGTGTCCGCATGAGGAACATCTGTCTAATGTTTCAATACCGGTGAAACGATCCATCAGCCTTGCACTTTCTCTCAGAACCATCCTAAGGGTGTCTGGAATATCACTTTAGATGCCACCACAGACGGACCAATCAGTTTCTGGTTCAAAAAAACTCAAATATGGCAGTAACTAAGTAAGTTAACAGCATCATGAGTTTACATCCAAACATCTGTCAGTATGTTTAATATAGAGTTCATCTGTATATTTCAATGGGAAGGGTGAGTGTGCATTGATTTTTCACCGATGGTCATTCATTTGCTTGTCATATGGAGCATAAATTTGCTCCAAACTGAAGGTTGAGTTTTTTCCCCCAGATGCTTATTTTTTCACATTCACTCAGCACAGAGCCAAAGACAAGTGTGACAAATGTAAATAATATTGTAATTATTATTATTAGCCTCTATGCACCCTAATGAAGTTTGAAAATGTGGATGGTATTAATACGTGTAACATTTTCAAAGATCAGCAAGCATATTCTCAGATTGGCCAGCAATTGTCCAGTTATACTTATCAACCATGTAGGCAATATAGGCACAGCAAGCCTCGCAAGCTTTTAAGTTCCCCACAAGTAGGATCGTGGTGAGAATGGAGCCACTGTGAACGATAGACGCCTTCATTACCCAAAATAGTGCTAAATTCACCAAGCACATTGATTATTCCTCATACTAAAACCCTGTTTTAAATTTAAAAGTAAAACGTTATGTTTAAAAAACAATTAACAATGAAGCATAAATCTAACATCTGTCTTGTTTCTTTAAGCCAATGTCCCAAATGGTGCTACCCCTAAGGTACTATGGAGTACTGTGGGGGGAACGTGAGCTTTTTTTTAATGCATAATTCCAAAAATAATTATACTTTTGATACTAATTAACAAATTAATTAAAATGTAGGCTAGCATTTAAGTGTTTTTCAGTTACGAGAACTAGTTCAGTTACAAGGTTCCTGTTTAACAGGTGCAGCGTTTTACCTCTTTATATAGATTTTTTCTTTTGCTACCAAAAATGTTTTGTGCTATTCAGGAGCTATTTAGCTGAAAAAATATTGCAATATTGGTTGAACCTGTAAATCATGTAATTTCCTTATTCATCAGGAAACTATAATAAGACTGATTTGAAGAGCTTGAACGAGTACTGCCATTTTATATTCCTTGACACAGTGTATTTTATTTCTGACCTATCCCTCTCGTCACTGCTTTAGTGAGCCACCACCTTTTGAGCTGCTTTTGTCGGGATATCTTTGATGATCCATCTCTCTCTAGCACATGTGTCCTTTAACTGCTGACGACTCATCAACTAAGACATGTCCTCAATTCTGCGAGGAGATAATCATTGCAACTTTATTAACAATTCAACAGTGACCTAATACGTGACTGCATTATTAAGTCATCATTCTTACTTGGAAAAGTTGGCTCCATTGAAAAACTAATTAAACTTCTGAAGCAGGTCATTAGCCTGTCAGCCTTTGCCAAAAGCCTAAATCTAAAAATTCTCGATGTATGAACTACCTACACTATAATCCTATGGCTTTCCTCTGTTTTCTCTGCAAGAGGTTTAGGAGGCTTTTGAGCACCAGATGTTGTGTATCATCACCTTAACCAGAGGCATGTGTCTAATGGTGTGTGTGGATGTACCTGCATGTGTGCACGTGCTCGGATGTGTTTGCTTGAGAGTGTTCATGCTGCTCGTTTCTTGGATGTTTTGCTGTGGATATTATACTTCAAAACTGAGATTGAGATGCAGAACAGGTGGGATTTTATTGACTCGCTCCTGGCTTGCTTACTCTACTTAACTTCAGTGATGGAAGAAAGGGCTTTCAATGTCTTCACTTTCCCCCCCCAATTCAAAATTATCTCTGATTGCTATTGTGTGTGAATGCTAACTGGGTAGGGCAAAATCTGCTGCAAGCCATTGACTTTAATATACATGCAGATCTGTATGATGTGCTGTCCCGGGAGCAATGGAAGGAATTACTCAGCCAACCTCAAGAGCTCATTGCTCATGGCCAAGGTGACTGCACCTAGGTAAGGTGAAACGTTTTCTCAACGTCCTGGGAGCTCGGTCGGTGTGGGAGCGGCTTGTCACAGTCGATCAGTTGGCATGTCAATTTGATTGATCCGGGCAGGAAATCTTTAAGTTGCTCATGCATGGATGGAGGAGAGACGTCGGCACATCGGCGTCAGATGCAGATAGCTTATGCATGCTAACCTGGCAGCCAAGGTCAGGACGCGTTGCTAAGTGACTGCTTCCAAATCCAGCCGCTGAGAATGAAAGTGGACATTTATGTAATGCTACTGTTAAGTGATTCATCCAGTCTCTTATGTTAATACATTTACCTTCATTCAACAGCCAGTGTAGAGAAAGGCAGAACACATGGGGAGATAATCTGGGAATGGAACCACGGACATTGCGGTTACCAAACACAAAGCTAACAGGGCGTCCAACAGTTTTCACTGCTATAAGAGCACAAGCCAAAATCTCCAACGTTTAACTGAGCAATGTGTTTATTAAACATAATTTGACTAGGCCAGAAATGTTAAGATCTAATCTATTCCAAACTGTTTCAGCAATAAACACGATTAGTCTTGTGTTTCTAAAGTTACAAATCAATCCTCTTCTGAAGGTAAAAGCAGTATGAATTATACTTGAATTAAGTTTGAAGTTGTGTTGTTGTAGTGCAGTGAAAAATAAGGCAGCAGAGGTGGGGGGGGATGGATGAGCATACAAAGTGTTTGACTCTGCAGGCTATGATTCATGTCCCATATGCTGCCAACAGTCTGGTTTTCTTCAGCCTTGTGATGACAATCTTTCCCCAAAGTTTAAGTATTAGTTGATTAAAAGATAAGGATTGCAATGTTCCATATTTTGTTGAAAACAAATTTCCATGTAAAAAACAAGACCAACAATGACTAGGAATGTGGGCACTGTATTTTGACTCAATAACAGCTGTAAATACTAACTAAAGCATTAATCCACATCTGAAAATAGTCCCTAACAAATGCACTATTTATTCCTGTATGAGTGTTTCAGGAATGTTCTAAGCCTTTTTGATTTTGGTCTTTAAATGGGATTTGTTGACAATATATATTAAACTTAAACACCTTATTTTCTCGTTTGCTCCCACGTTATTTAGTACAGCACAAGAAACGTAAATACTCATCGTTATTAGCTGCTTGCACAAACGACCTAAACGGCCATTTTCGGGGTGAAGACCGCAAAACTGACTGTCCCTTGTCATATATTTCTTATTTCGATATTTTTACACTGTGTGATTGGGACAATGTTAGCGGACAAAATGAAAATTATACTGTACATTGTCATGAGAAAAAAATATATGTTAAACATCAATCAATCAATCAATCAATCAATCATTAAGAAAAACTGTCAGACAACCACCATGAAATGTTATGATCTCAATGCAATAATGACCTTAAAATATTGCATTTGCTACAGTCCATTAATGATTTTATTTTTTAAAGTAATCTCAAAAATTGGACTCTTTATTATTAATAATATTTATATCATATGGATTTCTATGAATACAAACAGAATAAAGTAACAGGTTGTGTGTCACAGGTAGTTTATAAATAATGGATTGATAAGCATTTTGGCTTTTTGCTTTAGTGGTTTGAATCACCCCAAATTGATTTTTCGCCACAGGTCCCCGATCTAATCAAGCTAGGTATATGTTCCTGATAAATAGAGTTGTGTGTGTGTGTGTGTGTGTGTGTGTGTGTGTGTGTGTGTGTGTGTGTGTGTGTGTGTGTGTGTGTGTGTGTGTTAAAGGGGGCTTTGGGTATTTTAACAATTAGCATTTTGAATGTTTTCTTTTCCAGCATGTTTTTTTCATTAACTATAAATGTGGTCAAAGCTGGGGATTGAATTATATATTATTTAATACTATATTTGCCATGACCAGACACAATTCATGTATTCAGTACTTTTCAGATATCCATGATAATACAATGTAAGTGCATTGGACATACTAATAGCCTCTATTGCAACGTGTGGTTTGACAGTTTTCCAGCCATCAGGGCCAATTTAGTTGGAGAAACAAAGGGCTTTGTGGCTGTAATGTGATGGCTTTTGAAACTATATATTTTGGGCTATATGACATATATAGATACAGATGAATGAATGCTGCTGAGCACAAAAGCTCTCTGAGCTTCCTCTCCAGGTCCAGGAAAGCCCAGTGTGTACTGGTTTGAGATGATCGGCACTACAAGCCTCTGCTTCATGGAGCTGTGTCTTTCCCTGCGACTTTCTTCACAGATGTGTTCATATATTAACTCTCCCCCTCTCCCACCTTTCCTTCAAAACATCTCCAAAACCCCTCATCCTTGAACGCTGAGCTCCCTGAGTTGAGTGCGAGTTACGCCACCAATCTTTGTTGGGGGACCGAAGAGGGTTTATTTCATATCATGCTCCATAAACCAGCACTAAACCTAGGAGGGCAAGCAATCAGGAGGTGAACACATTGTGGTCCGCGTGGATTCTCCAACATGGCTGCACCTTTAACTCCCCCGGATTCACGCCAAGCGTTAAATCAAAGATGGGTGGGGGTGGGGGTGGGGTGGGAGTGGTGAGCCTGGAGATTAGTCCTGGAGAAATGATTCCATGCTAATTGGAAAAAGAAACCCAACGACACCTTATATGCACAAAACCTATTACGTGGCATCATGGCGAGAGGGAGTGGGAGAAAGTGAAAATGTGATGAATACAAATGACGATAGAGTTTGAAAGCGAGTGGGCGAAACTTCTGATGGCAGGATCAGCGTAATAAGGGACGAAAGTGTTCAGAATGAAAATCACAAAGTAACCTCTAAGAAGGATGATTTGAAAAGCAGAGCCCTCTGGGATATTATGCCAACCGGTGGGACAGTTTGAGTTGGGATACGAGGTGGTATGAAAGGTTGGTTGATAGATGTACCCCCTCTGCCCCAGCATTACAGAACCTGACACCAAAAGGACAGCAGATTTCAACATTTCATGAGTGTGGCCTCAAAGGCTTCTCGGTGTGAAAAGGAGCGGTATAATGTACCGAAGGGAGAGTAGGAGCTGAAAGAACCTTGGGAGAAAATGGAAAACCAGGCAGTCGGTGTCACGGCCAGTAATGGGCAGTGGTTGGGCTGAAGGTTGGGGTTGTACAGTTAATTCAAGCTGACAGGGTAGGGGATAAAAATGGGTTTCTCTCTACACCGCCAACTAGAGGGCCAACCCTGTCCAATCTCTTTGATGGAGAGGGTTACGCACCCCTCCTCTCCCCCGGTAAAGGGTGAGACAGGAGCGAGAGGAAGATGCTTTATTGAAAGTGAAAAGTTGCAATGTTTTCTGAGTGGACAGCCTCAAGGGCAGCTGGCAAGAGATTAAAGGATGTTATTAGAAAGCAATGGGCTGTTCCTTCCACTCATAATCCTCCCACATGGGAATGTGTGCCGTATCTGTGTGTACACCTAGCACCTAACCAGATGCTATCAGTGACTTTATATCCCTTGGACTTTGAAAAACACTCCATACTCCTCCGCCCAGGTGAATGTTTTGTTTCAAACTTACCTCAAACTGCTCACATTGTTGTAGTCCAAACCAAAGACTGTAAAAATAATGGACGTAGCATCAGTGACGTCACGTATTGATTTGTGAACTGCCATTTGGAAGCCAGGAGTTTGCATTTTGGCCGTTGCACCCTTGGTATTATGGAGCCAGAAGTGAACATATGTGGATGAAGCATGATCAAACAGCTAATTGGTTCAGAATCGACTCAACATGAGTTTTTGTCTGATTTAAAGACTTATTCTGTATGGAACACACGTGTGGCTGACATTTGGAAGATGCATTCTGATTACGGGATATCTACAGTCTGTTGTTAACATCAGCAACAGATCGCATGTAGAAACAGCTACTCTCTCATAATAAAAACCACTGGAGACCGTGTGCAAGCTGATATGAGTGATATCATTTTATTAAATTGGAATTGGACCTAACAGGATGTGTGCACTTCTGTGACAGCTGGAAACAGTCCAACTTCACCGCAGATTTTTTGTTACCGCTCCTGGCTGCTGCCGCCTGTTCTCATCCACTTAACAGGTGAGGAGCAGCTCATCTGGAAAGGGCCTATTGTCTCTCTGGTTTCAATGGCGCTGTGTTAAGCTAAGCGCTAAAGAAGAAAAGTCGTTGATTTTCTGACTCAAATCATCCAGCAGAGTTTTGCCAGCGGGGTCAACGCGTACATACGGATACTGGTGCTGTTCATATGCATGTGCTGCAGTACACAGAACATTGGCAGACTTTGCATTAAGTTATCAGCTAACGCTATTCTATTCTATTCAAATTTATTTATATTATCAAATCATAATAGGAGTTATCTCAAGACACTTTATAGATGGAGTAGGTCCAGCCCACACTATAATTTAACAAAGACCCAAGGATTCCCCAAAAATATTTAGTGTACAGTGGAAGGAAAAATGTCTTTTCAAGCAGAGACCTTGGACAGCCCCAGGCTACTGGTGGACGGCCATCTGCCATGGTTAGCATTGCTAAGCCTCTACCATTATTGACAGGTCGGTGTGTAGCCACGCCCTTAAGCATCACCTGCTTTATCGTCTATTTTATAATAAATGGGACCATAATTTACTTGAAACGGAAGGGTTGAGTCCATAAACTCAAATGTTTAATGTGGTAATAAATCAATTGAGAAGAAGGGTAGCCAGTGGAGTCGCCCCCTGCTGGAAGTTAGATAGAATGCAGGTTTAAGGCACGTATTGGCTTAACTTTTCAGGCCCAGAATTGTTGTATAGTCTCAACCCCAGTGAGTCCCGTCCAAATAGCCCTAATCCTGAGATCTAAAGGACCTATGAACTTTACTGAATACTGCAGATACTGGCACATTTACATGACTCAGCTGACATTGGTGCCAACTAACTATAGAGAATACTTTTGCTAATGTTATTTTAACACCTGCTGAGTCATTGGCAGCTCCTTTGATCTCAGTGTTGTGTTCATCCCACGTTTTAAAAGAAGGGTTATTCTACTTAGCAGTAACGGTTTCTTGGTAACTGCCTTTGTGTGGTGTAAGTGTACAAAAATCCTGAAAAGAGAAACAAACAAAAGAAATAAAAATGTTGTTTTTGTTAATTACAGTTTTGACTGAATGAGCACACACACTATCGTAGACTAATTAGTACTGTCAAACGATTAAAATAATTAATTGCAATTAATTGCATTAATGTCATAGTTAACTGCAATTAATCGCACATTTTTTTCTATTCTAAATGTTCCTTGATTTTTCTGATTTTAATGATCTCATCAACATGGAAAAGTGTATCGGCTTGCTTTGTGCAAATGTTTTTTTTATTAAAAACAACATTGGCACATAGCCTGCTGTAGTGTTCAATTTCATACAATTTAACGTTCTCACTTGGAGCAAATAACCTCTCACACAATGTTACACTGTCCATCAATAAAAGGGTGAAACAAATACTTTGACGAGGGTGGGGGGGGGGGGGAGAATTCACTTTAGCTGTGTGCTTGGCCATCAAGTGGTATTTCAGACTGGACATGCTGCGATGATAGCTCAATTCACAACGACCAAACACACAGATTACTTTGGTCTTGTCAATGGAACGTTTGGCAACTTTTAAAAAGCAAATTTCCCATCAAGAATCTCATTGCCGTCCATTTCGGCGTCTGGTGCTCGCCATCCACTCAAAACGTAACGTTACTACTCTCTGGCCGGCTCGCAAGCCCAAACAAGTATGTGCGGTGTGCCTGTTGTTTTGTCTAGCTAGAGCCGGTGGGGGTGGTACAGTTTTTCTAACTAAAACTACAAAGTTTACTAGGCCAAAAAGAACGGTAATCAAAAAATGTACGCTGTTAAAATGGGTTTTGCGCTAACGGCGTTAACCCTCTGAGACCAAGAGACTCGCCCACGAGCTTAAACAGCACCTCTGATTCATAGTTTAATCATTTAATAACCATAAAAGCTAGAGACTCACCAAAAATTGCCGCTATAAGCTAACAAGTTAGCGGTTACGGAGGTCTCTTCCGGGTCTTTCTAGCCTTTACAGGTGATTTTCTATCCAGCTTGGAACTTCCAGCCTTTTTTGGGGTCGTTGAGCATTAAATCCAAACCGTTACATCCAAGATTTATCCACTTTATGTCCATAATTCATTGCGTTTTCGCTCAATTCTGCCGCTAACTCGTGGCTCTGTGTCTGCTCGCTGTGTGTTTAGGGAAGTAAAGCCAATAGTATGCCCATAAATGGGAGACAATGTCATCCAAAGACTATGGAGGCTGAAAGAGGTCAATCTTCCCAGTGATACTGGTCTAGGATGCGATCAAAGATGTTCGAGCGAACAAGATAAATATCTGCCGTCTACCAGAGGAGATTGGCGTCAAAGTTTGAGATTTGGCATGTAATTGGACATTTTTTGAAGAAATGTAAATATTATGTGCTTTATATGAGTTATAATGTTTATTATGTTTATTTTTGCATGAAGGAGAACTGTTTTAGACACACAAATGCTTGTGTAGCATTGCTGTGGGTGCAATATCAATACATATGAAGTTACTATGTTGATTATTGGCATAAGTAAATGTCATGAGGGAAAAGCATCTGGACTTTCTTTGAAAAAATGTATGTATTTTGTCAACTGAAGAAGTTATAATGATTATTTCTTCACAGTGTGACTCCCTAGACATACGAGAAGTGTTTTAGAGAGAAAAATGGCTTAGGTTTTACTGCTCTGTCTGTGATCAATACATATCTGGAAGATTCATGTTCCGTTTTATTTATTTATTTGTCTTTAAAGTCCTACAACCATTTTTAACATGCAAGTGACCTCACTGCAACCCAAATATTCTAATAACTCAGTTTGTCCTGAAAAAAATGATGTTCATATCTTAGCTGTAGACAACAGGGTTGATGTTTTACAAGCTTTTTAATAAAATAAATCCAGATGGACAATAAACTGTAAAAATGACCTTAGGGTTCAAAGGGTCAATAACGCGTTTAACTGACAGCACTAATATTAATTTTGATTTTGGTTTGACCAGACACACTACAACATAAACTACAGACTGCATAAACCAGATGGATATTACCAGCTCTCGTTTTTTGCCTTTTCCCCCGTGTGTTATTGGCTGTTTGTATGTTAATTACAGGATCAAAGCACAAGAAAAATTGTTCAAGAAACCACAAACTGCTTTCAGTGAGATCTAAGTTGTCAAAGAGATTGTTGCTTGTGCATATAAAATGTGTTTGCATTGATTAGTCAACCTTTTTTTATGAACACCGAGCAAAACGCTTACATTCAGATATGCACAGGAATCAGTCAAAACCATGAGTCATGTTTAACTGTGCTTGATCGCTGTCGGACTGTGTACATTTTTTTCTTTTTTTAATAAATGGTGAAGTTGATGAGAAAATGTAGTAAGTAATCGACTATAGTGAACCCCTCATGAATGCTAATGATCATTTGATCTCACCATGATGATTAATCAAGGCTTCAACTGCATAATAAGTTTTAATATCGCTGCCACTGAAACAGCTTGTAAGAGAACCGAGAACACGTTTCTTGCCTAATGCCACTACTTTCCAACTCTTTGCTATTTTATCAAATGCCAAATATCACGTGAGCATTGCGACTCCATTCGTTACGTTTCTGTCACATGAAGCCAGCAGTCTAACAGATTCCATGTCTGGAAACACATATGTCTACCAATCCAAGTGTGACAATCTTTATATGCTGGATAAACTGGGTTGCTTAAACTCAGCAACACAAAACACTTTTTCTTGGAAGGAAACTTGGCAAAAAAATGTTTTTATTGTCTTCCATTTGCAATTTTTTCCAGGTGCCTTGCCTCTCATCGCCCACTCTTGATAGTAATTGTTATTTTCTTCACGGGGATGCTTTGAACTGGTCTCTCAGAACCAAGATGGCAAAAGTACTCACTTTCCGTACTTAAGTAGAAGTACAGATACTTGTGTTAAAAAATACTCCTTAAAAGTGGAAGTACTGATTAACTTCTTTACTCAAGTAAAAGTAACAAAGTACAGGCTTTTGAAATTACTTAAAGTATAAAAGTAAAGTAGCCTGCGAAAGCTACCTGGAGCAGACAAGATGTTACTAGAGAGCCGCTGAGGGACTTCAGTGGACATGGGGGACACGTCTTATTGGCAATGGCTACATTTTAAATGGATGTATCCATATCTAAAACTAACATGTATGATTATATTATGACAGACACTGGGACTCCAGGTTATAAGATTCTGACTCATTAGCAGATATGAATTCAGTTGTGATTCTATAGAATTCACAGATCCAGTTTCTATTTTTATCTTTCCCCTTGTATGTAAATTGACATGTAAATTAATCTACATGTAGGTGTGTCTCAAATGGCTTCTGGAAATAATAAAGATTAAAATATAATACAAACTGACATAATGAGGAGTTCCCCAGCACATGGCCAGGATCCTTCTTGATGCCTACTGTCTCAAACATCTCTCTCAGATAAGCCCGAGGATGATGGGAATTTCTTGCTGTTTTTCTTCTTTTTCAATCATGTCGCCCTCATACTACTATGGTCTAACTTAGGCCCATCAAGCCTCAATGTTTGCTGTGAATGAAGCTGAATCTGTTGAGTGTCTTAGTCGTGCGTCAATGCAACGTACAGTAGATGTATTCCCATCGGTTTAGATTGAATATGGTATTGATGACGTAAAACAATAAGGATAACTCCAGTGAAATAATGTGAAAATTGAGAACTAGATTAGGACTGGATTAAAGGTGAATCTGGTTTCCAACGTCCCCCCAGGTGTGTTTGTTAAAACACGGACGGAGACAACTTCTCTCTAATAAATATAATAAATAAAGCGAAAAAAAGCTGGTGAAAGTGTTGATTAATATCAACGTGCAACCCAGCTAACAGGTGAAGAACACACCCAAACCACTAGCTAACTTACTTTAAATGTGAAGAACTATAGACCAGTAACAGGCTTAAGTGAACTGACAACATGAGTGATACGACTTACAGTTCTCCAAGACGCACATACACAATCTCAGCTGGTTATCCTCCGGACAGCTTGTTCTCTTTTTCTTTTCTCTCACTTTTTTCTCCGTGTGGCGCGCGCACCCGCTCGCGGTGTGTGCCGCGTGTCCGCGCTATTTTCCGCGTGTCCGCGCTATTTTCCGACATAACCTCTTGTACAAAACGAAAGTAACGAGCCAATTTTTAAAATGTAAGGAGTAGAAAGTACCGATATTTATGTTAAAATGTAAGGAGTAGAAGTAAAAAGTCGCCACAAAAATAAATAGTAAAGTAAAGTAAAAATATCAGAAAAATATACTTGAGTACAGTAACGAAGTATTTGTACTTCGTTACTTCCCATCTCTGCTCAGAACAAGGTCACCCAGGGAAAACATCCTTTGAGTGCACTGTTTTCTCTATCCATTCTAGTAGCGCTCGCTTCATCTTTGATCAACCAAGGCTCTTTCAGTGTCAGTACTTATTATCTGCCCATACTAACACATCCGGCCTTATCTGTAGCACATAAAGCAACCTGTTGCAATTGTTTTCACTTTTTGACTGTAAATTGATTAATTATTTTGTAGTTTTAATAATGGAATACTTGCGGGTGAATACGTTGTTCACAAAAGCATTGCTTCTGTTCTCTTTACCTTATTATCTAGAGAGCACCAATGCCACAGCCATGAGAGCATAATAAAGTCTTCAGAATGTCCTCTCTTTTTTCCTATATACTGTGTATATTTATATATACACACACATACTGTATATATTATATAATATATATATATATATATAATATATATATATATATATACATATAAGTGCTGATAATACTGCTTTGACTCAGGCTGTGCTCAACTCAAGTACCTTCTCAAAAGGACGCAATGTAAACATTATAATATGTCCTTTTTAGTATGCATTAGTAGAAGCTAACCTTGGATATCTCATATCTGATAGATAAAGACACTACAGCAGTGCATTAGTATAGCGAATAAAGAAGAGATATTTAATGCATAAGAAGGATTGAACCATAGTTTAATAGTTCCGTGTGTGTCTAAGTGCATTTCAGACTCATTTAATCCTTCCTGATAAGCCTGTTTAACGAGTGACATTAGGGTTAACTGTTTTACATTTAATGTCTTTATTGAACGGCAATGTTTATAATGAGACTTTCATAAAGCAAACATTTTGTTATGTTCAACAAAATTCTCTCTGTAAAACCACGGAAGAGCACTTTGTCTGCTATCCTACATTAGTGTGTCTGCACACCTGTAATGTGAAATGCATATTGTCAGGCGTGTTGTTGTGTTTTCAGGATATTTGCACATTTAATGAGCTATTCCTAAAACATGAGTTTTAACACTTTTGATTTGTAATTTCCTACAGTTGTATTGCCACCAAAGCGACTGATATGTAGTATGCAGTATATATATATACTGTATACTGTATATATACATGTATACTGTATATATATATATATATATATATATATATATATATATATATATATATATATATATATATATATATATATATATAAATAAATGTGTGTGTCTATATATAAGTGTGTCAGCATCAATATATTCCTAAGTCATCTGTCTACATGTGGCTGCTGACAGTCATAGAACTGCAGCTTCCTTCACTCGCTGTGCTCCACATGCTCCCCATAAACATCTGACCAGTTTTCTATCTCTTCTTCCCCTTCGCGTGACACTACGTTTGACAACATTTAAACACTCAATAAAAACACCACAGCTGATGATCACTCTTCATCTATAATAAAGCAGAAATTTGTCGACATGGTGAGAATTATAAGAAACGCAACGGAGGGACTGCACGAGGGAATGACTCGCCATAATTGCAGCGACTATAAACGCATGCTTTATTGCCTTTTATAAAGTATTCATGCTCCGTGGTTGATATGCTCGGAATGTTTCACGACAGCAGCACTGATACACAGCTTGACTGATCAAAGTAATAAAACCCCAAAATGGGTAAATGGAGGATAATTCTCAGGAGTCAGGAAGTAGCACACTATCGAGTTATTTCATTGTATTTTGAAGCATTTCTAGTTATTCTGTAAGAAGAAATATATTTTATCCAATATTGCATTAATCCAGTCTGAGTTGTCTACCAGAGTCCTCAAAGAAAGGACAAAGGGGAGGAAATGCTTTTTGGCTTAGAGACTAGGCTACAAATATCATTCCTCCATTTTTCTAGGACCTCGATGTAATGACTTTGGAGTCAAACTGACCCACCTTTTCTCCAGTGACTCAAAGCTGGATGAATAGTGCATCTCATTTGTATAATTAGTTTACTGAAAAAGGTCTGCTGTCAAATTGCTGCACAAAATGTCCCAAATTAGCATTTAAATTAAGCTACAATTCTCTCACCCTGAGAAATAAATGATTCACCATCAAATTAAAGTGTTACATATATTGTGCCACCTTGGAGCACCTTGTGTCGGGGATTCATAATTGTCTGCAGTTATGTGTTATTTCTGGTCTGGGCAGGACTGCACTGAGACATTTGGAAAGCCATGACACTTCAATGGGTGCAGCATTATTAGTGACCGTAACTTTGAGTCTTCTGTCTCGGTCAGAATGTGCATTATTATTTTTCACTTCATTAAATTTACAGTTGGGCTCGAATGTTTGGGCACCCCAGGTACAATTTTGTATTAATGTGCATAAAAAAGCCAAGAAAAGACGGAAAAAATTCCAAAAGACATCAAATGACAGATTAAACATTTGTTTAATATGTCACAAAAAGTTAGATTTTATTTCCATCATTGACACTTTTCAAAATAACAAAAAACAAAAAAATGGCGTCTGCAAAAGTTTGGCACCCTGCAGAGTTTCTAGCATGCACCCCCCGTTTGGAAAGCTGAGATCTGACAGCGTCATGGATTGTTCTCAATCATCGTCTGGAAAGACCAGGTGATGTCAATCTTAAGGTTTTAAATGCCCAGACTCATCTGACCATGCCCCAACAATCAGCACCATGGTTTCTTCTAAGCAGTTGTCTAGAAAACTGAAACTGAAAATAGTTGCCGTTCACAAAGCAGGAGAAGGCTAGAAGAAGATAGCAAAATGTTTTCAGAAGCCAACATCCTCTGTTCGGAATGTAATTGAGAAATGGCCGTCATCAGGAACAGTGGAAGTTAAAGCAAGATCTGGAAGACCAAGAAAAATATCAGACAGAACAGCTCGCAGGATTGTGAGAAAAGCAAGTCCAAACTCACGTTTGACTGCACAATCTATCCAGAAAGACATGGAGACACTGGAGTTGTGGTACACCATTCCACCATGGCCTTCACAATCTCATGGCCTCAGCATAATTGAAAATCTATGGATAGACCTTAAAAGAGCAGTTTGTAACAGACAGCCCAGAAATCTCAAAGAACTGGAAGACTTTTGGAAGGAAGACTCTTGGCTGGCTATGAGAAGCGTTTACAAGCTGTGATACTTGCCAAAGGTGGGGGTACAAGGTATCAACTCTGCAAGGTGCCCAAACTTTTGCAGAAGCCATTTTTTTGCTTTATGTATATATCCCCACTGTATATATCGTCGCTGTCTGGTGAATACTTTGTATGTTCAAAACTCTTGTTTTTCAGGGAATGAAAAAAGGCTAATTTTAAAAACTAGTATTGAGCTATTTACCTTAGACAAAGTCAGAAGAAATCACCTTGTCACTATTTAAATATTTGTAAAAACCCACGGACAAAATGATGAATTAGCAAAGAAAATGGTAAGTTTAGGTTATTTATGGAAATACTTCAACAGTGTTTTTGTTTTGTAGGCGGTATTCAAATCATGTCACATCACCCTATAAGTCACGTTGCTTTGGGGAGTCACTGTACGTAAAATACATAATTACATAATTACATAATTCAGAAGTCATGTTTGGTTAGGATTAATCAATAATCAGTTACTGTAAGATAACTGTGGATGTCAATATACAGCAAATTGCTTGCCAAACAGTGTGTTCATAAAGAACGACCCTGACAAAGTGCTTTTCCCACAATATTGATGTGGTGCACACGGTGGTGTTGAGGCCATGCAAACCTATTTTCCCCCAATCACCTTCTTTCTAAGAGCAATTAGAGCAATTTGGTTATTTAAATTTTATCTATGATTATACATAAGGTATTTTATATTTAGGTATTTTTATTTAAATTATGTACCAATCCACCTAGCTACTTTTTTTCCTGGACTGAATTGTATTGAATCCACCATTTAATCATATTTAGTTAGCCATGGAATAGAATATTTTATCATTAACAATTCATTGATTCCTTATCTTCGTACACAAGGCACATATGAAATATTAATACATGACTTACAAATCGTGGTAAAATTAAATAAGCATAATGTTTGACTTCAATTCTTGCCTTCAATACTCCCTTTGTAGTAAACAAATTGTTGCCAAATATATAACATAACAATAAGTGTTTGCATAAATTATGAGCTGTTAGGTACAATGTACTAAAAACAAAAGGCAAAAAATAAACAAGACTGTTACAAGCTATTATGTAAATATTATCAGTGCAGACACCCCTTGAAGCTATAGATAAGCCTGCATCCAATGCAGTACTAACAACTGCAACAACCTTTAATTGCAGGCAATGGAGTCAAAAATGTATATGCCTGCAGTGTCTTTAAAAAGGCCGGAGCCTAGTTATCAATGTATCCTCTATCCCATCAGTGGTACAGTTCTGGCACACATCACTGCTGTACATCAGATGTTAAATTGGCCGTCTCTCGGTACAAGCCACTAGGGTTTATCCATCAAACACTATGTTAAAATGACTGGATATCTCTTTTATTACACAAAATTAAACAAAACAAATCATAGCTTAGAGAACACAGAGTACAGCAAAAACTGATCTTGTGAAAGCTAAATGAAGCTGTAATTGGGATAGAGTAATATGCACTTTAAAGAAAGATGTGCTGTATATACAGTATGTGCTGTTGGTTTTAGTACTCCTTCTGTCAGTGCATGGATTTAAAATTAATCAATCAAGTGTTTTCATATTCAAGCTTAAGTTGCTGCAAAATAAAAAGCTACATCTAACTCCCAATTTGGAGGTTATCTCGCCTTAAGTGGCAATGATGAATGATGGAGTCACAAACTCAGCAGGCGGGAGAAATTATGAGATAGGCCACTGCACTGGAGCACACAGGGGCTAAAGGATGTATTGTTCTTGGTTTTTCTAAACCCACTTACTGAAAAAACATTGTAAGCCTTTTAACTGCTACTCCTTTTATTTTCCTCCTCAAAGTGACAATTTGTGATGAACGTTTTAATTTATGATTCAATGGTATTGTAGCCTGGTGGTCTCACATTTATATGCATACAGAAATCAAAAACATACTAGTATTTCTCTCACACAAACATTAATCTCCCAGCTCTGGCAATCATCAGCCCCTGAGGCCTTTAGTGGGTGTTGTGCAGCCTTGGCCCCCCTTGGCAGTGGGCCACCTCTTGGCAATCAATGCTCAATTTACTCACTCATCCACACCCCTCACATTGATCTGTGTCGCCCTGGACATCCTGCATGCAGGCAGCAACTCAACAGTGCTTTTCCATCTTGTCTGGAGCACAGATGGCCTACATGGGCCCAGGAGAAAGGACTGGGTGTTCCAGGTCTTTAGTAGTCGGAGCAAGGGATATCAGGGGAGGATACTGGGCAGTGCGAGGCCACTGGCAGCGTTTAGCCAGATGGACTAAATGATAATGTTCCATAATGGTCTGCACTTGGATTGATGAGTGGGTGTCTGGGTTAGTAAGATGGGTGGGTGAATAGTTGGCTCCATAGACCAGTGCATGGATAGATGGATGGAAATAGGTATCAGGTATCACACCAATAAAGGTCGGGATTAGGTGCGGCAAGTCTACATCCAGTGTAACATTCTGAACATATCGTGATGAGGGTCTACAAGTTAGAAGGGATTAGCAACCGCGCCAAAGGTTGAATGGGTGTTAATTGTTATGATTATATTATAACATATAATTATATGCATATGTGATTATATTATTGGTGATTTGATTAACAGCAAATGTGTTGGAGGAAATTGCTCCAAGGACAACACCACCGACCGAGGCAAGTCCATCATTACTACAAAAAAGGCCTTGTAGGAAATTAGCAGCGCACTACTTAGCGTGCAGCCATTGGTCACACTGTTCTCCGCCTGCTTTGGGCATTCCTGAAGCTGTTGGGTGGGGGGGAGTCAATACGGGGCCAACAGCAACCTTTTTAAACCACCAGGTTAATGGGGTCATGGAGATGAATGCACACAAGCTCATTACTAATTTGACACGTGTATACATTACAAGAAATGGCCTTAAATTTAAGGGCACACAATTTCCCATTCCAGGAACATAATCCATAACATTTCCCATGTCCATCTTTACATTAGCTCTTCTTCCCCAATTACCCTCAACGCAGACTGCTGTTCCGCAAGAAGAAATACCAGCTCATCAGGGATTAAACAGTTCAGTCTTCTAGGGGTACCCTCCAAATCACAGTTACCTTCTCCTGTTACAAAGTCTTTCCACAACGGGAACAAAAACAACCTAATATGACACAGCCGATTCTGCGAATCATAGACGTATCATTGATCTGACTTACTGGTGAGTTTGTTGGATTCCATAAACCCTTGAAAATAATGAGCTGCTTCAAACACAGACAAAGGGATCACTGTGTTCTGCATAACGATGTGTATACAAGAGAAACTTTGGGTACCTTGAATTATATTTGTTTGTGTCAAATGTGTTCTTTTTAATATTCTTATTTCATTTTTGAAGTGCGTGGGACGCCTACGACGACGAGCACAAAGAAGCAGATTCAATATTAGCAGAGGCACAGTTGAGTCTCTGGGCAAACTAAGTTTCAAATGAGGTCACTTCCTTCCCTTTGGATTCCATCAAAGTTTATTGATGTCTTTAATAACTATTTCCTTTCTATTGGGTAGTAATGGACACCATGGTTCTGAGGTGGTGCTTGTGGTGGCATGAGAAACAGAGCGGCGAATAGGACGGGGAGACAGATGGGGAGAGGGCGAGACAGACAGAGATTGAGAGGGAGAAAGTGGAAGAGATCCCAAGAGTTCAGTCATGCTAATCCCTTTGGCCGAGAGCTGTGAGTCAATTATTCTTCATTTGTCTTTTATCTTGCCATTGCTGTCTGGGAATGGAGCTTCTCCAAGGCCTGTCAGGCACTTATTGATGCTGTCTGGCCTGAAGGGTTCACACAATCCTGAAGACGGGACCCGAGACGTGCAGGGTCCAAGGGGGTAATTGTGTCAGGAATTGGGGTTGGTTGCTGAATAGGTGCCTTGTATTGGGTTGTAAAAAAATGATGAGATGATGCTATACCTTAGAAATGAAATGGAATAAAGGGTGCTTGGCAGTGTGCAGTGTTGATAATGCTGGAATTTATGGGAGTCAGCTCTGTCTTTTGCAGTGATGGGAATAACAACGTTACTAACGGTGTTACATTTTTTCAGTAACGAGTGATCTAATTGACTATCCTTCTCATCCTAATAACGCCATTACAGAAAAATGCGGAGCATTACTATAATTGAAGCTGTTTTTTTATCAGACCAACTAGGTCTCTGAGCCAAGAGGCAAAGACTATTTTTTAACTGTTATCCCTTGGTTAGTGGGCAATGCACGAGACAAGCGCATAAATGCTGATGATTGGCTGAGGTTGAGTAAAATTTCATGGTAAGCCAATCAGAGGTAGAGTTGGGCGGGTGTTCGAAAGCACGCATAGTCGGACACACAACAAACAACACAAGCGAGTCAGTCAATGAGAACAGATATGGCGTTATGAAATCAAGGAGAGGGGGGGTAACTTTTCCTGCAAAAGATTTCCCACCATGGTCAGACAGCACAGGGGGAGACACTTTGTTTCTCTCACTATGACTATAGAGTGGCTACTCGCTCCGAAGATAATCACACTCACACAGATAGAGAGACTGTGTAACAAACTCCCCCCCCCACACACACACACACACTTCCTAACTCGACGCACACACCAGCGCACAAGTATAAACATCAGGCCACTTATGTTATTTGCACTACAAAGAGTGTATACATATGTCATTTATTTTTTGCTGTAGTGCTTAACAAGCTCAATTTAATTTTGCCCAGTTGTGGCCTGTTAATGGGCAATAAATATCAAAAGTTTCAAGAAATCTATTGTGTTATTTGTATTGAGCCACTATTTATGGCATTTGGTTGGAGGCTAGACTCACTTTGTCCCACAGCAACATTAAAATAGTTTAGGTGTGTGTACATTGTTTCTGTTAATAATGTATTGTATTAAGTGTCCATTTACACTTACATTTTACATTTCCACCTAGAGATTGGCATGGTTTTATTTCAGTTCGCTTAATAGCTGGTTTGATTTGCATTGGGTGATAATGTGCTGTATTTTAAATGTAAAAGTGATAATCTTATGAAAAGTTCCCCACGCCTATCTCTATGTACAGTATGGTGAAGGGTATGTGATGATGACATAGGGGTGTGTATACTAGTGCATTTACGTATTTTAGGGAAGAACATTTATTTATTTACAATATATTATTCAATCACAAAGAAAATTTGTGTCCTTAAAAGGTTGGATTTTCCCAATTGTTTTGAATTAAGGCATTAAGATCAATTTCCAAAAGATGTTTTTAATCAACTTTAGCATGGGTGTGTAAACCTATGCAAACCACTGTAACTGTCAGTTATACCAATAAGCTTAGCATACAAACTGAAAGCAGATCAACAGGAAACGGCTAGTCTGGCTCACTCCAACGACAAGTTGTTTTTCTGGGGGGCATTTTCATCCAACACTTTCTGTCTGTGAAGCAAACGAGAAGCTGTGGGGCTAATTTGTTAGCGCCGGAGTGAGCCAGGCGAGCTGTTTCACTCTGCTTCCAGTTTTTGAGATAAGCTAAGCTAATTGTCTCCTGACTCCAGCTCCCTATTTAGCGTATCTGAACCAATGCACACGGCTTATCGTCCAAAGGTAGGAAGCAAATCATAGCAAAATAAATTCCAGATTCATTGTCTCAACCCAGACGTGACTTGTATCTTTCACTTTTTTAGCAGATTCTTTCTAATTTGGCATTCCATATTCAGTGAATTAGTACATTTCAGTTGCAGTCCTGATGATTCTTTTTTTCATATTTGCATTACAGCAAATCACAGTATCACTAGTATGATGTTGGCTGATGTAGATGTAGTTTTTGGATATAGATGCCCTCAGTGGCTTAGGGCCCGAATGACAAAAAGCGGTCACCCCGGCTTTGGGCTGATAGGAGGCTCTAAATGGTGCAGTGCTGGTTGGTTTCAAACCAGCCCTTTTTAACATTCACATGTTGCTACCTGCGCAACTAATAAAGGCCTTAACTAAACAGAATGTCAATAACAAACATGCTGATTTCCTCTAGGTCAACATGTCAGATCTATACTCTGCGCTGCATGTCCAATCAGTGGCGTTTCTGCTTTCATTTTTTCTAAAAATCCACTTGACAACTGTGGGGTAGAAATGCTAGTTAAAAGGGAAAATGACAACAACAGAGTGATGGAGAGAAAACGAGAGAGAGAGAGTGCGAGGGGTCCTGCTAAGAAATACTTCTTTGATGCTTCAGTACAACCTGACATGAAAAGTCCGGTCTTTCATCTCAAGGTCTTGAGAGAAATATAGATGAAAAGTCTTTGAAATCTTTGCAAGTCTTGATTGATGACAAAACAGTTGTCTTGCCTCTTTTGTTTTACAAGATAAAGAAAATGCACATTTATTTTTACTTCTTCTGCATTTCAAACTTATTATTCGTGAACGACAAAACTCTCCCATCATCTCTCAGTTGTCCCTGATACTTATGGAGGATATCGTTTACAGTGCATTTTGGGCAAGGTAATAAATAAGAATGCTGGCATACTGAATGTCTATTTGTGTCAGGGCTGTGAAGAGTCAGACTTTTTTCCTGAAAACAGAAGTGGTGTAGTGTTGTTCATTCTAGTGGTATACTGTGATGATCAGCTGTGTCTTGAGACTGAGATAAGTGAAATCATATTAAGGTACAAATGACAAATATAAAGGTGTAGTAAGCAATGTTAATCCAATATACTTTTTGTCAAATTCAACAAACATTCCCTTACAGTCACCTAGCTCTTTATTTTCTATGTGCGCTGAAAAGAAATTCGGTCTTAAAGGGTAATTTTGTTTCTTTTCACCTGGACCCCATTTTCCTATGTTTTTGTGTGTAAGTGACTGAAATTGGTCCAATATTAAACGTGAAGGCTGCAATTTAACTCCATAGGGCAAATGTGCATCATCAATTACATCCACTAAAAGTGCTGTTTTTTTTTTGCCAGGGAAAGGCTTAGATTATTTTTCTAAGAGTCTGCCAACATTATGGAAAGGATCCAGAGACTAGAGTTAGGCGGTATACAAATTTTGATACTGTCAAACCTCCTCCCTATTTTACCGCATATATATATACGGGATTACCATGACTAATTAAAAATTATAACGTAAGACTCACATGGCGTCTCCAGACTGTTGGTTTGTGCCTACACCGTTCAGAAACTGAATACCAAACACTATACTGAAACACCTCTCCCTTCTCCTTAGGTCGGAACCCCAAATGCTGCCAAACTGCAGAATTCACGATCTTCCAGGTCACTCTGTGCCATCCTTCCCCTTCTCTCTATCTCTCTCTCTCTCTCTCACTCTCTCTCTCTCTCCCATCCACACTGACACTGACAACCCCACACAAGCATTTTTAGTCCCCGCGGTATCCGTATTACCGTGTTACTGCCCAACCCTACCAGAGACAGTCGTTTTTAAAACCTCTTTAGGGCCTTTCTGTTTAAACAACACAGCTCTGAGGTTGCTAGCACTGAATTTATGCTGTCTTAGAAATCCTTTCCATAATGTTGTCAGACACCTAGAATAATAATCTGAGCCTGTCAATGGCAAGACGAGCACTTTTGTGAACGTAAATACAAGCTGCACAATTCTGTGTTTGTTTAGCAGTCAAGTTCATATATCAACTTTGTGCAGCATTGCTTATTGCACCTTTTAATTACTCCGACAATATTGCTCTAAATGTAAATTATTAGAAAAAAAGGTCTAGGTCACAGTCAAACTCAGAGGCCCTTCCTATATTGAAAGCCACCATGTACTGAACCACGCTTCATGAGGCAGCTAGGAACTAAGCCTTTGTTAAACCTCCAGGCCTGAGGTTTAGACTAACCAGCTTTACCTTACCTGCAGCAGTTGAGAAGCGAGACCCAAGAACTTTACCGGGTCTTGAGGAGCTGTAGCATTTATTCATGTACCAACTTAAACCTACAATGTACATTTATTAACACAACTTTACTGCTGCTGCTTTCCTGTCTGCTCCAACACCTGTGTGCTCTACACACAGCCACCGTCACTCTCTCACCCAACCACACACTCACTAAGCATACACTACGCACTGCTCTCAGTGGGGTGGGGTTGATGAAAGACAAGGAGAGTGTTCTGCAGCGTTTGTTCAGTTTGCTTGCACATTACTCGACCCCATATTTGGGAAAAGAAATAGCTGAAGGGAAAGTTCTATCACAAAACTATGTTGTTACGGATCCTTGCCCATTTTTGAATTGTAATAAGCAGGGTGCAATTTGAGAAAAAAAACAAAGGGGGGGATGTTTTTTGATCATGCATAACAAAACAAAACATGCTAGTATTAAATCCCCCTTCCAACCCAGTCAAACCAAAACACCAGTTTATGAACTTTGATATTCAATGGAAAATAATCTCAAAATGACATTGCACAACGTGGTGTGAACATAAAACACAGCACCATCAAGCCGGAAAGTACTTTCAACCAGGAAATGCTTGTTCGTTCCTCGGGAGTGTTTTAATCTAAACCACGATCGTCTCCTAAACTTAGTTAATTGTTTTGGGGCCTAAACTTAACTTTCATCGCCGCATCGTGCTAACGTTTTTGGGCTTAAATCAACTATCATGTTCCCTGAAAGGAGCACCATCTCGTGGTGCCTGTGGCCGGCTAACAGTCACCTATTGGAGGGCAAACAACTGCCATTGGTAGCGCGCGTCCCAGAGCTCTGTAGCGGCTAAACACAACCAGCAACTGCCGCTGGCACTATGTGTTCTCTTTACAGCGCTTTACTTAGTTTAAAATAGCCTACTTCTATTTTAGGTATATACTATATTGTCTATTTGTAAAGTAGCATTGATCAGTTTTTATAAAATTAAGAGGGGGAAATCCCAAGCATCCCTGCCGGAAATATGGCACTCTGGTTATAAGGAAATCCTGGAACTTTCTTAATGGGTATGCAGCACATACCTGCGTCTCACGTAGATTACACTATTAAAAAACAGCTTAAGATCATTTAAGTAAGTTACATTAAAATCAGTCTACTCACCAGAAGTCAACCTTAACATTGTTCAATTTTGCAAACCAAGGATCTTATTTGAAGTTGTGTTTCCGTCCACCTGGCGAATCTAAGTCCAAGATGTACTCTCTTTTAACTCTGTTTTTGGTCTCCACCAAATCCTGAGAAAAATGTCTTGCTCTTTAGCTGCTAAATGTTCCAACTCTGTCTGCTCTTTGTTAGGTGTTCAACAGGTGTGAACCAAAACAGTAAAGTTGCAGCCCAGTCTCATGGCAGTTTGTGAAATGGCCATGTTATTTGATCTACTGATCCATGTACAGGGACACGTTTTTTTTTTTTGTGGTGGGAAGCACAAATGTTAAACTAATGTAATTCAATAGGAAGCATCTTTGTGATGACATCACGATTACGGTAGTGAGTAATAGTGACAAGCGCATGGCGCTTCATTACCCTGTTGTTGCATCCCCCAGAGACCACAGATCGTGTCCTGGCGGCCGTTGTTCATTTTGTAGTGACCACTACGAATTAATAAGAAAAGCATGTCCCTGTTGACAAATTAATATATCAAACTAACATGACCATTTCACGAACTGCCGTGACACCGGGTTGAAAGTTGCGAGCGGACAGCTAAACGATGAGAAGAAAAGCTCTCTATAAGCTATATAAAAGTGAGGGGCAGGAGCTGCACATTCTAAAAATAATTTTCCGTTAATTCATCACTACAAGCGGCCCATTTCACTTAGTCACATTTTCACTCTGTCTTTTAATAGTAGTTATTATAAAAATATTGAATATACACACTTTAATGTGAAATCTAGTATGAGTAAAAAGTACAATATTTTCCTTTGAGATGTAGTGAAGTAGAGGTACTGTACAAAGTACTAAAAATGGAAATACTCAAGTAAATCAGTACAGATAACATAAGAGGGTTCAAATGAAAAGCTACAGCACCTGGATTTAAAAGTTACTAATGTTAAAAGTATGCTGTTAGTCTTTTTCATCCAGTCACTGCAGATTTATTTATAAAGTACATTAAGCAAACGTTAACAATGTCCCATGTTGCAATGCCAGTACTAAAAACATAAAAAACACACAGTATTCATCTTTTTCCAAAATACGTACTGTGCAGCTTCAAAGGCAGAGGAATAAATATAAAACTTATGATGTTTTGAGATGAATGGAAGAGGCTTCATGTCATCATGACCGATGTCAGTCTAAATGTGACTGTTGTTAGCCGTATTCTTAAAGTCCACAAACAGGGCTCTTAATGTAAAAGATAAGAAATAAAAAGATGTCTTTTAATGCACTAGGCTTCCACTACTCAACCCTTCAATTATTTGTTGGAACACGACAATAAAACAGGCCTATATTTTGAATTATGATCCATTGAGAAAAAGTGACTCATCCATCTTAACTGTATCTCAAACACTGTGATTACGTTTGAGAATACACATTACATCCATATGGTTAACAATGAGGGTGGGAAAATAAATCGATTCTTACATTCATTGCGATTCTGTCTTGAATGATTCGATGTTTGATTCTGATAAGTTAAAACACTTTTTTAAATGTGTTGATTTTTAAATAATACAATCTGATACAAATCAGAAAACATAGTGACTAAATGAGGATGGGATAATGAATTATTAGAATTTAGTCAAGAGTTCAGAAACAAACATACAAAACTTGCCAAAAGGAATATACAAATATATATATAAATATATATATAAATATACACATGATCATAGACATACATAAAATAATTAGGCAAAAAACACATAGGCTGTTGATCTACTTTATCACGTTAATCTGACCACCTCATGTTTCATGTTCTAAGAAGTCAATTCTTCTCCTTTAAACATGACTCTGATATGGAAGATGACTTTGTAAGAAGGTGACTTTCACAAGCATGTTTAATCACTCTGACATCTCTCCATTTAGTGCATGCATAGGTACTGAGCATGTGTGTGTAGTTCAGGCCTGTGTGTAATAAGTGTAAATTGTAATTTCCCCTTGTGGGATTAATAAAGTATACATTATTATACATTATACATTATTATTAAGGCTTAAGCATGGAATGACTACAAAAAAAAACCTCAGTAGACAAAACATTTCATTGTGACAAATACTGTACATGACAACATTTCACAAACTCAGACTTATATGTTTTTTCTTTTTCAAATCAAGCATGGAAATGTACATAAAAAAATTCTTGCATCGATAATTGGTTAAGAATCGAATCGTTGGTCTCTGAATTGGAATTGAAGCGATTCCCTCCCCTAGTAAACGATGAATTTTGTATTTCATTAGACACATGAATAGATATTCTTAAATGAGCTTCACTTAACAAATGTCAACATTTTCTACATTCAAGCATGTTTACACACACTGTACCGTAGAAATGTTGAAACTAGGTGATTTCCTCTATTCAATTGCCAGGCAGCTGACTGTGTGTTTTGTTATGATGTTCTTGAGAAAAATATATATATTTTTACCCTCCTCCATTATATTCCTCGATAAAGTATTGATTGCGTCCCCTCAAACAAAGCAGAGAGCTGGAAATGAGTATAGTCCCTCTGGGAGTCAGTTTTGAGGCAAACCTGTGTGCGTGTGTGGATTCTCTGTACAAAAATGACTAATTGGTGAAGAGGCGTAGCGCTCGGCCAATTATCAGGTGTGACTTATGAATTTCAGATTGCTTTATTTGCATATGAATTAGCTTCAGGCTTTTACCCCATGAAAGGCTCATAGCCTTTGTGTGTGTTGCAAGGCCGCCAGCGCTCCTGAATGTAACGTCTTCTGATTAATTGTGTTGGAGCTCGAAAACTTCAACAAGATCAGTCAGAAGTTTGCCCTAAATTTGAGTTGTATTGCACCACAACTTTCTATTTGACGTGATGCGCAATGAGCAAAGAAAAAATGAGCTTGCTATTTATATTCTGTTACACTCTTGTCGAAATAGCCTAAATAAACAGCACAATGGAAGACCAGCATACAGCACGCCAGACTTGCTGTTAGTGATAATGCTTATATAATTAGAAGTACATTTCCCATAATTCTGCTGCTTCCTGCCACATGGAGGATGCTACTAATTGTGCCCCCTCCCTCCATACCTGGCAGCCGTCCACATGTTTGTTTTGCATTTCGCTTAAGAGGATAAGCAGGTTGGAAGTGCTTTTTCGCACAAAGTGAACTGCTGTAAAGCCGGCTGCCAATCCTCTGGTCAGTAGTCTCATCTGATTACAGTAATTATACTAATATGAATGCAGTAAAGATTTATCGATGCCTAAATGGTAAATGCAGGTCAATGTTTTTGTCAATTAGCCGGACAATCAGTCAAGTGGTCAGTGGGACATTTATGTTTTAAATCAGATTTTTATCAAAAATGTTCCCGACTAAAAAAAAAGTGGAAACATACAGTACGAATATATATAATATATACGGATATGGACAGATAATGTGCTTTGAACAGACACAGAGATCATCTAAATGGTTACGTCAATCATCAATGTTTTTTACGGCCACTGTTTGACGCAATTTGTGGCAAACGTCACACCACTTTTTCTTGGAGTCATAAATCTGTCAATCAAAATACACAGTGGACGCCATACTTAATACTTTACTTAAAACAGTAAAATTCTCACCTTGGTTAGTTGCTCTCAACGGTGGATACTGATGCAAAAATCCGCCTTTAGTGTCTATATGCATGTCACTGAAACATACATTTTGTAACCCCGCCCACAATCTTTTCCAAAAAGCTGTGAATTCTCCCATTCTTGTGCCACACGCCAGTAAAATGTATGTCCCGACCCAGAGGGTCAAAAAGTGAAGCCAAGAGTCCTGAGCAAAGTGCGTCTAAATATGACGCCAAAGGGCTAGACGCGAGTCCCGAGAGCCTTAAATGTCCCATGACATGGTACTTTTTGAATGTGGTCCCCTAATACCATGTATGAAGTCTCTTTCCTGAAATTCAGCCTTGGTGCAGAATTACAGCCAGTAGAGCCAGTCCCACAATGAGCTTTCCTTAGTATGTGCCATTTCTGTGTCTTTTGCAATTGAGGAGGATGGGGGAGGGGGGGTATGGCTTCAACCAACTGCCATGCTTTGATTGTTTTCAAGCCATGATGTCTCTCTTTTTCTCATAGACGGGCCAAATTCTCTGGGCGGGCAAAGCAGAGAAAGGGGAGATTTCCTTGCCCCTTATGACCTCATAAGGA
>NC_045750.1:20803000-20803481 GCF_008692095.1 Etheostoma spectabile | reverse complement strand
ATTCCAGATGGGCCCATCTGAGCTTTCATTTTACCCAGGGCTCGGTTTACACCTATCACCTTTTCTAGTCACTGTCGGACCATAAAAGGGCGGGGGAACTCATAATAATGTTAAAAAACTCATAAAAGGAAATTTTCATACCATGGGACCGTTAAATAGTGACACCAAGACCCACGACCCAGAGTGTCAAAAAGTATTAGGAATAACAGCGTTTACACTTTTGAAGCGGTACACTGCAAAAGTAATCCAAAAAGAAGTTTGTGTGTTATCAGAAGTTGTCCTGTTTCACACCAACATCCTTTGAGTCTCTCTTAATTTGTCCTCTGACCGCAACTCCAGTTTCTGTTATTTTGCTCCAGTCTCTCCTTGTTTATTCCCGTTTCTGCACGTTTATAGAGCAAAATCTTGAAAAGCCCAGACTGAGAAGAGAATATTATGAATTAGAATATTAAGACTGTGTGTGTGTGTGTGTGTGTGTGTG
>NC_045750.1:20790880-20802990 GCF_008692095.1 Etheostoma spectabile | reverse complement strand
TATTTCTTAGTTACCTGATGGAGACCATGTCCTGCTGGTTGGACGGCAGCATCTGCTTTTTGGCCTTCGTCTCATTCACGAACACACACACACACACACACACACACACACACACCTCAAGCTCATGCCATAATTCATAATGAGAAAAAGATTAAATTGGACTTATGAGGATGGCAGCGCTGTGTTTCTGGCCAAGGGTGTCTCTTAAAAATGCATCAACGCTCATTACATTGTGCTTAATGGGCTTAGAAGAAATTTTTCCCCTTACCATTTCAGTCACGGATTACAAAAAGTGCTCATAATAGATACAAATGAAGTCATATGTAAAGCTGGACACACAAACTAACACACACACTGCCTGTGACTCTGCTCTTGGACTGCCATACAATATGTCATCCACGCTTTGACTAAAATTGGACTCAGAAATGATTCCCAGGAAAAAAGCAATAAGTCATGATTACAAAATGATGGACAACCTCATCTCCCAATTAGAACAGAGAATATTTCCAACATGGAGGAGGACTGCCTGGAAGTCCTCATCCGCTGATTTTCCAGACATTTCTGATCACTGTTCCCTGCCAAGGCCTGCACAGACTGAGGCTGTGCGAGCCAGCTTTAAATCATTGTGAATGGCATAAAAACTTTTATCAGGGAAGTCAACTTTTCATAATTTGAAGAAGACAAACTACATTTATGTTACAATGGCAGCCCCATAATGTCACACAGATTCCAGGGGCTTTATATTTCATCTACCTTATTTTGCATATAAAATAGCTATGTAAGTTTCAAAAACCATTCAAAACAAGTACAATGAGGCCAAAAATGACTTTAAGTGGTCAATGATCTCATTGAACAGAACTATAATTATCTAGTTCTCCATCTGGTGGTGTGGCCTCCTGTGCCAGGAGTGGACCTCCTGCTGTCGGCCGTCTGAGCACAGCCAAACACAGTCAGTTGGTGGAGCGGGCGCACACATATGGAGGTTCACTCCTCAATGTGGCGGCCGCAGGTTCGACTCCAATCTGTGGCTCTTTGCTCATTCCCCTTCTCTCTCTCCCCTTTTAAAGAAGAAAAAAAAAGATACAGGCCTGGATTTTGTAGTATTCAGCCCTATCCATGTTGGCCAAATATCACGGCTGCCATAGCTCTTGCTGTAATTTATCGTAATTTGTAGAAAGTATTTTGTATTTTACTTGTAATTTTCCAGCTGAGTTTGACATTAAAAAGTAGATGCTGTTCGTCAAAGTGTGTTCAGGCGAAAATTGACAACTCTGTAGGCTGTTGTATCCACCGATTTAGCATTGCACTATATGGACAGTTTGCATTTGTTTTGTTTTTTTAAATCAATGCAGCAGAACAACAGAGATCATCTTTTTTATTCCCTGCATTGTTCTACCTTGTTAAAATCTGGCCCCTACACTACCTTCAATGCAACTCAAATGCTCAAGTTGTTTCTTTCGTTATTTAGAGGTGCCAACAAGAATAGAACTACCATTGATTATCTCCCCTGTCTACGTTGGACAACGTGCTGCTAAATTCTCCTGATGTTTTCTTCAATGTACTTCACCTGTCAGCAGCAGCATTTCTTTCCTGCTCCAGTTTTTTTCCATCCATTTCATCAAATTTACAATTATATACAGTATATACTAGACTGTTGTTTAATTACTCCTCAGAGCAGAAACAGCCATCATCATAAACAATAATTCATTCTTCATTACATCTGCCATATTGTTCATCTTTAAAAAAAAATAATTCCTTGCGTCTACAAAAACATGTTACATGAATGTGACATTGATTTTTTTTTTAAACATTTATTGTTATTTATTTACATGAAAAAACTATAATTTTAAAATTAGATAAACAGAGATGACTTAATATAGATTAAATAATATGATATTGGCTCAAAGAGAAACAAAAAAAAGATATTTAAAATAGAGCATAACTTCTGCTGCTGGTAGATGAGTTACATCAGAGAATGGATTTCAGCAAAATGCTATATGCTATATTAAATGCCTTTCATGTATGAATCACAATTACATTGATGTTAAAAGGACACTTATTTGTTTTTATAATGACAAAAAATATAAATAATATCTTCACTGAAAACAAAGTGAAGAGGTGTATTGCAATTCATTTTTTCTCCGAGAGCAGCTTAAACCTGCCAATACTAAATGCAAAGCACTATCATTAGTTTTAATTTGGAGGTGCAAGAGAGCTTATTTTGGCTCATTTTTTATGAGTCTAAAGTGAAAAACCATTGATCACGGCCCACAGTTGTCGCTAAATGCATACATGAAAAGTTATCAAAATGTCAATATGTTGTCAATTGTAATTCACTTTTGTTTCATTGTCTTTATTTAGTCAAATATTCCATACAGAGAACTTTGGAGTGTTCTTAGAAGCGTCAAGTTGTAAGAAATTCAATATCCAAATTTCACTTTGAGTGAAACTATCAACCCGGAAAGGAACTGCCACACGCAGTACGTGATCCCCGGTCTCCGGGGTGAAAGTCTTGTGCTGTTTGTCCCATCCACCCCCCCACCCATACTCCTTACGTAGCTTTTCATTACTACTCGCTACCGTAATCATGCTATTATGACAAAAGATGCTTCCCATTGAAGTACATTAGTTTAAAATGCACGCTCAACACCATCACAAAAAAAAAAAATCGTGTCACTATACACAAATCAGGAGATTTAATAACGCCATCATGTCACCACTGCTTGGAGACTGAGCTGAATTAATAGGGTTAATGGCAGCAGCTAACATTAGCTGTTTAATTCAGAGTTACCGCGGCTGCATTTTGTTTGTCCCTCAGAGAGACAGATACACAACTCTGTGCAGAGCAAAAACATAGAGATTCTCTGTGGGGCTTCCAGCCAATAGAAGCTAGCTAGCATTGCCAACACTGGCTTTTCACTATGATGCTGATACTACTCTAAGCACACACACGCCAGTCAAGCCAAATCAGGGATTTCCTTCCAAACTCATTGTACATGATACTTGTGAAAAGAGTGTGAACTGTGTAGAACCAAGTTGTGGAGTTAAATTTTAAACTGTTTACCATTTCTGCGTCCAGGATTTTTGGGGCCGCCTGATATCATGGTTCGATGACGCACTGACTGAGGTCATCCTTAACATAAACACTATCCTCTCACAAGAAATGAAGTTAGTTTAGTGACTAGAAACCTTTGTGTTTATAGAAATACATAATAAATAGAGTTGTTATAGTTGCTGTTTATTTATCTCAACCGCAGACATATTTATAACAGGCCTATATTGTGAAATTTCACTTTGAGTGAGACTGTCCACCCACAAAAAATGCTCCCATAGGTTGTTTGTTCATGCTGCAATTACAATTCTAGTGGCCATAGTAAATATACAGACAGGAAATAGACAGGAGTAAAGTACAAAGTCATGTAACAAAGTATAAGAGCGCCATGTTTCGCCTAAGGAAACAAACACAAACACAGGACTCTCACCCAGGGGACCGGGGTTTTGAGTCCTGTTTTGAAAATAAATTAAAAAAATTCTTTTTTTTTACTTAAGAAACAAACAAAACAAACAGAGCTATGTCATGTCCAGTGCCATGTGCGTCACTGGAAGTTATGTAAGGGGTGTACTGATTTTAACCCAAACCACATTTTTCTAAACAAAGTAGTTTTGGTGCCTAAAAGTAACCAAACTGCGACCATTTAACCGTTAACGGAGTTTAAAATCATGATCGTTACATTCTTTGGTTTGGATATGAGGAGGGAAAACGCTCCTGTGGGTCGTATTAAAGAAATAAACAACCTATATCATTGTACGCTATGGAAGACTTGGACTTGGGGGACTTGTTGCTTTTGGTAGTCTGATAAATGCATGCCCTGGTTTTGGACATTTGTATTTTTGGATGTCAAGCAAGCTAGGTGAGAGTTCAGCTCATCATCGTGCAGACAGCCTGCAGCCATTCCAACCCACACAGACGTAGCTCTTTGATACTGTTTACAACTAGTGCTATAATATATTGAATCAATTTGGAAGATTTACACGTATCATGTCCGCTGCTTGCACCAGAAGACAAAACAACTGGGGCTTGCAAACTTAACCATAGCAATATGCACACTTTTTAAATAACAGCCCTCGGGTGTCATGTTTCATTTATATGTTGCTGTGAATGCTTCAAGCTCCTTCACCACATGATGCAACTGGACGTGCAAACTGAACCAGTTTCAGATAACTGATTGCTGGGCTGTCCACTTTGCAAACTGAGGAGTTTGTACACATACGTTTGGATACAACCATACACAAACAAACACACACTATCGAGGATAGAGCTCGGGGCAATCTCTCTCACTCTACATAAGAGTCAATGTTGTTCTTCACTCAGTCAGTCTTTCACTCCGCACACTGTTTAAACAATCAGTCTCCCTGTCCAAACATGTTAATCCACCTACTTCATCCTTATTCCCATGGACGCTGGCTGCCACGGGCGCTTGTGATCACACACCTTTACATACACACGCACACACATGCACACAAGGGTGTCGGCAGCATTAGTGAGCCTCTTCAAACAAATACCCCTTTTTTGCATATTCAAGTGAGAAGCACATCAGATATGCTGGGAAAAGGCATGTGGATGTTCTCATTGGAAAAGGAAATAACCATAGCTGTCGGGAGACTATTAGGTGTGTGGTTTAGTTTCATGGTTTCTCATGTTGTAGTATGAATATAAAATATCTTTTACATGATATCATACTTTGCCTATATATAATATATTTGTCGTTGATGTTCCTTGCAGACTGCTACCATCTGCTGTGTGCTAATGCTGATGTTTAAATATGCAGCCGGCCATAAGTCATTTGAAATGGCTCGCAGGGAGGCCATTATGCAAGACTGCTTGTAAAAGAGACGTCTTTCTTTTGATACTACACGCAGCCTGAGTATCAATACATTTTATCCGCTTGTCACATTGATTGTTGGGGCATGTTATACGTACTGTAGTTTAAGAGAATCACATTTAAGAGATGAATGGGCTCATTTATTTTTCACATCTTAAATACACTGAATATACAGTAGCTCATTTGCATGTAGAGACATGAAAGCCCACTGCTGTCAAGATCCTTACGTTTCAAAAACACATACGCAGGTATTGATTTCTATGTGCCTATGGGGACAATCTATTCAATGTTTTATTCAATTTTTTAGCAGTTCATCTTTTGTTTTTGTTTTTGGCTTAACAAAGCTGTACATGCTACCTACGTAGCTAACTAGCTAGGAGGGGTTGTAATTACTCAGCATCAAATTGGACAAAACGGTCTCATGGCATTTTGTGAAATGGTCACGTCGTTTTGATCTACTGATTCGTCAACAAGGACACCATTTTTGCGTTTATTATGGGAACATGACCATTTCACAAACTCCCATGGCCGCTCTGGGGGACAACGATGGACAAGATCCGCTGTCTCTGGGGGACGCATGAAATACCACACGCCGGCGACAAGTGCCATGACACTGGGCTGCTTTGGGGGACGCAACGATGGGGAAATTAAATGGCACATGCCGGTGACAACAACGGGACGGACCGTCGCATGCGGGACGAGCTACAACAACGAGACGGTTGTGGTTAGGAAAAGAACAACAAGGAAAGGAAGCGTCACACGCGGAACTCAATTGCTCAATTGTAATATCTTTGTTTTTATTTAGTCAAATCTTCCATTGAGAGACTTCTGGACTGCTCTTAAAAGCATCAAGATGTAAGAAACATAATATCCAAATTTCACTTTGAGTGAGACTATCAACCCACAGACCAAAATCTTGTGGTTAGGAAAAGAAAAACAGGGAAAGGAACTGCCACACGCAGGAGACGGGGACAATAACAGGACGGTTGTGATTAGGAGACGAAGAACGCGGAAAGGAACTGCCACACGCAGTACGCAATCCCCGGTCTCCAGGGTGAAAGTACTATGCTGTCTGTCCCATCCACCACCCCAACCAACCTCATTACGCGACTTTTCAATACTACTCTCTACCATAATCGTGCTATTATGATGAAAGATGCTTCCCATTAAAGTACATTAGTTTAAAATTCACGCTCACCACCATCACGAAAAAAACAAGAAAATTGTGTCCCTGTACACAAATCAATAGATTAAATAACGTCACCGTGTCACAAACTGCCATGAGACTGGGCTGAATTAACAGGGTTAATAGCAGCAGCTAACATTAGCTGTTTAATTCAGCTGCATTTTGTTTGTCCCTCAGAGAGACAGATACATAACTCTGCAGAGCAAAAACACAGACATTCTCTGTGGTGCTTCGAGCCAATAGAAGCTAGCTAGCATTGCCAACACTGGCTTTTCACTATGATGCTGATACTAATCTAAGAACACACACGCCGGTCTAGCTAGTTAGCTAGCTATGAAGGTAGCATTAGCAGCTTGGTTTGGTTAAGGTTTGAAGTCAAGCAAAATCAGGGATTTCCTTCTAAACACGTTGTACATGTTAAGGAATACTGTGAACTGTGTAGAACTGAGTTGTGGAGTTCGATTTTAAACCGTTCACCGTTTCGGTGTCCAGGATATTTGGGGAGGGTTTGATGACGCACTGAGGTCATCCTTAACATAAACACTTATATCCTTTCATTTGAGCTACTAGAAGCTTCTAGAAATGATGTTAGTTCAGTGCCTAGAAACCTTTGTGTTTATAGCAATACTATGAGTTCCTATTGTTGCAGTTTAATTATCTCAACTGCAGACATATTTATAACAGGCCTATATTGTGTTGGCCATGGCAGTGATTTAATACATGGCCATTACTTGAATAGCAGATTTAATGTAAGAAAATAACAGTATATGGATTAGGCTCCACTGTGGAAATTAAAGCTATAAAAAAGACGTTCTATAATACCAACGCTAAAGAGAGACACAGGATAAATCCACAAGTAGAAAACTCTATATGGACAACTGCTTCATATCACGCACATCTGCTCCTGCTGCTGCTGCTGGAAAGAAAACAGCTCCAACAGAAATCCACAAATGTATCAACACATTCATGAATCATAGATCACATGCAATTGTAATCCCAAATTCTTCCAAACAATGCTGCGCATTCTTTCAGTGGAGTGGAGCTGTTTAAGGGCCTTTGTTTATACTGATGCCTCTTTGTTTCAAAGCCCATTGTGGCACTTCGGCGGCGTCCCGCAAGACGTCTTATAAAGGAAGAGCCACGGGCCTGTCAAGGAAGACTATAGCTATGTTTCCATCCACACATTTTTTATCTGAATTAAGTGATATTGATTGAAAAATGCTTTATGGAAACAGTAAAATCTGATGGAATTTCATGAATATCGACTCAAAGGAAATACATCCAGTCTCATCGGATTTTATCTTGATCAATACACGGCTTATGCAATAAACGCTGATGGAAACGTTATTTGCCAAATAAATAATGAATTGCGATTAAGATTTAGGTCATTTTATGGTTGCAACCCACCACAACATGAAGAATACGAAGTTTTAGTTCATTTCTGCTCTGTTTACACACATGGCGGGTGTCAACAAAGACAGATGTAAGTGGAGGAACAAGGAGACTTTTTGAATTTAATTTATCAGGAACCCACAAAGGAAATGTCCAACAAAGGTTACGCCAAGCCATGGGACGTCCTCCGGAGTAAATGGAAGGCACTCAAACAGCAATACATCTCTTTTAAAAAAAGAGTTGTCTTGCAGCAGTGCCGAAGGAAAAATAAAAGCATCTGCATCATCATAGCGATGTGTTGATAGCGTCGTTGCTTTGTTATTATAGCTTGATATTTTGCCATCAGCTGGCACATAAGCACTATTACAACTTCTGCAATATTGTTCAGTTGTTGGTAGACGGCACAATCCATTTTGTCTAGAAAAACTTTTTGCTTGAATGTTGTGCGATTCAGTGCGAAAATGAATGAAAACACTTAAAAATGTCTTTGATCGTAAAACAGCATGTGACATCATTACACATAGGTTTTTACTCACTTTAAAGCTGTTGGTTGTAAAAACACTTTCATCCGCTTCATTCGCATGAGTTTTTTTTACCAAACTTCAGACAAATCGATTGACAAGTGGATGGAAGCTTAGCTTATGACATTACATCTCAGTAGGCCTACCATCTCTACAAAGTGATGTGTGTACATATGTAGTGGCATGTTGCTCGTGTTTGCATGTAGATATATAAGGAGTGTTTAATGGTAAATCATTTCCCCACCATAAGGCTTTGGAGTACTGGGATTTGCGGTGACATGAAACACCCCGCTATGCATGATGCACACATTAAACCAGCTGAATGTACTGTACATCCACATGGAAGTGAGGGAATTGGAATGGAGGAGTATTTTCATGGCAGACTGTGATCTCTGAGCTTCTGTTGTGGGTGGTGACGCTATGAGGCTACATTTTCTACCAGTGTGTGGGAGGGGCACAGGGCAGGAGATGGATTGAGAAGGGGAGGAAAAAAAGTCCATTGAGTGATAGAAATTACACACTGCTCTGGTTCACAATGTAACTGTGTGGGCTTGCATCTTTGTCTCCCTCCGTGCGAAGAAAGGCACTTTTGGTCAGACATCTGCCCCCACGCTCCTTTAAAGCCAAGGCTTTTACAGTGTGAAAGAAAAAAAACGGGAAAAGAAAATAGGTAAGGGAAAGAAAATGGAATCATGAGTGAGTGAGGGAAAGGGAGCCGAGGACGGGCGGCAATATTTATCTACAAAGAACAGTACGGTTCCTTGCTATGTGACCTTGTAGGTATAAACTGATTTTGCTGTGGTCTGATTTTCTGCAGTGGCTGCCACCTACTGTAAGAGAATTATTAAAGTGACTTTACAGAAGGCTGGCAGCTCTCCCTGACACATATATCAAGAACAGCAGTCTTATTAACTTCAGAAAAGGAGAAAGCGTACCCTGCACAGCTTTCCATTGATCCTCTCAGGAGCAATTAAAAACTAATTGGTAAGGCTGTTTTGATTTGATTCCAGATGACTTCCAAATGTGTAAAGTAACAAATTATGAGGCTAAGTAAAAGTTGTGGTGTTCGTTAATTAGCTGTCAGCAGAGGGTGTTTGATTCATGGTGAAAGTATGTGGAGTAATGTTGATGTCTATCATAAAACTATGAAAGCTCCCTCGCGTAACATAGTTGTAAAACCGTGCTGAAACTGTGACGCTACGATGCTCAGTGGTGCAGATAATAGTCTCACATTGCCACAAACTGTCTCCACACCGCTGCAGTTTGGTCCAGCTACACCACCTACCTACTGTATTCTGGGATCGGGGAAAAAAACCTCCAGCTTGTTTGTTTTTTCTTTAAATCAATCACAACCGTCCTGTGCAGCGCTAAGCCATAATAGCGGAGATAGTGAGAGGGGAGGGACGTCACGCCGCATGTCAGGCTTTCTCCAAGCAATGTACATCTGTTAAGCCAGAATATGCAGACAGTGTTTTCATGCACACATAATATTCCACTATTATTCAGAATATGAAAATATTCCAAATTTTAAAACAGCTTATTCCGTTTGGATAGTTCAAAAAAGTCCTTTTTCAATTTCCGATTGAGACATTGGATATCCCTGTATCATTTGGGTTTTAGAAGCATTCGTTTAACAATGACATTCAAACTATGCGTATCAATCAGGGTTTTTACTGCAGTTTGCAACAGTTTATGGCTTCTTGCCTGTTTATGGCATACAGACAGCTCTGTGCGTTGCTATGGTCATTGTTGTCACTGCCCAATTTGAGGAGAGTGCAGACAAGTAGCATGTAAGATGCTAACGAGAGACTTTTGTAATGTAAACACACTGGGCGGCTGTGGCTCAGTGGTAGAGCGGTTGCCTGTCAATCGGAAGGTTGGTGGTTCGATCCCCGCCCCTGCAGTCATTGTCGAAGTGTCCTTGGGCAAGACACTGAACCCCGAGTTGCCCCCGGTGCTGCGCATCGGAGTGTGAATGTGTATGAATGTTTATCTGATGAGCAGGTGGCACCTTGGACGGCAGCCCCGGCCACAGTGTATGAATGTGTGTGAATGGTGAATGTTTCCTGTAGATGTAAAAGCGCTTTGAGCAGTTGTTAAGACTGGAAAAGCGCTATATAAATACAGCACATTTACATTTAAAAATGGACTTACTTAAAAAAGTTGGTGCACTGCTGGCTGCTAACTTGTTAGCATCAAACCCAACAAAGGCTGTCAGTTGAATGGCATATTGAGCTAACGTTAGCAATCAAACTGTCATAGATAACTTAAAACGTTTTTGAAATGACTGCTAGCTGAGCTACAAGCTAGCAATGAAACAAAACAAAGGCTGTTAGTTGAATGGTGTTTTGAGCTAACGTTAGCAATCAAACAATCATGGCCAGATAGCTACAGCGTTTTTGAAATGATTTCCATCTTTTGTTATTGTTTGTAATGAGAAAGGTTTATTATTTCATGGATTTCACAAATTTCAGTACAGTTATGTCGTAAAACGTTTAAATGTGAGCATGCGCAACTAACATCTGGACTCGACCAGAGCCGGTCTGAATCAACTCTCATCGGGTATGATGCATTATGCCGTAAACCGTTTATCTGACCATGCGTGACTCAAATCTACACTCGCCTCACTTTGGGCCAAACTAACAAACACACCAACTAGTCAACAGTTTGCAAGGCTGCAGTAGAGATGGATGCCAAATAAAGGCCCACATCTGTGGTCTGGGAGAAGAAACACACCTACTTCTAAACATTATGAAAGATTTGGTTATCAACTGCTTCTTGGATAGACGCCAATGTTTTCAAGATGATGGTTGAAGGAATGAAAGGGGTAACAAAGTCCGCCACCGTTGGAAAACGATGGAAATCCTTTTTTACACGGCCGCATGAAAACGGGAATATTAGTGTAATATTCACTTTCATTAGCCATGTAAACACTTAAGTTATATTTTTCGGAATAAGGGCAAAAAACTGATTATGTGCATATATGTAGTCAGTGACTTTGAACTGATATGACTACACTTGCTGACGTGAGCTGTGTACCTTTCCAAGTTTTGTCACTTGTCTGTACTTACTCCTGCAACCTTAATTCTGTTTTAGGAGGCTGTGTTTTTGGTTCGGTTTGTTAGATTGTCAGCAGGATTACAGAATAATGACTGGCCCGATTTTCATGACAATGCGCTAGCACTCTGTTTAAACCCACTCAGTTATATCCACTCCTGACACTTTTGCTTTTGACCCCAGCAGTTAGGAACCAAGTGGTTAAATGTTATATCAAAGATTTCATTGAAGGTATATTGTGCAAAGATAAGGAGAGACAAGTACTTTCCCTCTCTGAAGAAGATCTATTTCTACCTTCAAAAAGATCTGTAGGCTATATCAAGATGTAAAATGTCACATTCAATTCACTATGATGTCTCTGCTCAGCACCCTTTAAAATAAATATGCAGTCTTACAAACCCCTAAACCCAGGTGTACACTCGATCAATACTTGATCTGATGAAAAGAAGTATCATGAAATGTATAAAGAATGGATATTAGTTGCTTAGGATAAAGTGGAGGGTGTGTCTAAAGTGTCTGAGACCTGTTAGCTCTTATACATAGCATAGGAGTTGCTGACGAGTTACATTTACATTGCTGAACAGATAGCTGTTTTACAATCCACTAGGCTCGGCTGTGCTTTGTCAAAGCTGCAAAAAAAAGTCTGTTCTTCCCTCCCACTATTTATCTTGATTTAGAGTAACTTTTGTCAGCTTTTCATTGATTGATCTTGGTGAGAGAACTCACTTTCTGCAGTTGCTTCACAGTAAAAGCGTTATAGGTGATGACTCCTTTCCACATGCCTTTCGCTACATTTCATTGGATTTCATTCAATGTTATAATAATAATAATAATAAAAATAGACTTTATTACGGACTCATGGTCCAATAAAATGACAGCACGATGCACACAACACATAATACATAAATAATCCCTGAGGCATAAAACAATTTCATGATATAAATCATCTATCTAAAAAATATATATATTTAATCTCTTAAAAAACACTTGAAAATACATGCTTTTTCGTCTAAACGTCTTACCAAAATAGAAGTGATACAGCGCCCATATACTTTGGCCCTCTGGGATGTG
>NC_045750.1:20787340-20790870 GCF_008692095.1 Etheostoma spectabile | reverse complement strand
GGGAAGCTAACACTCTCAATTTTCTGTGTCAGTGTGATTGTAGGCCTTACTGACACAGAGCTACAGAGGTTAGAATGGAGCTTTTCTATTTCCGTCCAAGTCAAACATCTGTAAAATGATTTGAGAACACACATATAAACACATCAGAAGCCACAAGACTCAAAAAAAGGGATTTTAAATGAATTTATTTCTACAGATACTGTATGTCTGTGCGTTTTTCTTATTTCCTTTTGAAAAGTGCAAAGAAAAAAAAACCAAAAAGTGCAAAATACAAAACTTCTCAAATACAAAACCACACCCACATCAATCTCCCACATACTTGAAATAACTGTATACATAAATTTATATAAATAAGTAAATATAAAATTGATGAAATGGTGAAATTCAATAAATAAGGCTGTAATCGCAATCGATATCCTATTTTTACAAAAAACGTTTGCTGTGGAGCCATAACAATAGTACAAGGTAATGGAGCCTTTTATACATTGTTGTGTTTCTTTGGAAATAAACAACGGACAAATAGATTCTTGACACGCTTCAGATGTAAAGTAATTCACTGTAAAAGTGGCGCCACAATGAATGGCAGTCAATGGGATGCCAACTGCAGGTGACTTTGTAGCATTAAAATGGCGCCAGGTGAGCTACGCTCAGAGAGGAGAAGCTTACCCCTTGATTTTTCAGGGGAGAACAGTCTCACATTACTGTATGTCATTTACATGTAATAAGGAGTCTTTTCCCTTGATATGATCTTGGTATGGAGTAAATTCAGATGTTAATATATACTCTTTTGTTGTGTCCTCATTTTCAGGTTGATAAAAAACACATTACCAAGTATTATGTATTGTATTACTCTTGATATTTGGTAATATTTGCCTTTGGGCCTGTAGTAAACACAGATACTGATTTTTCCTTTTTAAGGTAGTTTATACACTCCTAGCAACTGAAAACTATTCAGTATTTTATTACAAGGGGGGGGAAATGAAGAAAAAGATTAAATACATATAAAGTAGCTATCGCGTATGCTTTTTCCTATCTCAAAGGTAATCCTTTGCCCTCCGTAAAACTTTTGATGATGTTATTCTCCCACACTTGCTTTATTTTGACAGTTTGCCCTCATTTAATATAACAAATCTGATATGAGACAGTCTCATTTCTTATTTCTTGATCATATTCACAATGATGAGCTAGGGATGCAAACTTATTTTATAATACTATTAAAAATACTGTGCTGGCAAGCATCTTGTATGGCTGTGTGAGCGCTGACATATGGGTGTGAATATTAATGTAAATGTGCTCTGAATATGATTAAATCGTTTGGGGCATTCTAGAGACTAGATTTTTGTTGGTGGGTAGAATGATGTTTTATTTCAATTGGAAGGACATAATCATGCCTTATTGAAACATTGGTAGTAACAAGTATGCCGTAACGTAAACTCACTGTATTCAAGTCCAAGAAATCTTGAAAAAATGGTCAGTAGACCAACCCAGACTCATGGCAGTTCATGAAATGGTGATGTTATTTAATCTATTGATTTGTGTACAGGGACACAATTTTCTTGTTTTGCACAAATTTTAAACCAATGTATTTCCATGGGAAGCATCTTTCGTTATAACAGCACGATTACGGTTGCAGGTTGTATTGAAAAGTCGAATATCTGCGTAAGGAGGTTGGTTGGGGTGTTGAGTGGGTCAAACAACACAATCCAGAGACGGGGGATCAAGTCCCACGTGTGATGTTTCCTTTACCCGTTGTTTTTTCCTAATCATAACCGTCCCGTTGTTGTAGCGCGTCCCGCGTCTTGCGGTCCGTCTACAGTAACAAGATGGGTAAGTTGGACAAAATGCCTCTGGAAATGTGTACATCCCTTCAAAAGTCAAAATATTTGCAAAAACTAATTTGTAAATATTCTCTCAGGCCTAAAGATCGTTTCTTTGACTTTGATGGTGGGTTAACATGCGTTATGCCACCTTAATCTAAAGTCTTTAGTCTTTCCCTTCTGCCTGTTGTCGTGGCTGAAAACCCTCCCCTCGCCATTTTCTGAGAGCCCATAGGAGCACTTTGGAAAATCAGTTGGATTTCTCCCAAACGATTGGCTCAGGAAATTAGAAGTTGGTCGGCGGCGAAAGAGTAGGAGACAAAGATGACAGTATATGTTTGTATTGCAGATCAAATTAAGTATTAATTTATAGAATTTGCGGGGTGAAAACTAAGTGTCCGGAATACCGCGATCTGTTGAAAGTGTCTTGAACACAGGGAACCTCCGTTACTTTGTCAATGGTTCATTTCTTATGCATGTTATCATGATCTAATTTACTGTCCTTACATGCAAATATTTCTTTTAGTTGTACATAATTTAGCCGTCAGCATGAGAAGAAATTATGCAGTTGTAATGGCTATAAAAATTGTGATGTATGGTGAAAAACATAGCCCGTCATTTGACGCGTGCATTCTGATGTAGGTACAAGCGGCCGAAATGGGTTTCCTCAGGAGGGTGGCTGGCGTCTCCCTTAGAGAAGTGTGAGAAGCTCAGTCATCCGAAGGAGCTCGGAGTAGAGCCGCTGCTCCTCTGCGTCAAAAGGACCAGTTGAGGGGGTTCGGGCATCTGTGGATGCCTCCTGAGCGCCTCCCTAGGGAGGTGTTCCAGGCACGTCCAGCTGGAGGAGCCTCGGGGAAACCTAGGACTAGTGGAGAGATTATATCTCCAACCTGGCCTGGGAACGCCTCGGGATCCCCCAGTCGGAGCTGGTTGATGTGGCTCGGGAAAGGGAAGTTTGGGCCCCTACTGGAGCTGCTGCCCCCGCGACCCGATACCGGATAAGCGGATGAAGATGGATGGATGGATGGATTCTGATGTAGGTGGACTTTTTTTTCTCCAGGTGTCACACATTTACACAGCCTCTTAAATCTCTGTTACAACATTAGCGCAATGCATTTCAATAATTGTATCTATTTAGTAAAAATTCACATTTGTCCTGCTGGATCAGCCAGAAAATATCTTTCACTCTGAAACGCTGAAAAACAGAAGAGTTTTATAACAATATAATAATAGTGTTGAGAGAACGTATCTATTGGTTATGAAAACACTTTGATATGGATTCTCTACATCCTGAGAATGATCCAAACATCAATAGGATACGATGCTCACATGCTGTTTAGCAGCAAATGACGCTTTGTATCTAGACTCTCGTCAAAGTAATACACATGCATCTACAGCTGCCTGACTGTGACTCACCTTAAGAATCTCTTCTCCCACTTGCTCATCCTTTTCTTAGACTGCTGTCGCTCAGTGCCTCTTTCTGGGATCTCCGTGTCTCCCAGTAAGCGTCAACAAATGTCTTCACGCTCTGCCTGCGAGCCCAGCACTGCCCAGCAAACGGCCAAACAACTGTGGAAGGAAGAACCACTTTGCAAGAATGTGCTGCTCTGCCCCTTCCACGTCGGATGGACACACTCCTCAAGGCTCACCCACCTATATTCGGCATGTTACCCGGGCAGGACCCAGGCGGTTCAAGTCATGTACAGTAAAAAT
>NC_045750.1:20775132-20787330 GCF_008692095.1 Etheostoma spectabile | reverse complement strand
TGTATTCCTCTGCTGCTAGACACAGGTGCAAGTGTCTCCCTCCTGAATGCCAGTACATACAGTCAGTTTTTTCTTTCCCGCTCACTGGCCGCAACCACTGCTATCCCATATGGGTGTGGTGAATCAAAAATTGACCTGTTGGGGTCCATCACAGTGACCGTCAGCAATGGCAGTGGGATCTTGCCCTCCTTTTACCTTTGATGTGGCCCGACAATAGGCAAATATAATGACCTGGATCTGTTCACGGCACTGGGAGTTTCATTCATTTACACGGGGGGGGGGCTGCCATCATGACTGTCGCTGCTGGACCGTATCAGAAGTGGTCATCACTGTTCAAAGGGCTAGGCTGTCTGTCTGCCTTTGCCCATCAACCCCTCATTGACTCCTCAGTGGCTCCAGTTGTCCTGCCACTGCGCCGTATTCCACTGGCCCTGAGGGACAGAGTGTCCGTGGAGTTGCAGTGGCTGCTGGATGCTGGTATCATTGAGCCGGTTAATGCTTCACCATGGATTTTGAATCTGGTTGTGGCCAGGAAGAAAACATCTGTGTGCATCTCTGCGCATCAGTGTGGACCTCCGCGCAGTAAACAAAGCCGTTATCCCTGATAGATATCCACTGCTCACGTCTGAGGAGCTTACGGCACAATTTCACGGCTCCACCATCTTCTCTGAACTGGATTTCCAGGTGCCCCTCCACCCTGAGAGCAGAAACCTGACGGCCTTTGTTACACACCTCAATGTTTTACGCTATACAAGGATGCCGTTTAGCCTTAGCTCCGCCCCCTCCTGCTTTCAGGTCATGACCTCAGTGCTGGCAGGCATACGAGGAGTGGTGATCTACCTCGATGATGTGGTGGTACATGATTCTACTGCTGTTATCCATGACAGTCACCTGCAACGTGTGTTTGAAGCCCTCGCTATGCACAGTCTAACCCTCAATTGCAGTAAATGTGTTTTTGCTGCGACAGCCATTTATTATGTAGGCTTACGACTTTCCACTAAGGGCATTTCCTCCTTGCAATCTAATGTGGAGGCCATCCTCTCTGATCCCGAACCGAACTCAGCTGCCCAGCCCGCTTCATTCCTGGGCATGACGGGCTACTACATGAAGTTCATGCATCGATATTTGGCCCTGCTCCGGAGGGAGGAGCCGTGGGTCTGGTCTCTGGAATGCGCTGAGGCAGTGCAAACTCCCAAAGCTCAACTCACCTCCAGTGTTGGCACATTTCAACATATTCAGTCACACCCTGGTCACCTGTGATGCTTCAGCCACGGCATTAGGGGCTGCACTGTTACAAAACGGTACGGAGAGGCTTGTTGCATTCGCCTCCCGGGCTTTGAACCAAAACGAACGAGGATACTCAGTTGGGGAGCGTGAGGCACTCGCCTGCATGTGGGCTTGCGAGAGATGGCACCGATCACCAGCCGCTGAGACTGCATCGTTGGTACGACCGTCTTTGCCAATACAGCTACACGCTACAGTTCACCCCGGGCCGGGATAATGTTGTTGCAGACCTCCTCTTTCGGTCAGTTCCTGCCCAGACCCCGCCCGACAGCGTCAACCACAATGAAAGTGAGATTATTCACATGCTACACACTCCGCTTGAGTCAACGGTCACTCTGCAGGAACTGAAGGCAGCCTCAGAACAGGATCCAGTCATCTCCCGGCTCTCCGCCTACATTCGTCAGGGATAGCCTGTTAACAGCTGTTAGCTGTTAGCTCTCTCTCGGGTCGAGCAGAAGCTCTCTTGATGGAATGACACAGGCCCGCAGGCTTTGCACTGTGAATCCGGGAGTCCTTCGCCCCCGTGTGCTGGCCATGGCACATGAAGGCCACCTTGGCATAGTGAAGTGTAAACAGAGATGCCGCGACCTGGCGTGGTGGCCAGGCATAGACAAAGATATTGAGACCGTCGTTGATGAATTCCCAGCATGCCTGGTTAATGGGAAAACCGGCCTCCAACCCCTGCAACCTCTGGCCTGGCTCTCAAAGCCATCTGCAGATCCACGGGGCCCCCCACTAGCAGTGGTTTTTAGTACTTACGACTTACACTCCAAATGGCCTGAGCTGACCACCGGTGGTTCTGTCCCTTCCCAGCTCATTGTGGACTCCATGCCTCAATCAGCCGCACAGCTTGAGGATACTCCTTCTGTGTCACACACAGTGCCCCCATCACCATCCCCGCTGCCCCGGCCCCCAGCCTCCACACCACAGTTGTGTTTACCTTTCAGGTTTGAACCCCCCAGAGAGGGGAAAATGTTATATCCGTTCAGGACAAATTGATATGTGTTTGTTTGGTAATGCCTTAACCTGTGTTAGTTTGTAGCGCCACGGCGCATGCGTGTTGTACAGTTGTTTTGGTCTGAAGTGTGACGTTTTGGTGCTCTAAAAGTAAAGTAGGTAGCACGCTTAAATAACATGTCATGTCACAATTATGTCAATACCATCAAGTAAAGTGTTACCATATCTTCCAATTGACATGTTTCTGTCTTAGTCAAAACTAGAAAAACCCCATAGATAATGTTATTCACCACCATCACATGATTGCCAGTCAGACACAAATAATACAGTCTTAAAACATAAATTTGTCTTCTTTGAAGTTATCAAATAATAATACAACATGTACATTTAGACATATTCGCCCTGAACGTGTGTTACAAAAATTAAGGTCTTTCCAAAAAAAAACATTTTTAAATAATCTATAGTTACACTGACAGTTCAAATAGATCTTCATCAAGAACAAATGATCTTTACCTTCTCATTGAGGAATTCCATCCTTGTCTCTTTTCTGTCAAAATGTTTCAAAAAACAGAGTTTTTGATTCTCTCAGTGTGAGAGAACAGTTCTCTGGCAGTTGGAGGCAGATATTACCCAGGTTCAGTGGGATTTTTTGTTCATATGAACTAGTCATCATAGCTAGGCAGAAAATGAAAACACTAATGTATCGCTGTGCTCTGCCAATATGAAGACTGGTATTTAACTAACAAACCCATATTAAGTTGACCCCGGTGTGTGGAACCTTAACCCTGTCACAGTTGCATATTCCATTCCATATTCCAAATTCTTTTTATTTATTTTTTTCAAACAAGCAAATAAGTTTGTTTAAACAGAACCTTCCACAGAACCAGGCTACAAAGTGCTTCACAGCAAAATAGAATTTATTCATGGATAGAATACCAGATTAAATAAATACTAACTAAATACTGGGAAAGACCAAAAAACAAACATAAAATACCACATGAAAGACGCCTGCATGACCATGGCAGTAAAACCCCTGGCATGTGAGCCGATGAAGAAAACATAATGTAAAATAATAATACATTAAAAGCAAAAGAACAGTATTTAAGCCGCAGCTGTATTGCAAAGTGCATTTCAAAGTTGCCCTTAGCTGTCATTGACAAACATGTGTTTCTAATGACAGTGTGAACAGATCAAATCAGGCTGGCATTTCAGAGAATTGTGAACATCAGTGCCACAATAAAGCTAAAAAACATCATTATTTTAATTTAAGCATATTTCTGTTAGATAGAGTCCATATTGGTACATAAAAGCAATGTTGTTTTTCCATTTTCTTCCCAATAATATCACAGCGGCTTAAATAAACATGCAATAACAATTATTTGGTGGATTTTATACATATCAATCGGCAACTTAGTAGGACTAAGAAGAGACTAGAGAGAGAAAGAAAAAATGTGTAAAACAAATAAACATCCATCTTCCACTGTTACAGGATTAATATTGTTGATCCTTGATTCCACGTCAACCTCCTTAAGACCCCTTAAATGTCTTATCAAACATTCTTAAACTACCTGCAATCTTTAATCTAAGCTGCTCCAAAGGGAGGATCATGCCCAAGCTCTCTCAGCCACATCTCAAATGAAGGCACAGAGATATATCGTGTAGGTTTTTTTAAGGCTTGTTCAGTTCTTGCGTAATGAGGGAGGTAGGTTGGGGTGGTGGATGGGTCAAACAACACAGGACATTTTACCTAGAAGGCCAGGGTTCCTGGCCCATTCATATTCAGTGTATCACTTAAACGTACATCTTGTAACCCCACTCACTATCTTTTCCCAACCTGGCGCGTAAAAAAATGACGCCAATGGATCCTGATAAAGTGTCAGTATTTGATCAGAATGCGTAAGAATGCGTTTCCAGACCTTTCTCCATAGCACTGCGGAGGAAGATCTGGCTAGTCCACACAGCAGTCCGGAATGGGAGAAAATCACAAAGACACCATATCCAAGTAGTTCTTGCAATTTCTGCTTGTAGCAATGCATCCTTGATGTTTATCTCATGTAGCTAACTGTTAGTTACAGTTATACATATACAGTACATATACAGAACTTAAAAAAAGATCCAATATACACCAATTTGAAAGCTGATTGCTAATAAAAAAAAATTTATTTCCAAGTTGTCTAAACAAAAACGCTGCGCCTTACATAATGCAGCATTAGTATCCCATACGGTGCCCGGGTCGGGTCTTATGAAGAGCTCTAGTTGTAACACGGAGCACCAGATCCATCTCTGCCCTCTTTCTGGCTGAAAGAGTTCATAAAGAGGTAAAGCCAATAGGGAAATGACTTCCCCCACCAGCACCAAACCCTGCTGTTTTCTGTGTAAATGAAGCCCCCAATTACTCATCAATCATCATGTTCTTAACCATTTCTGAGGAGAGTGGTTTGGATTCCTTTCGTAGCGAGACAGTTTGAACATGAGTCAGCCATCAGCAATGTGGAACAATAACTGCAGTGGAAAACGAGAAGTGCTGACTAATGCCAGGCACCAACAACCCTGGGCGAGGTTATGCCGAACATTTTGGGAGACACAAGTCCAGGCGAGGACAAAAGACCTCTGTGGGCCTCACGGCTAGATATCTGTGCTGATTACAGATGGTTACTCTTTCACTCAGACTCTCACTCTCTCTCTCTGTTAACACTCTTCATTATGCCCTTTCTCATTTTACATCTTCATATTCTCTCTATGCTTTCTTTTAGTTTCCCTCACAGCGTTCTCGTTTCTCTTTCTCTCTCTCTCTCTCTCTCTCTCTGGCCCCCGGACAGCTAACATCATCAACATCCAATAAAGGATAATTTCTATCCTAGGGTTAGCTCTAGATGAGCACCCGAGGTTCAGCGTGCTCGTTTTTAGAAGCTGATTAAATGGATTCTGTAACACAGCCACAGACCCTGCTTTATTCATTTATTTGCGCCGTGCTGTGTCTGGCATTTTTCATTATTTATTTTTTTCACAGATATACAATCTAAAATCTATTTGAATTTAAATCAGTGTTGATTACTGACTAAAAGGCAGTAAACACTTAAAAAAGGATCATGCTCCGTGAAAGAACATCACACTGTAGATGTAGGTGAAGAAAAAAATGTGAAATGGTAAATGTGGAAAAGGAGAAAAAACAACTTGAAATCCAAATGTCAAGCTAGCCCTGAAAGACTGTAAACGTCTGCAGCAGCAATTTGATCATCTCATGCCAGGTAATCCAGGCAGTGAGGATGTCATGACAAAATCAAGCAGTCCAACATACTGACTTTCTGTCTTGTAATACCAGTGGAGATACGGCCTTCCAATAAACACCAGCGTGAAGCTGTTTTACTTCATAGGAAGACCAGAGGGGCAGAATTGTAAGAAAAGAAAAGCAATCTGTTGTGTTTTTTGTGTTAACAAAAAAACGTTATGTACCTGTCTGCGAACACAATGAACTGATTCCAAGCAGTGGTAGGAAATGGGAAAGAATTGATTTTCTGTGTTTTTTTGGAAGTACACGTGACATGATCTCTAACCTAAATTTCGAACAAATAAATGGTCAAACAGGCTGTGTTTCGATAGAAGTAACTACACAATTATTATATTTTAAATTCTTCACATAATTTCTCTAGAGCTGGAACAATTAATTGATCCATTGATAAGTCATTTAATAGACAATTTCTTGGCGACTATTTTGAGAGTAGATGAATGTTCCTTATTGTTTATAATAGTAAACTCATTTGTTTAGGATCTGGATCATTCACCTTAGATTTTGAGAAATTGTGATAAACATTTTTAACTGTTTAATGGACAAAATGGTTAAAGGATCAACAGCATTGGAATGTAGGTCTATCTAAGAATATTTACTAAGTACTGAAGTATATACATGTTGATGTACCTGTACTTTATTTGAGTAATTCTAGATTATGCAACTAATATTTTATTTGCAGTACATTTAGGAGACATACTGTAATCTTTACTCCTAAGATTTGTACACAAAACATAGGATCAGCCTCTAAAACATCAAACCTACTGAAATACACGAAAATATATCTATAACAGTTAAACTGTTCTCAATCCCAAACAGCTGCAACATCTAAACGTTGTTAACTAATTACAGGAGCAGTAATAATAAAACAAAGTTATAAAACACATAGTAATATCAGTATCAAAGGGGCCATTCTACATAATGAGTACCTTTACTATTTTGTTAATATTTGGGCACTTTATCTTGAATTTTAGATCAAGTATTTTGATTCTGTATAAAAGATTGTTGTGTTTCTAGAGAAAGTTTAAGAGCAACTTTGTTGATGATGGATTACATCTTTGTGATGAAAACAGATGTAATACTGTATCTTTGGATATATAGGATCTCACCACAGGTTTTGGGAAATGTGATGGACATTTTCTTCAATACTGTAGACAAAACAATCAATTGATTAATCAAGAAAATGGGAGTTTGTTTTATGATTCATGAGGAGAATACCGTTTTGTTGTATTAATTAATGGCACTCTTTTGAAGTTTTTAATGTTTCAACTCTCACTAAATCTAGCTGTTTCATAACATGGCGTCAGTAGTTTTTATGGAGTAGGAGTTGGTAGGCTATACACATTCAGGGGAGCGCAAGGACGGGTGGTATTTGTGATCTTATATAGTGGGCCAGTCTGGGCCAAAATGCCAGGGCTGATTTTTGGTCCCAGTCCGTCCCTGACTGCACTGTCCAGAGGAAAACATTGTTTTTTATTCTATTGATTCATGGTTGTCAAAAAACTAAGGAGTATTTAATGAGCTTTTTACTGAAGGGAAGCAATTTAAGTAAAAAGTTGACCAGAAAGTTTACTAACTACCCATTATTTTGCAGTATATATGACATATACTGTACGTATCACTGTATATCATTTCAGATGTTGCCAATGTTTCAATTTTTCGCAGCTCTAAACTCTTAAAGTTAATGTTGGAAAAAAAATTGTCTCCAGAAGCCAACTGGCGCAGTAGGACACCATTAGTCCTTTTGTATTCTTTCTATAGTGCGGTATCCCTGGCAACGGCAGTACCTGCGAGACACTGATTAAAGTTCTTTTCCTCACTATAGAGCTGCATTGTCAGCACACTAATGAAGCCAGTGTGTTCTTTTTAAAGTGTCATTCTGGATTATGGCCATAATACAAGGGTGAGAGTGGATCTGTATAAGACCTAACAGCAAGCGTCCCCCCCGCCCCGAGGTTCCCACAACACACTGTGGGTATGTGTGGGGGCCTGGGCGCCTGCACTGCCAAGGGAGACACCTACCGCCACCTCACTGCGCGACTGACACTGGAGTAATTTCATCTGACAGGTGAGCTTAACAAAGCTTTGGTCCGTGGCAGGCAGCAGACCACAGGCGGGAGGATATATGTTGGGCCTGTCAGCCTTGTTTTCAGCTGGGAGCTACGCGTCCTGTCAATATTTAGATTTGTGCGTTATCCGAGCAAAGAGAATGAGATATTGCAGGCTGTGCCTCACTGTCTGCAACCTTCTTTTTTTAATCTACTGAGAATTATTTAAATTTCACCTGATGTCAGCTATTGAGAAGCACTGTGTTATGTTAATAACCTCATATTTTGCTGTTTAAAAAATTCTATTTGAAACTGTTCAAAGACACGGTGTACTCGCTTTGGCCTATTTGAAACACAAGTGATGTCATAGTGCAGCCTCGACGTTCTGAATGGATGAGACAGGACAAATGAGACGCTGTGGGCAATGTTCATGACAGCAGATCGGGGTCACGGACAGCCGGCCCCTCAGCCACTAAACGTCTGACACATTTATTGGCTGTGAAAAATGAAAATATCGACGGCTCTAACTCCAGGGTCGGAGATAGCAGGAGAGACAGGTTAGCTAAACGGTGAGGACAAGGCCGAATGGAGAAAAATCCAGCTCCGTAAACGGACAGCCCCCGCAATCATGTTCAACGGTGTCACTATACAATCATCTCTTTAGGCAGTCAACAGGTGCAAGTAATCAAAAGACAGGTGTCGGTAATTATATGAGAGTGACACGGCCAATGAGCACTGTTTGTGACAATGTAGCATATTTGTAGGAAATGCGTGAAATGACAAGAAATAAGAAATAAATGGAAATGAATTCTCCCACTAGTGTACTTCCACAATGTTGTGGGCATCGGCTGGCGAATTCAGGTCATTCAAGGGTGAGATGCTTCACTTTGTCACACCTGCGCTCCATCAAACTTAATCATCGTTTTAGCATTTCCAAGGACGTCTCCTTTGTCAGTCCCGTTTCTTTTTTGCTCCTTTAATTATTGAACAGGACATCATACAACTTTGTGAATAATTTTTTGTATAGAATTGAATAGAAAGTAAAGTCACCGGCCAAGGAGCAAGTCATTAATTAGGTTAGATCGGCCTTTCTGTCTTCATTTGACAGATGACAACGAGAATTGACAGGAAGGGATGGGGGAAGAGCAAGACTAATGACGCGCAACAAGGCACCCAGACAGGTGATGTTGAGATTACATCAGGGATGCTAATTTTGAGTTCTATTTCTGGCCGATAGCTGACCCTTGTTAATCAATAGTCTATATCAGCGGTGTTTCCGGGATTGTTCAGGTACTGTAGCAATATCCACCCGATGTCCTTCCTTTTGGCTGGATGTCCTTCCTCTTCTTCTTCTTGGCATTCTAAACGCCGGTGGATTTCTGAGGACTATGGTTAACTGCTCCTCAGATCTCTGCAAAACAAGTTTGTTCCCAAGGCTAAATACCCATAAACTGGAGCAAGTTTTTCTCCTTTCTCAGAATACTGTGTGGAAAAGCCAGACCCTCCTTGGCAGAGCATTTGAGAAAGGTCTGGCTATTCGAGACGAACCGATCATTAACAGTTAACCTACGAGCAGGCACTGAAGTCCGACTGAACCCGCTAGCACTCAATCATATGGTGGCATGTGTCCCAAAGCTCTCGGCTGTGAGTGCCGTCCAGCAGAGAGCCACGAGCTGAAAAAGAGAGGAGCTCAAAACGCAGCTTGCTAGTGCAACGTTAGCACCAACAAGTTAACTAGTAGTTTGGAAATAGATTGCACAGTCTATTTTTTTAAGTTTTTTTTTTTTTACCTGTTTAACTGACAATCTGTCAAAATCCTTTTTTAAATTCTTTACTTAACGGTTAAATCCCTAGATTGACGCACCATCCAAGAAGTGTTTCAACTCTTTTATTTTTTATTTTACCGTTTTACATATATCCTCATGAACTACATATCTTATAATTGTCTGTCAGTGTGCGTTTTGATAGAGATTCAGATCCAGATGCAGATGAAAATTTGATTCAAATTAAGTTTTAATTAATAAAAACTGTCCTCCCCCAAACAACGCTCCCGAAGGTTGTTTTGCTCAAGCACTGATTACGTCTCGCATTTACATTTCTAGCCACCCTCTACTGGCCGTTGTAGTTATGACGGGACCATGGTGGTTAGGTCAAACAAACACAGGACTTGAAAATAACAGTAAACAGTAAGTTTATTTTTTTACTGTACAAAACAAACGGCGCTGCGTCGCGTTTAGCGTGGCATGTTAACCGGAAGTAAAGTAACATCGGATTTAGACCCAAACCAATCAACAAAACCAAGTAACTTAGGTGCCGTAAAATAACCAAACTTTGACATGACAATTTAAAAAAAAAAAAATGTGAGGACGGAAAAGAGTCCTGTGGGTCATACCAAAGGGTAGGAATAATCTACCTAAATCATAGTATGGTTTTGGTTGACTTAATGGATTTATACGTTATTCATAATTACTTTATTTATCCATCATAGATAATCATTAAGCCATGAATAAATAAAGATATTTTAAGGTTTCCAGATTTTACATTTCTTTTGGCTGGTATTTGTCATTTGAAAAGACATAGTACTGTAACAACACATGAAAACTCAAATAATTGAAAAAGATTCAACGTCAACTCCAATCACTAACGTCAAAGGTCACAAACCAGGCCAGAAATCTTGGTGAATTCATGCGAAATTAAAAAAATCCACGTTAATTACAAAATTAGCCTGCTATCACCTTAAAGCTACATTGTGTAGGAATTTCTCTCATATAACATTGAGATTGTATATCACAGTCATCTCTCTCTCTCGCCACGCAGTTCAAAGTACGTATTACATCTACAGTAGCCGTCACGCTTCAAAAAGCAAAGTGTACACAAAGCCGTCTATCAACTGTGGTTGTTGGTGTGCATGTCACAGAGTGGCATGAGAGACCACCTAGGAAATAATTCATCCTTCTGTCTTACACACACTATCATGGTCTTGCATATTCACCACTATACTCATACACACGCTATTATAATCCTTTTACATGTATGTATGAGAGGGTATAGTCATGTACTGTATGTAAGAGTATAGTATGTGTGTGTGAGAGTATAGCATTGTATGTGAGAAAGTATAGTAGTGTATGTGAGAAAGTATAGCAGTGTGTGTGTGTGTGTGTTTTTGAGAGAGAGAGTATAGTAGTGAATGTGAGAGAGTATAGTAGTATATGTGAGAGAGTATAGTAGTGTGTGTGAGAGAGCATAGTAGTGTGTGGGAGAGTATAGTAGTGTGTAGGAGTAAAGTAGTGTATGTAAGAGAGTATAGTAGTGTATGTGAGAGTAATCTATGTGAGAGTTTAGTAGTATATATGTAAGAGTATAACATATGTGAGAGAGTATAGTTGTGTGTGTGAGAGAGTATAGTTGTGTATGTGAGAGAGTATAGTAGTGTATGTCAGAGAGTATAGAAGTGTGTGTGTGAGAGAGTATAGTAGTGAATGTGAGAGATCATAGTAGTGTGTGTGAGTGAGTGTATAGTTGTGTTTGAGAGAGTATAGAGGTGTGTATGAGAGTGCATAGTTGAAAAGGAAGTTGGTTTGATCAATCAGGAAGACAGTTTAAATTCTCACTTCCTCATTGACTAAAGGGGCCATTTTGACTTATTATTATCCAGTGGGCTTGCTGCTTTGAAAGAACAGCTAGCACTACTCAGAGGAACAAGGAACATTTGAATCAAGCAGCAGAAACTAAGGACAAAAACAACCTTTTTGAACAAAAAATGTCCCGGGTATTTCTTCTTATTTTCTTTCTTTTTCAAGGTCAGTTTTTGTTTGTGGAAGTAAATGGTAATGAGGAAAACATTGCTATCTTTTTCACTGATGCACTGCGGTGTGTTCAGAGAATTGGGAGGGAAACTGACAATTTGGGACATGACAGTGTCATTTTGTAAAGGTTAATGGTTATAGTCAGACAATATCTTTCTTGCTCTAAATTAATAAGCAGTTTGAGGGTGACAGTCAGGGAAGCTTTGGTGTCCTGGAGGCGCTCCATGCATGTTTTCCATACATCATAAAATCATCAAAACACAAGATCAGTGGAAAGGAACATGTTGACCTTAGGAGTACCAACTATCACAACTGGTCATCCTGGTCACCCTCCATACAATATCAACAAATTTGCCTACGTTTGGCCTTTGGCATGAATTGGAAACAAAAATCGGTATGCTTTGGAATCAGCAAGAGGACACAGTACCGTCACAGACAGCAGTTATAAATTTGTTTCCTTCAGCTATACGGCAATATCTGATAAGGTGTTGTGCAACATCATCAGCGTTCCTTTGAACCACTCTATTTTCAGAGAAAAGGTCTGTGCGGCACTTCAAACACGCACTTCAAATACAGCGCTGGCATGTAAGACTCTGCCGGCAACATCTTGAACCAATTGGTCGGGCCTTCCGTCGAGACCGTTCAATTTTGCCTAAGTGTTTATTAATTTATGTCCAAAATCCCAATTAATTATGGTGAAGTTTTTTCTTTTGTTTAAAAAAAATACTATATAAAACAAACTGTTAGGATCTCTTCATCGCATAGTAAAAAATGAATTATCAAGGCATATTGATGGAAACCATAAACTGGTCAGGTG
>NC_045750.1:20774468-20775122 GCF_008692095.1 Etheostoma spectabile | reverse complement strand
TATTATGGATATGTTGACAGCTTTAGTGGGACTATCATATACTTGCAGTGCCTAAATAACAATAGAGCATCACGTTTTCGTGTTTCCTGTAGAGAATTATTTATTTGTTTTCAATGAAACTGTTATGAACAGAATTCTGGAAACTGTAGACCCACTAGCCAATGACAGTAACCATGGCACACAATCATTTATGGGCCTGGTGAACTCTATTAGTGAGCAGGTTTGTTAGTGTCAAGGCAGTTAGGACACTATTGGAAGGTTCATTAAAGGCCAGCGACAAGTTCTGCTCTACAACGTTGAAAAGTAAAATAACAAAATGGTTTCCTTTCTAGTTAAATGATTATTCCATTGTCAATTGTTTAAACAAGGCATTAATGCATTAGGAAATAGTAAGTTATTGACAACAATGTCGCATCAGTTTAATAATAAAGTTCAACAGGCAACAAATTTTTATAATGTAGGTTCAGGAGTTCTCTGAAGTAATTCCTGACCAAATCCTCGAATTGTTTCACGACTGGCAACCGCAGGCAGTTAATGCATGTGTTTGCAGTGGATAAAGCACGGCCTTGTCTGAGGGGCAGCTCATGAAGAAATTCCACTGGAGGTCATGGGGAGAAGGCCCGGGGTGGAATTGCATTTGCTCTCGTCGCCTAG
>NC_045750.1:20774229-20774458 GCF_008692095.1 Etheostoma spectabile | reverse complement strand
ATACCCCCAAGTTTCAAGGGTCCCTGTTACTCTGAAAAAGAACACCAAAGAACACGAAAAAAAAAAATTAAACCTAGCATGTAGAAAACGTTTTAAAAAGGAGAGAATGACAAAGACAGAGCATATGAAAAGAATGTGAAAAGAGTGGGTAATCAAAGTAGCAGTAGTAGTAGTAACAAAATTACTGTACAAAGGTAGCAGAGGAAACTAAATACAACTCAAACCACAA
>NC_045750.1:20773649-20774219 GCF_008692095.1 Etheostoma spectabile | reverse complement strand
AAGGCAATTTAACAAGAGAAAACACATTGGGCATAGTAGTGCAGTATGTGTACACATATTCCATATCTAGCAATAATACTTACCTTCAACATCCAGCGGGTAGTCCCTCCAAAATACAACCACACATTCCAGTCGAATTTCAAAGAGCTGTTCTAGTACATCAGCTGTGAGTGGGGATAGCTTGTGACAAAAACAGCGGTCTGAAAGCTTCTGGGTGCATTCTTATTGCATCAAGGACAATCAAGCTGGAATCTGTAAAAATGTGTCATGAGAAGATACAAATATCTGTTTTGTAATAGGATAAATTACCACACAGCACATGAAAGGGATGACTTACAAGACTGTTCAGTGTTTTTGATTATGCAAAAAGGCCTCATCTAAAACATGATGTTCTTTAAGTTATATTATATGATACATGCAAGCCTGTATTCTGAGTGTGCTTAAGGTTGTACACTGTTTTTTTTAAATATACAGTATGTTGAAATCTTTAATTATTCTTAATTATGTTTACTCCTGGCACAGAATTTGCTATGGTCGGTCACCCCAGAGACTTTGCTTTGGTCGGTCACC
>NC_045750.1:20771877-20773639 GCF_008692095.1 Etheostoma spectabile | reverse complement strand
TGCTTTGGTCGGTCACCCCAGAGACTTTGCTTTGGTCGGGCACCCCAGAGACTTTGCCTTTGTTCAGTGCCACCTGCTACCAGTGTTTTGTCGGTGATCCGACCAATTCCTGATCCTGATACCTTGTTGGCGGATAACATTCCTGTTGCCTTGTGGGTGGAACCACCGACTCATGATCCTGTTGGCTTGTTTGCTGACCCTAGTCCACCTGTCTCCAGCCTGGCCAACTCGCCGCGTTTCTCCAGCCCAGCCGAGCCGTCACGTGTCTCCAGCCCAGCCGAGCCGTCACGTGTCTCCAGGCCAGCCGAGCCCAGCCGACTCGCCGCTGTTGGGGAAATCCTTCTATAAACTGACAACTGACTCCATGATGAATTTAACACAGATCTCCATTCTTTCACAATCTCTTTTGCTACTTTCTCTCTCCTTTATGCCATACTTTTTCACTGCCCCTACAACCTTTACCATAAGGGGTCGTCATTTTACAACAAATAAGCAGTGAGAAAAATCCAACAAGCCAAACCACAACAAAAATCACCATGCAACAACAAACAACTTTTTCATTAAGACTCCATCTAGAGCCTTTTATTGTACATCTCTATAATCTTTACAACTTAAAAAGTGACCTCTCACTCCTTTGCACAAATACACTGCGGTGGACTCGTAATATTACAATGACATCTGTAACTGGAATTCTTTTTCAGGATGTTCACACAGAACCAAGGGTGCAATTCACAATCATCATCTGAACTATCTGTCCTTAGCAGTCCTACCTCGTCAACCATCTGGAAGTATTTTCTCTGACTATTTGTCCTTTTCCTCTCCTACCGCCACCCGTATTATTCAACAATTCTCTACACCTCTTAGTTGTTTTTCTCTGTTTAATCACATCACATGCCCAACATTCATTGTTTATATCCCTTTAATTACAGCACATTCAATCATACTTTTCGCTTAAAACAACACTTACGACAGTTGAAATGTGATCACATCAATTTAGTTTTCAGCCAATAACAGAATTTTGATTTTAAACAGGCTTCTGCTTACTTTTTGTTGAGAGCTCTCAGTGATCACACCAACGAATCGCAGTATCGCCGCTCAGTCCCCTTCACGGGCTGCGGGATGTCAGTCCGGTGGCGAGCTGAACCGGACGTGGACAATGCCAAGGTCCAGTTGGATTCCCCTGTCCAATTACGTTATCACGTCGGGGGTACAAAATTGTTGGGGAAATCTTCTATAAACTGACAACTGACTCCCTGATGATTTAACACAGTGTTTATTCTGTGGTCAACAGATGAAATGCGTTTCCGAGCAGTTCACGTGCACGGACCAGATGGAAACTTGTCTAGTACAGAGGTTCCCAAAAGGCACTTAAACAATAGCGTGCTCGGGTTATATTGGTTCCCCTTGGGGGCCTGATTGGTCAGCTATACTGTTGCTGGGGTACAATCCCTGCTTGCCTCTTCCTTCTTGCCTGTCTTATTATTTCAGTTATCATTTACTTCACAAGACAGCTATGTTCACTCCCTTCTAAGTTTGTACGTCCTGTTCTTGAGTTATCAGACCGCTGAACTTCAGTGTCCTTGGCCTCACCATCTCCTCTTCTGTGCTCACTGTTGTATATCTGACTAAGATAGCCCTCTGTTCTCTCCTCCTAGCTGTACCCCAGCTGCAAAGCATAATGTATAATATGTCACACATACACACAATCTTATTTAGTCTTTGGTTAATTCAGTATATACTTTAAGCCAGCTTTTACTGGCGG
>NC_045750.1:20763157-20765299 GCF_008692095.1 Etheostoma spectabile | reverse complement strand
TTAACCACAGTGTTTATTCTGTGGTCAACAGATGAAATGCGTTTGAGCAGTTCTACGTGCACGGACCAGATGGAACTTGTCTAGTACAGAGGTTCCCAAAAGGCACTTAAACAATAGCGTGCTCAGGGTTATATGGTTCCCCTTGTGGGGCCTGATTGGTCGCTATACTGTTGCTGGGGTACAATCCCTCTGCCTCTTCCTTCTTGCCTGTCTATTATTTTCAGTTATCATTTACTTACAAGACAGCTATGTTTCTCCTTCTAGTTTGACGTCCTGTTCTCTGAGTTATCAGACCGTCCTCGAACTTCTGTCCTTGGCCTACCATCTCCTCTTCTGTGCTCACTGTAGCTTATTTGACTAAGATAGCCCTCCTGTTTCTCTCTCCTAGCTGTACCCAGCTGCAAAGCATAATGTATAATATGTCACACATACAACACTCTTATTTAGTCTTTGGTTAATTCAGATATACTTTAAGCCAGCTTTTACGTGGCCGTTCCTGAGTGCCCTGTTCATCACCACCTCGTCATTGTATTATTTCCCACAATCCCCTTTCGCACCTACTAGGTGCGAACACTTTTACACTAACTGCAGTGCCTCAACGTCTCCCCGTCCTCAGGCATGGTGAGTAATGGCAGCATCCCAGCGGAATAGGGAGGCGGTGCTTTTTCTTTGGACAAGGCAGTGGTGATGAGCCGGGATATCATGGTCCGCAGGCAGGGCACACAGCAACACCCACAGGTAACTAGAATAGCGAGGAAAAACAGCAATAATGTCAAACAAGCAGTGATAAGATTCTTCCATTGCCAAAAAAGGTTGTCCATCCACCTCCAAGTGATTGATACACCTGAGGCGTCATGCATTCCTGGGAAAGGGCTCGAAGTGGCCGTTCCTGAGTGCCCTGTTCATCACCACCTCAGTCATTGTATTATTTTCCCACACCGCATGTCTCCAACCGAGCCCAGCCCAGCCTACCCGTCGCCTGTCTCCAGCCCAGCCGACCTGTGGTCACTGTCCCTGTTCCCTGGTGCCCTCCATTCCACAGCCCATGGACTTGGTTCTTCCTCCCTCCCGGACTCTCTACGACCAACCTTTTTTGGGGTTTTTGTTTGGTTTTTCTGTTCGACCCTCCTTCGGCTCCCCTCCGCCCTCCCTGGGTTGTCTTTCTGCGCCTTTTGTTTTGGGATGTCTGGTAGCCCTCCCTTGAGGGGGGAGGGGGTACTGTCATGGTTTTGTCAAGTTTCTGTTGTAGTGTGTTTCATGTTTTCTGTTTGGTTATCTACTTCCTGTTTTGTTTTGAAATCCATTGTTCACACGTCCTACTGCCTTTGTCTGCTTTCCCGCCCATTTGATTATCATCTCCGCCCCTAATTAGATTCACCTGTTTGTTTTCAGCTTCCCCTCATCCCATCACTTAAATACTCACCATTCCCACTTAACCTCTGCCATATTGTAGTTGTCCGTATGTCACGCTTTCCAGCGTTTTGTTTCGAGTTTGCTTCCCCGTTTTTTTTTTTGACTTAAGCCAGTTTGCCATTCACAATTCTTGCCTGCTCTTTTGTACATTTGCCTTCTTGAGTGTTACTGGACTTCTGCCTGCTCTTTTGTACTTTTGCCTTCCTGATTGTTACTGGACTTCTGCCTGCCTTTTGACGACATTTACTGCCTGCTCCTGCTGTACTGTCACCTGCATTGTTCTTCGGACAATAAAAGTACTTAACTTCTATTACCTGTCTGAGTCGTGCATTTGGGTCTGCCACTGTACCGTGGCACTAACAAACTCAACATTATTTTCTTCACTGATATATAACACACAATCAATTGCAGGCATGTTGGATTAGACTATACTCTAATGTGATTCATTAAATATTAAAAACAAGTAATGAAACCTTCCAGGTTCAGAAAGTAAGCCAGGTACAGTGAAATAACCGATAGAGCACAGCAATGTCCCATTTTCTCCGTAGACTGTCCAGCTTATCTCCTTGTCATATTTTTTCTGCGTACTGCTTCAGTAATCCAAAAGCCAAAGTAGCATCCTCAACATGACTTCTCTTTTTATTTAAGCATATTGGTAGACTCATCACAATTTTTCTAAATAGCAATCTTCTTTTCACACGGGATAAACATCGTCACCCAGTCAGATGA
>NC_045750.1:20761018-20763147 GCF_008692095.1 Etheostoma spectabile | reverse complement strand
GCTAGCTAGCCAGCCGATGCTAGAGTTAACTTTCACATTTAACGCTATTTTTGCTGTAAACGGCCTACTCTGATGTATCCATACCCAAAGATAGGTGATCTAAAATAAATTGAATAACAAGAGCGCAGCACTGGGTACTAGAATTACCAATATGCTTCCAAAACTGCTGCTGCTAGCTTACTCTTCTAGTCAAAGTCAATGTATTTGTACAGTAAAATATCATACACTGTGGTTGTTCAAAGAGCCTTACAGGGTTGTCTCTCTCATGTGAAACAATATCTAATTCTGTTCTCATTCACATGGAACAATGCTATACTTTCTCACACACTACTATACTCTGTCACATACAATGCTTTACTCTGAAACACACTACTATACTCTCACATTTTACTGTACTCTCTCACATACACTACTATACTCTATCACATACAACGCTTTACTCTCACATACACTACTATTCTCCGTCACAAACACTATTATACTTTCACATAAACGCTACTATACTCTCTCACATACAACGCTTTACTCTCACACACACACACACTACTATAGCCTCTAATACACACATGTATTAAGCTTATAATTTTGTGTGTGTGTGTGTGTGTGTGTGTGTGTGTGTATGTATGAGTATATTGGTGAATATGCAAGATTATGATATGAGTGAGACAGAAGTATAAATTATTTCCTAGGCGGCCTCTCATGGTATATCCTGACCGTTACCAGCTAACATATTTCAGGATGGCGCGTGATTATGGAGAGTCTGGGGTATACCCCAGTTTATGCAAGTTGAATGTAAAATTTTAAGCCAATAGGAATACTTGATGGTGGTGGTAAATATTCATAAAAAGGACAAGTTTTCATAATGAACAACTACAAAGGTTACACAATGTTGCTTTAAGAATGTAAAAATGAAAGGACTTATTTTTCACCAGGACTTCAGTAGGCTCGACTGTGACGCTCTCTTTACAGATCTCTCTGAAGATTCCATCTGACAGCTGCAGCCTATTCAGAACTCTGCAGCTACAGTCAAGGTGCTGATAGAATTATTTTTAAAATACTACTCTTGGTTTATAAAGCAGTGAGAGGTTTAGGGCCAAAATCCATTTCTTATGGGTTGCTCCGTTATGAACAGTCCAGACCTCTCAGATCATCTGGATAAGGTCTGCTTTCTGCCCCCCCTCAGGGTCAACACTAAAACTCAGTTTGTGTGAACCACATGTCTGCAACAAACTCCAAGAAATCATGAGGTATGATCCAATTCTCAGTTCTTTGAACTCAGAGCTCAAGACTTGTTGCCACTGCTTTTTTTATCAAATTTAATTTGGGACTATTTATTTACTTGGAGAAGAGCCATTCAGTGACACTGAGTCAACCACCTTTCTAAACCGAAAAATCTCACAATCCTTTTTTTCATTAAGAAAAACAACTATAGGTCAGTGTTGCGAATACAACATGGGGCTATTCTCAATCTCTACTTGTTATTACAAAGCAATCAATGTTTTACAAGGGACTGTTACTGTATATCAGCTAGAGGGATTAGAGGCTCCTATAGAGCAAATACCACTCAGAGGAATCGAGCACACAGAGGCCACAGGCTCAGGAGGGGGGGATGGTGCGGGGTAACAGACCGGGGCTCAGGTATAAATCAATACCCAGCATGCAGTGATAAATCCTGTCAGCTCCGATGACCGACTGGCCCTCACAGCCTCACACACAAAACAATCTTGGTCCCTGATGTCAAAACAGCCAAAAGCTATCACTGCCATGGATCAACGGCAGGCTGATGTGTCAGCTGAAAGTCAGCTTAATGCCAAGCTGAAAGAGATAGCAAGTCTTGGCTTTGGAGAATTGAATGTGTAGTAGATATTTAAGGAAAGGAGAGTGTGGCTTTAGGTTTATTGTCGATGTCTGGCAATAATGTTTAGAGAATTTAAGTTTAAGCATCATTTGATTGTAGGAAAATTCATCAAAACGGGTCTTAAAGCGCCCATGTCATGCTAATTTTCAGGTTTATAATTGTAATTTGAGGTTGTACCAGAATAGGTTTACATGGTTTAATTTTCAAAAAACACCATCTTTTTGTTGTGCTGCACAATGATGTGGCTCCTCTTTTCACCCTGTGTGTTGAG
>NC_045750.1:20754973-20761008 GCF_008692095.1 Etheostoma spectabile | reverse complement strand
TGTTTTAGCTACAGAGTGAGGCATCACACTTCTATACCATCTTTGTTCGGAGTCGCACATGCACAGTAGCTAATTACTGCTAGCCAGAAGCTAGCGTTACTAGCGGTTAGTTACCTCATTCTCAATGGCAAACAAGGAATTGTTTAGAACTGTTCTGCAGGTATTCCATCCAAAGTTGGAAGTGCACCCTCGTTTAGAATTTTCCTGACTAATCCTGCCTCGTAATGACCGAAATTTGAGAAACAGCTCTCTGATGTCGTATTAGATAAAGTGTTTGGCGCACACCAAATGATTCGGCCAATGACGTTGAGGGCCCTGCCAATTTTGACCAGCTCACCCAGAGACTGAAGAAAGAATAAATAAAGAAAACCATATCTCACTCAAAACAGCATGAATAGTTTTTTCTCCAAGTTTGTATGCTTGTGGAAGCACCAAAGATACAAAATAACACCCCAAATCCCAGAAAATTAGATTTTTTTCATAATATGGGCACTTTAAGCCTTAAACCCAGTTCAGACCAAAGATTTGCAGCAAGATTAAACTGTTTCAGAACGTCGCGGGGAAAAGTTGCAGAAGTCTGAAGCGTCCAGTCTCAGCTTGACTCAAGCCGGATGATGGCAGCGCATGTGACTCAGCTGGTCAAGTCAACAGCTGGTTTCATGACGTAAGGGACGTTACCTGTTTCAACAGCCAATAGCAAAGTCAGCTTGTAAAGTCAGCTACAGACTATAGAAATAAAATGAGCCATAATCCATTTTATTTTTATGTTACAAACTGTCAACTGGTCGAAATGGCAGAGTTTATGATGGAGGCTGAACGAGCACCTGCAACCACGGTAATGTGGTTGAGCGAGCCAGTGAGTGACTGAAGAGAAGGAGTGTCCAGAACAAAGCCGTGAATCAGAGAAATAAAAACTTGTTTGCCGATTCATCACTAGAAATGTAACTGTAGCAAGCACCTTCCTATCACTGTTATCCATATTCATATTTACATGCAACAAATGATATATCCAGCTACAAAAAAGCCTGAAAGTCGGAAGTACAAAGAGTTGTTGATATGGACCAGTGGTGTAGTCTACTAGGAAAAGTCAAGGATTATAGCAGAGTGCAGTGTACCTACTTACAAAAGCATGATTATACGTAACAGTGTTTTGTGACAGAAAGTTCTCACTTTCATTCATAAATTCATGTAGAGTTTGAAGAAAGTTTTAAAGAAGCTATGAAATGTAAACAGACCCACAACTGTGTTCAAATTGCCAAATTGCTGAAAAAGCTGCGTTTCTCAAAAAACTTAAATCGGCCTCATCTGATTGTTTTTTCCACAGCTTTAAATAAACGCTATCAATTCTGAAAAGGCAGTTGTCCATGTACAGTTTGTATATGGAAACATCACACTTCTTAGTGTATTGGGTGTTACTCTAGGAGAGGCAAGTATGAGGCTGGGATGGGAAAATCACAGTATACTAACAACAACAAAAATAGACTAAACCACTGCTATGGACATTATACACCCTCTTGTCTTGTTGCATTAGTGTGACCTTCAGGTTTCAACTTGTTTCGTTGCCAATCTTTGGAGTGAACTGGGCTTAATTTGCAAGGGACCAGTATTACCTGGGACCTCTAGTAATTTGTAATGATTGTGGAGGTTGTATTTGATCTAGCAGATCTGCCATGTCTATAATTTGTTAAGTAAAAATCTCACTGTAAATGACCTACAATATTTCACCAAACAGAGAGGTTGTATGATAATATCCGTCCCGTGCGAATCAGCATTTCAGTGAATCAGGGGTTTTATTGGCTGCCTTGCCAATTATAAATGAATGTTTTGGCAGAGCCGCATCATGTGTGAGATAATGTCAGTAAATTTGAGTACCATACAGACTTTCTTATCCTGTGTGAATGTGCTGCACAAAACACAGACGTGGTGGGGGGTAATTTCTAAATCATCTTGGCCATACTATTCCTGCACAAAAAGGGCTTTAGAATTATTTTCTAAAAATCAAGAGGAAGTATTCAAGTAGCTTTTCATAAAATCCCCATGAGTCCCAACTTCATTAATAGCTTAGAGACAAACAAATAAGCAATCCTATATTTCAAAGAAGCAGAGATTTTTTTCAGCAGAGAAACCTGATGCTTCTATCCACATCTTAACTATTTATAACGTATGGAGGCTTGACTCTGTAACTCTGACGCATGTTGACAGATTGGAGAGGCTGTGCAATAGGAGCAGAGTCAGGGTCAGTCGACAGTGATGGGTTGATGTGTCCAAATGCATTGAGTCGTCCCGACTTCAGCCAAACCAGAGACACATTTATGAAAGGAAGAAAAGTATCTTTTCCATTCACCACAAGGCCGTTTGACATGACCCTTCTTCCATGCGTCAGTGATCGGTCTGTAATGTTTAGACTAAAACACAAAAGGCACTATTACACGGCTGAGCAGGTCCACTATTGTTGGTATCAGGTCGGTTGGCTTTGGCATGTTGATGTATTAAGGGTGTCATCATTCAAACAGTGTGTGGGCTTCAGTGCAAGGCCACAGCGCAGGTTGCTATTTGAAAAATCAATAGGAGGCAAGCAGTTTATATCTATGGAAAGGATTAAATCTGCTGCACAGGGATACACCAGAAAGCAAGAGCAAGGTTATTCCACCTTGAAAATTGGGGGGGTAACTTACACAATAAACTACAAATAAATACATGGTTGTTTTTCTGTTATATATGCAAAAACTGAACAAGAAATGGATTGAACCTGGTTTACTGCTGGTGAGCAGCGTAGCGTGCTGAAATGGGAGCTGCAGTGTTTTTCAGGAATGATATACTGTTCTACATTCACACGGCTGATGCATTTTTTATGTTCAAGACCTGAGAGGCTTTCTCACCTTCAATTTCAAAAGTGTTTACTCAGCAGCAGTCCTGGGAGCTGATAAAATAAGTTAGAGCACCTGAATTAAAAATGATTCTTCACCATAGAAACTGTCCCTAAAACAGTCCCCCGTGGCGGCGCCTCCTCCCCAGTGGTAAAGGGATTGGAAAAACGCTAAACTGTGTAGTTTAGCGTCTTCAATTTCTTTTTTGTCTTAGCTTTTGTAAGGTGTATGTGTATGTGCTACAGGTCCAGTGGCCCCGAGAAGCGAAACAGAACATAATTTGGCAAACACATCAATTAAACAGACACTATTTCAAAAAACACAGTAAAAGAGTTTAACATTTTGCTTTTTTGCCAAGAGTGAAATAAGGAACAAACTCTAGAAACCACTATCATGTCTGTTAAATATAAAGCTTCTGCCAGAAACTGGTTAGCTTAGCTTAGCATAAAGATTGGAAAAAAGTAACCTAGCTCTGTCTTAAGGTAAAAAACAAAAAAACAAAACAAAAACAACCCATCTGAAGCTCTCAAATGAATATCTTATTGTTGTTTAATACATAAAAAAATGAAGAGTAAAAACGACAAATCATGGGTTTATGTGCTGGACTATATCTTGTCTGGGCCTGTACCTTCCTGGAATCTCTGCCGGTTGCCAGCAAACAAACTTTAGAGGTGCGGGTAGGAGAATTTTGTTATCTTTGGACTCCAGTGGACTCATATCTGATGGACAGTCATGAAAATGGTATAGTTGATAGTAATATATAATGATAGTTGGCTTAGTTTAGCACATTAGTTTTACTACAAATCCACCAGTTTGAACTTTTATTCATTGGATCATCATATATATATATATATATATATATATATATATTATACTTGGCTAGTCCTTCTTTGTCTTTATCTAGTAGCTGTATGTTCAACAGAAAGTCATGAGATTGGTATTAATCTTGTCACTGACAAGAAAGTGACTAAGCAAAATGTCAAACTTTTTTCAGTAATGTCTTTTGAGTTGTTTTGTTGATTTGTTATGTTTTTTTATTTTTTTTTATTTAACCTTTATTTAACCAGGAAAATCCCATTGAGATTACTAATCTCTTTTTCAAGGGAGTCCTGGCCAAGACAGCGGCACAGATCATAACAATTCCGTACATTACAGACAATTTCATAACAATTTCATAAAACTATTTAAAACATTTACAGACCATATATTTAATTTCCAAACCTTTGAGCAAGAGTTTAAACTGGCCAATTGCAACCACTTCCTTTAATGTTTTTTTTGTTAATGTTTTCTAAGATGTTTTTTTCTGAAATCTTAGTGGGTTTTCAGTTTTGTTTATGTATTTTTTTAAATGTCTATTTTCCTCATTGTTGTTGTCCAATGTTGTTGCGCTTTGTCCATTAGGGGCACAGTACGTAAGCCATAGTACAGGTTAATTACTATACCCTTGGGTTAGTCAGTTAAATATGTGGTTACATGTATGTGGTATGGAAAAGACAATTTATTCCACTCATTCACTTTCATTGCATTTACAGCCAACAACTCCATCCAAGCTAATGTAGATATTGTACATGTTGAAGATTCATTTTGAATCGGACACCAAAGTAATCCAAACTTCTCAATGAACTGACACTTTAGAATCTGCACCAGATAAAGAACAAGAAAAGTACAAAATCCAATTCAACTGTCAGATTTGGCACCTAATAAAAATTACATTTGTAGGATGAAAAGTAATGTTCTCCTGTTGGAACATGTCCCCAAGATGGCTGCCCTGGGTCAATGTTGTGCCTTGGGGAGTTTCACAGTGAGCAAGACAAAGCACATGTTGGCCTGGGTGTGCACTGGCCCCAGGAAGCTAGTTTCACTTCTGTAAATTATTTACAATGATGTATAGGCCCCGCTGCTGGGAAGCCATTGTGTTTTTGGCTACAACCTCATATCTGTTTTCCAAGACATATCAGTCACTGGGAGGAATTGAGAAAAAGAAATGGTGAACTTGATGAATGCTTTTGGCTCCTATTTTGCGCAGGACCCTCCAACGAAAGAAAACCCAAACTGGATTTCATAACACACTTGTGATGATTAGAAAAACACTACATTAACTCCTGAACAGACAGGGAAAACAAAAGGAAAGAGGACAATTTAATGCAGGCTTCTATGTGTCTGTGTTGTGTGGGGTGCGTTTATGTGCTACTGGATACCTGGACAACCAAAAGTTGAGTGTTAACTGCATTTTGACATAACCTTCATTTTAAGACAACAAAACCTAAAAAAACAAAAGCAGGAATTCTGTTTTTTTATTGAAAGTATATAATGTGAGTTTTAGTTGCATTGTCGTCACCACAGAAACAACAGCATTCCCCATTTCTTCTCTGTCTACAATTAATTTCAACTGCTGGTACAGTTGTGTTTTTGGTTTAGAAGCCTTAATAAGTGATTTTTGACCATAGACCAAAGACAGCAAGAGTAGAGCAGCAGAGACCCCGAAACACTGACTAATCAGAGGAGACTAGGCTTTTTCAGAAGGGGGGGCTTAAAGAGACAGGCGCTGAAACACAGGGTCTCAGATTGAGGGTAATACAGGTGTTGCAACCAAGTGCAGTATGAGAAAGTGTTTTTGTGTGATACGAATACATAAAAAGTAGAAACCCAAAATACATTATTAACATGAAAATAAGTATAATAGGTCTTCGTTAAGGCTACATTTACATTTCTGTTTTGGTTTAAAAACATTTACACCTTGCACTCACACTGCTCTGGCGTTTCAGATCTCCTAAACCCGAAACATTTAAAAACACTTTTGACCCCGTTTTGGTTTTGAATCTCCAGGGTTGTGTTGCAGTGTTGACGGTCACAAACGGAGACCTTACGCAACACCAAAACTGATGCCAACGTTTCGTCTCGTTCTCTGAGACCAAGCTAACGTTACCATGGCAAATACCAGCAACGGCCGAAATATAAATCCCCAGCACACACATGCTCAATATACGAGAATGGTGCTGAGATGTGCAGTTTGGGCGCGTTAGATTAAACGGAGCTTAGTTTGTCTACTGGAGCTAAAACGCTTATGTGCACAGACACCGCGTTTAGCTCAAAACTCAGCTTGAAAACCAAATGTAGCAATGTAAAAGGCACCTAGGATACACCCATACAAAATAAAAGGACAGACTC